>NC_092440.1:12432018-12798007 GCF_036169615.1 Heliangelus exortis | reverse complement strand
ATACGATCTTATACGATGTAATTAAAAACATCTGCAATCAAACTGGGGCTGATGGTACAGTAAATCCTTAATCAGAAATTACCCACCAGCAGCTCCAGCCTGGAATCTGGTGGGACACCGGGGCACTGTCACCATCCCTCTTGCCACGGGAGGATGATGGGTGGCCGTGGGCAACCACGAGGAGCTGATAGGAGCCTTTGGGTCAGCCTGCCCCATCCCAGCCCTGCTATCCCCCAAAACCTATTCCCAGCTCCCATTTCATCCCACAAGCCCAGTTCCCCACTCCCCAGCTCAGACCTGGAGTGAAATCATCCCAGTGCTGGCACGGGGACACCAGAGCAGCAGGGACCGTGGCACAGGGAGGTTGTGTGGCAGATGGGGACTTCACCTGGGGTTCCCCTCATCCTGCCACAGGCTGGGGATGTTCCTTGGGATGTGCACGTGGGAAAGGGCTGGGAATCTTTGGCTGGTTTGGGTTGCACCAGTCACACCAGCATCCTGGTGTGCAGGGATGGGCTGAGCTGTGCCAGGAGCAGTGCCTGGCCCTGGCTGCATCCCCACGTGCTGATGCTGGCACCAAATGAGGACAAATGTGCTGGGGGACACATTAATGGGGGTGCCAGGGGGACACCAACACTGGCAGGAGCAGCAGCAGCTCCTGGCGTGCTGGGAACTGCAGCCTTGGGTCCAGGGGGTCCTGGCAAAGCCTCGGGGATCCCAGTACCAACACCTCAGCTCTGCCCACAGCCAGGAATTCCTGGGGGAATGGTGAGGCCAGCAGGAGCTGGGGGGGGTCCAGCCCAGCACGGGCCCCACATCCATCCAGTATTCAGCTGGTGGGGTGTCTGTGCTGCAGCCAGGCAGGGGGGGCAGGGGGGGCCCATGGGGGGAGGCAGGAGCACCGACCCTGCCAACCTTTTCCACCTCCTGACCTTTCCCCAGCCCCTCTTGGAAATGCCACGGAGCTCCTTGCCTGGACAGATGAAATGTCAGGGAAGGTGTGTGGAATATTTCCAACTGCTGCACTGGGGGGGTTTCCCCCATTGCTGGGGGGGGTGGGGGCTACGGTGCAGCCTGTCCCTATTACCCTGTCCCATCCCTGTCCCAGCCGTGCTGCCAGGCTGATCCACACACGACTGGCTCTGAGTGTTTAAGCAGAATTGAGTGTGTGTTCAGGCACTTTCAAACACCAGTAATCTTCATCTGGGAGACGGGAAGTGAAATATGTTATTGCTGCCTGCAGTAAATTACCCGTGCCAGCCCTCCCGCCTGAAACACGGCACTCGGCGGCCACTGCACTCACTCACCCTCACCTCGCTGCCTGCTGGGACCCTAAATTACCAAATAAATGGGTGGTGGGCAGCCCTGGGGGCTGCGGGGCCACCCCAGCACCACCACCCAACCCAGCACCACCACCAGCACCCACCCCGGCACCACCACCCACCCAGGCCCTGGCTCCGGCACCTTGAGGCAGGTGCCCCTGGGGCTGGCAGGATCCCATTCTCACCAGATTTGTCCCCAAAGGCAGGGAGTGACAGCAGCACCGTGTCCCCAGAGGTCCATCTGCTCCCCAGGACCATGTCCCAGCAGGTCCCCCGGGCAGGATGCTGATGCACGTTGTGTGACTGCTTCATCAAGGCTGCGGAGGAAACACCCGAGGAGGGCCTGGGGAGAGCTTTAAGAGGAGGTTTAATTTCCAGAAAGCAAAAAAAAAATAAAAAAAAAATAAAAAAAAAAATAAAAAAAAGCTTTTTGGAACGCCAAACCCCCCTAAAACAAATAAAATAAATTCCTGCAACTTTAAACAATGATTGTGTTGGGTTTGGGAGATGTTATTCCTCGTGACAGACAAGGGCAATTATCTGCTATCCGCCAGCAGTTTTAGCCTAATTTCATTACTGCTGTGCAATTCTTCCCGAGCTGCTAGTCTGTCACTGTCTCACAGAAAGGATTAGCCGGCACTTTCTTCATCTTCAAATGAATTTTAGCTGTCATGCCCTTGATGAAGAGGGGAGGGAGGGGCCGGCAACCCACGCGGGATCGGCATCACCCGTGCCGGCCACCCCGGAGCCGCCCGGAGCCGGCAGCTGGGGACAGCCCGGGGGTGAGCAGGGATTTCCCTCGTCTGCAGCAGGAATGGGCCAGGGAATGTTCTTTGGGAAGCGGGCAGGGATCTGAGACAGAGCCTGGGCACAGCCTTGCTGCGGGCATCCAGGTGGGATCGAGACACCCGAGTCTGTACAGCGGGGAATAACAAACACGCTGCCTTCCTCCCCCTCTCCAGCTGCTTCTCTGCCAGCCCAGGCCACCGAGGGGGAGAGAAAAGCAATTTTGAGCCAAAAATCACAGAGGATGAAGCGGGGAGAGAGATCCAGGCAACAGCACCCCCCAGGGATCAGCACATTCCCAGAGCCAAGGGGGGAATCGGGTTCACCCTCCCGGCCGAGCTGGAAGGCAGCACCCAGAGCCCAGCTGGACAGCCCTGCACTCAGGTGGCAGAGGGACACCTGTGCCAGGGGTTCCTGTCCCCACCACAGCCCCCTCCCCAAATAACAGGGAAAGGGTTTGGCTCAGCGTGGGGACTCTGACCACAGCTGGGATGGCCGGGGCAGGATGTCCCAGGGCCACCCCGGGACGTCACCTCGGGTACCCAGCTGCCGGTGCCAGGGGCTGGCAGCAGCCCAGGGGCTCCCTTATTTTTGTAAATGTTAATTCCTGCCCTGCTCCTCCTCCCCTCAGAATATTTTAGCACCTTTAATGCAATTTCCTCCTCTCTCTGAAATATCATTTTAATACGACCCAGCCGTGCCGTGTACCTGCTCCCTAATAAACCTCTGCGACTTTAATGAACTAAATAGCAAATTACTTTTTTATTCAAGAATGAAATTTCATCATATTCATAATTCATATTTTATTTCAGACATCTGCTGCTGATTACATTACATTTAACTAAAATTAGATGATGCTCAGAATGTAATTAAGCCCCTGCCAAATTCTCTGGCCCACCAATACCAGCCTTGCTCAGCGGGGGCTGCTTGGAACCTAATATGTAATTAGGAGCTATTTTCTAGCTGTTTTTAAAGTCTGAAAATTAGCTGCCTTTATTAATCACACAGACAAATATAAAGCGGAGCCAACGCTTGCTGAAATTTCTAAAAAGGATTTTTTTTTAATTATACACCACATAGCGCTGAGACTCATTTTGAATGTTGATTTGTTGTGCACTGACATTTTGACAACTAGTTCTCAATTTGTCTGTCGTAGTTAGGCAACAACAAAGCAGACTCTAATACTTAACTTTCAAAACCTTCAGCCTGCTGGGAGGGGAAAGAATGGGGAGGGGGGAGAGAAAAAAACCCCACACACCAGAGTCCTGGGGGGGTGCAGGACACCCCAGACACTCAGTGACAGACCCTGGGCAGCCCCAAAAGCCACACCAGGACAGATGAAAAATTTGTAAAGTGTCCTCAAAATGGCACCAGGGGGGCTCAGCTCACCCAGCAGCTCCTTATCCACCTCAGACACCCCAAGGGTGGGGGGCTCCCTGTCCCAGAAGGGACCCCAGGAGTGGCAAAGAGCCCCGAGGGTCCCAAGCAGCCCCCCCCCATAATACATCCCTGCACACTGACATTTCCACTCTCTCACTGACCCTCTTTCTGCTCTCTCTGTTATCTCAAATAATGTCACTGCCTCTTCAGCAGCTACTCACCGGAGCAGAAAGAAGCCACTGCTGACATGGATTGTAAAAAAATTAAAAAAAAAAAAAAAATTAAAAAAATAATAATACCATCTGTGCCTGGCAGGGGATGGGCAGCATCCAGGCAGCCCCCACAGCAGGGGTCTCAGGCCAGGGGGGGTACAGGAGCCCCCAGACACACCCCAGCAGTGATGTGTCCTGTGCACTGGCAGAGAAGGAAAAAGAAAGATTTTAAAAGGTTTCTTCATACAAAATATTTTCCCTTTTTGCTGGCATCAAACACCAGTGACCCCAAGCTACTGCTGGGTCCCACAGCAGAGAGCCCCCCCTCCCCTCCCCCCCAGGCCACCCCTCCTCACCTACAGGGCAGCCAACATCTTCCCCAATTCATGTTTTTGGATTTTTTTTGTTTTGTTTTGTTCTGCAAAAGAATGGAGTGTGGCTTCCCCTCCCTGCTCCTGCTATTAGATGCAAACCCGGGCTCGTTAGTCTTCCTGCAAAGCTCATAATGTGAAAAATGAAGCTGAAGAAAAATTAGCCAAATTACCAGGCTAATCCTTCAGCAGCAATCACTGCTCTGCTGCACATCTGTAAAAATGAGGCTGGGGAGAGCAGAGGGGAAAAGCACTCGTGTGGCTGGGGGTGAGAAGGGGATGAGCCCAAGGGGAGAACACACTCCTGCCCCTAAATCCTCCTTTCCTTTTGCTCCTCAAACTGCAGGGAGAGGGAGGGCACCTCCGTGGGGTACCCAAATCCTGGGGGAGCAGCCCCTCCAGCTGCTGGCAGCACATCTGTATCCTCCCCCCCTCCTCCAAACCAGGCTGAGGAGCTCTGGGGATTGCAGGAGGTGTTTGGAAGTTGGCAGAAGCACAGAAGGGATTCCCATGCCAAATGCCCCCTCCCAGATTGCAGGGTGCTTTCAGTGAGGCTCCAGCAGAGCAGGAGGAGGGAGTGGGTGCTCCCAGGCTCACAGATGGATGCAAAAATCCTTGCTCAGGGCCAACAAACTGGGACTGGCTCCAGCTGCTGACTCCAGCAGGCACAGAGAAAGCTGAGCAGGGCTCCAGCAGAGCCCCTGGGCCAGGGGCAGAGCCCTTCCCACAGCCAAACCTCACCCAGCCCAGCCCAGTGTCCCCCCCTCTGAGCCAGGCCAGACCAGGCCAGCCACAAACCCTTCCTCAGGCTCAGGACTGGCAGGGAGCAGAGCAGGACAAAGGCAGGAACAGTCCAGAGGTGGCTGGAGCCTTCCCAGGAAGGGGAATTGCTTGTAACCCCCAAAATGTGCCACTCACATCTCAGCTGCCAGGCTCAGCCACTGCCACTCTGTCACTCCTGTGCCTCCATCACAGCCCCAGAGGATCCAGAGCTCAGCAAGGGAAGGCTGAATGGTCACAAGCAAAAGCATCCCAGGTTGCAAGATCCTGTGGCACAGGGGGGGAGTTGGTCAGTTCAAAATCATCAATTCTAATTATCACTTAAACCAGCAAATGAACATTTTTACCCCATTTTTTCCCTCCCTCCCTCCTCCCCCAGCTCTCGTAGCACAAAGCCACCTTCTGACAAAAGCAGCTGATGAGGAAAAACACTGAATAACACTTTTGATTATTTTGCTTGTTTCTGTTTTTTTCCAACCTCAGACATGTTTTGAAGTGAAGTTTCTTTGCACTGGATTTGGCACTTCTTTGTGCTAACCAGGAGAAACTACAGACACATTTAAGTGGTTATAGTCAACACACTTCCAGATACTCACATTGATTACACTGTATTAGAAAATGGTAAATTATTTATCAGGCTTTCTGACTTGTGATTAGTGTAAAGCCTCTCGTGGATGCAAATTGGAATTGTAATTAGACACAGCAAGCCAGCATCTGAAACCTGTTCTTACTGAACCACTGTAAGGTGCTTTTTTCCTTTTGTACCCAGCATAATTATCAAAGAACACTTTGCACGTAAGAAAACACAGATTTATTAAAACCAGAGACAGTTTTACAGCTGATGAGTGAACTAAAGCTGGTCACCACAATGCTGGGATTTCAGAGCTTGGATTTATTTTTTTTTTTTTTTGTTCCTGCTCTAGAGGGTAATTTCCCACCCCCCTGTCCATTTGTTTCTCAGCTTTGGACACAGCTCTTCATGAAGAGTTACACTTAAAACCCCAGACAAACACAACACTGATCAAATCTCTTGGGCAGGTGTAGAAGACACCAGAGCCACTGAGAGTCAGTTTATTCCTTCAGGAACCTCTGGCTTCAGCCACTCACCTGCCAAGTCCCTTTAGTTCTGTGGCTCAGCTCATTAAAATTTCAACAGTGAAAACTGCATTTACATTTATGTAATGAGTTTAAATGCATTTCAAGGTTTTACAGTTTGCCAGCTGCAAGCTAAGGTCAGCTTTTAAGGAGGTGGTTGCTAGTTTGTTGGTTTGCTTTTTTTTTTTTTCCCTATTTAAAAACAATTACTTCAAACTAAACCAACCCCCTGTTTGCTCTGCCCCTGCCCCCAGCAGGGCAGGCAGGGTCAAGGCTGAAGAGTGAGAGATCCCAGATCCCAAGAGGAATGTTCAGACTTCCCTTGCCTCCAGCAAGTGTCCTCACAGGTGACAGCCTGAATCAGACCTTGAGCACATGAAGAGGAACCAGAGCCTGGTTACAGGTCCCTGTTTAACAGCCCAGGAAAGAGTAGAAACAGCAATATTTTCATTAAAAATGTGCTGTTTATATCAGTGATCCAATTCCTGATTAGTAGCAGGCAGGAGGTGTATTTAGAGGTTTCCTCTCCACCCTGAATTACAGTCCAGCAGAAAAGAAAAAAAAAAAAAAGCCCTGAGTGTCAAGCCCTGAGCTGCCAAGATGCTTTTCACCCAAAAATGTCAAAGCTCTCTGCACATCCACCTTGCCAGCCCCACTGCCCACCCTCGTGGGACACCAGGGAGAAAAGAACACCCAGCACAGGCATCTGAAGCAGCAGAACCAAGCCAAGTGTCATTATCCAGGCTGGAATCCAGCCAAGCCCCTCTCCTCCTGCCCCTTGGGATTAGCACAGCAGTCGAGTAAGTAAATTTAAAATGGGATTTTGAGAGCCTGGGTCAAACTCTCCCCCAGCCCAAGGGCAAGCAGCTGCTCCTGGCTTCTCGTAGCAGCCCCCACTCCCAGGGACACAAAGCCTGAAATTGGCTCCACGTCTAGAGTCCCCCAGAGCCCACACCAAGCTGAAGAGGAGCTGCCAGGCACACACCCCCAGAGCCATCACTCTGAGGAGGTGATGCCAAGAGCTGGGGTCTTGCCAGAGGCAGGAGCTTAACCCTCGGAGAGCGCGTGCAGCACTCGGGTGCTGAGGGATGAGGAGGAGTGCAGGGTCACCCCGGGACCCCCGATGTTGGTCTCCCAGCACTCAAACCCACAGGCACACAAGTCTTGCTTGGCTGCTTCCACGGCCAGCGGGGAGGTGTCTGCCAAGAGGAAGGCAAGAGCAGGCAGTTAGTTAGTGAGGGCCACTGCAGGGAGGCTGCAAAGGGCCAGGGCAGGTTGAAACACGTTTCCCTGGAGCAGGGCCAACACCCTGAGGAGCTGAGACACACATAAAGGAACCTCCTGAATCACCCCTGGATCAAACGCTGCAAACTGCACCACCAGGAGGCTCTGCTGGATGCCACCCCAGGCTCCCACCACAGCTCCCACCACAGGGGGTGGCCTGGTGTCCCCCTGCTGCCCCTCACGTCCCCCTGCTGCCCCTCACGTCCCCCTGCTGCCGTGTCCCTCTGCTGCCCCTTGTGTCCCCCTGCTGCCCCTCGTGTCCCCCTGCTTCCGTGTCCCCCTGCTGCCCCTCACGTCCCCCTGCTGCCCCTCACGTCCCCCTGCTTCCATGTCCCCCTGCTGCCCCTCACGTCCCCTTGCTTCCGTGTCCCTCTGCTGCCCCTCGTGTCCCCCTGCTGCCCCTCGTGTCCCCCTGCTGCCCCTCGTGTCCCCCTGCTGCCCCTCGTGTCCCCCTGCTGCCCCTCACGTCCCCCTGCTTCCAAACCTGACAGGATTGCCCTGGTGAGGAGGGAAGGATGAGCACGGGGTTACTGACCTGGTCTCAGCAGGGTGATGCCACAGCCACCCCCGCCAGCCCCGGTCAGCTTGCTGTGCAGGCCATGGGATGCTGTCACCTGGCACAGCCTGTCCAGGGAGGGGTGACCAACCCCCATCACGTTCAGGTGGTGTTGGTTTATGTCAAAGAGGTCCTAAAAAGCAACCACAGACAGGTGTGATGAGCCTACAGGGTGACAGAGGCACTTCACAGCCCTGCCTCCCTCCCTGGAGAGGTGCAGGGGGTGTGCACTGCACTCCTTGCTGAGGGAGGACAGAGAACATCCTGAGCACCTCAAGCTGCCAGCTGGGATTTGATTTCAGGTGCTAAATCAGAGCTCCCCAAATGCCTCCCGACTGCTTCACCTCTCCCCTGTCACACCAGTGTTGAGCAGGAGGCTGTGCAAGCCCCCCTCCCTTCCTGCTGGCTGTGGGGAGGGCACTGAGCCACCAGCTCGTGGCTGTCACCCTGCTCTGCAACCCTTCCAGCAGAACCAAACCCAGGGGACCTGTGACACAGCCCAGTCTGGAACAGCTCTGCTGGAGAGGTGAGCTGGAGTCACCTCCTCCTGTCTGAGAGGTGAGAGTTACAACTCCACTCCTCTCCAGGCTAGAGGTGAGGAATTAAGGAACTGGGAGCAAGCCTGGAGCAGGGTGAGGAGCAGAGACCAGGCCCCCAGGCACCACACTGCCCTCCCAGCTCCATCTGGGAGGAATCCTGTTCCCAGCAGTGCTGGTGGGACACCCCAGCTCCATCATGTCCCTGGCTGCTGCTCCCCTTGCCATGCCAGAGGGTGCCACAAGCCAGGAGCCAGCTGAGACAGGACCAGAGCTCCCCCAGCACCCCCTGCTCCCCTCTCCAGTCTCTGCCACTCCTGGGGGCTGGGGGGGAGCAGCAGGAGCCACGCTGCAGCCTGGCAGGTGTCAGTCACATCACCCTCCCTCAGCTCCACATGGATCTGCTGCCAAGACTGCACAGGAGGGGGATGAGGCAGAAAGAATTCCTGATTCCTTCCCCCCCCCCCCAGCATTTCTGTGCTGTGCTGAAACCAGCGTGGGGAGACGAGTGAGGCAGAGGCACACAGAGTGCATCCATCCCCAGTCCTGCCTGGGCTGGGCCAGACATCCATCTCCAGGCCTCTTTATATGCCTGAGTGAGGGCACAGCACCATCTATGATGATCCAAGACACCTGTCACCTCCTGATCCCAAATCTGCCAGGAATGGGATGACAGCTTATGACACAGTAGAGCAGCTCCATGGTTCATGTACAAGGCTGTCCAGACCCGCACGTTTCAGAAACAGCCAAATACATACATATATATATTTATATATACACATACATGTATGCTGCATCTCATCAGCTGTGCCTCTGTGGGCAACCCAGGCATGAGACAAAACAAGCTTCAAGGCAGAAACCTGCTCACTGCACTGCTGTTTCCTGGGCACTGCATTCCAGGCTGCTTCCC
This sequence comes from Heliangelus exortis, assembly GCF_036169615.1. Lineage (NCBI taxonomy): Eukaryota > Metazoa > Chordata > Aves > Apodiformes > Trochilidae > Heliangelus > Heliangelus exortis. The sequence goes on along the minus strand of NC_092440.1, from coordinate 12,788,775 downwards.
AGGGAGGGCACCTCCAAGCACACTCCCAATCAGCCCTCCCCTGCCCCAGACACTCCCCACTCTGGGCAATAATTAATGCATTCAGGTGGAGAGGAGTTGTCCAAAGCTCCAGACTCACTCCAGACCTTCCCAGCTCAGCCCTCGTGAGGCTCAGCCTAACCTTGGTGTGCAGGGAACAGAAGGAGTTTGCTGTGCATGCCACAGGAGACCCCCAGTGGGTGCTGCAGTCCCAGCTCCCCACGTGCAGCGAGGGGCAGCACAGCCTGAAGCAAAGAGGAGAAGGTTGTACCAACCATCTGCTGACAGAGTGGCCTCTGCTGCTGCCACAGCTGGGACAGCAGCTGTGTCCCACCCCAGAGCCTTCTCCTGCACCTCCAGAGCACACTCGTGGCTGGGGAGGGGACAACCTGACAGTCAGAGCAAGGACAAGCAGAGGACTTCACAGGAGAGTCAAGGGCAGGGATCCAGATGCCACCAAAGAATCGCACCACCGGTACCAATTGGCTCTGGGCTGTCCAACTGGCTCCAAGTCACTTGGCACCCCAGCCAGGCCAGGTTTGGCTCAGCTGGGACACTGCCACATGTCCTTACCTCACAGCTGTATGGATCAGTGGTACAGCCTGCTCAACACTGAAAAAAAAAAACCCCAAAACAACCCAAAAAACCCAACTTCCTCCACTTGGAAGCATGCTTTCCCCCCAGCCCAGCAGCCTTCCCTCTTCTGAACAAAGCCAAGACAAACACAGATCTTTGTGTGCACCTCATGCATCAACGTCAGGTCAGCCCTGGGCACAGCTCTGTTTGCTACTCTCCAGAGCCAGGAGAAGTGCAGAGCACTGGGAGCTGGCTCAGAACCAGTTCATCCCAAACCAGTAGCTGCTGGGCTCTCTGCTCCTCACTCCAGCCCTGGCAGTGACAAGGCAGCTGCTTCACTGTGACTGCCAGGAGGAGTGCTGCTGGCCCAAGGTGCAGGGAGCCAGCATCTCAGCCTCCTCTCATTCCCTCTTTCTTAGCAGAGGGAAAGAAAACCTCCAGAGCTACAGCCCCACAGAACCTCCAGAGCTACAGCCCCACAGAACCTCCAGAGCTACAGCCCCACAGAACCTCCAGAGCTACAGCCCCACAGAACCTCCAGAGCTACAGCCCCACAGAACCTCCAGAGCTACAGCCCCACAGAACCTCCACAGCTACAGCTCCACAGAACCTCCAGAGCTACAGCTCCACAGAACCTCCAGAGCTACAGCTCCACAGAACCTCCAGAGCTACAGCCCCACAGAACCTCCAGAGCTACAGCCCCACAGAACCTCCAGAGCTACAGCCCCACAAGACCTCCAGAGCTACAGCCCCACAGAACCTCCAGAGCTACAGCCCCACAGAACCTCCAGAGCTACAGCCCCACAGAACCTCCAGAGCTACAGCTCCACAGAACCTCCAGAGCTACAGCCCCACAAGACCTCCAGAGCTACAGCCCCACAGAACCTCCAGAGCTACAGCCCCACAGAACCTCCAGAGCTACAGCCCCACAGAACCTCCAGAGCTACAGCCCCACAAAACCTCCACAGCTACAGCCCCACAAAATCTCCACAGCTACAGCCCCACAAAACCTCCAGAGCTACAGCCCCACAAAACCTCCAGAGCTACAGCCCCACAGAACCTCCAGAGCTACAGCTCCACAGAACCTCCAGAGCTACAGCTCCACAAAAAAGCACCAGAACCACCCCCTCCCTCCCTGGGCACCACTGTGCAGAGACACCAGGAGCAGTGTCTGTCTGTCTGTCCCCTGGCTCCAGGAAGGGCATTAAAAGCAGCACACACAGACTATGGTTTCACTCAGAACAGAACATTTCCTGCTATCAAATTTTTCCTTAGACCTAATGTTCTTTAAATGACATTTTGATGTTCAACAGCCACAGTGTCTAAAAATACTGGGAAACGAGCCCCCTTACCTCCAGCACAGGGTAATATTCTGCTGATGGATTTGCAGGCATTGCTTCCAGAACCCTTTGGCACTCCTGAGAAATTGCATCAATGGACTCCAGGACTGGGTTCATTATAGCAGGGAACTGGGAAGGGGGAAGCAAAGATGTGAGAAGGCTGCTTCTGGTCTTCTAATGCCACTGGGATGAAACCAACCCCAGTCTGTCCCTTGGAGCTGGACAATTTCTCAGCCCACTTGGGACAGCTCATTCCCAGACACCCCCTCTGCAGGGCAGGGCCATGGTCAGGGACTCCCACCTGAGCTCCTGAGGGTCAGCTCCCCACCCTGCCCCAGCACACATCTCCAGGCAGGTTCTGTACCTTCAGGATCTTCTCTTTGACACCAGCCACCAGGACCTTGGTGCTTCGTGGGACTTTAGTGTTTGTCAGCAAGATCCTCAGTGTTGGCACCCTGGAAGCAGGAGGAGACCCCTCCTCACCTCTCTCCTTCCCAATCCCCCAGCAGTTCCCAAACAGTCACAGTTCCTTCTGCCCCTAAAGGCCTGGGTGAGCAAGACACCCCAAATAAAGAGCCCCAGTGGTGTTAAAAGAGTTGAGCAGGTGCTTAAGTGCTTGCTGGGATCAGGCTTGCTACTCTTAGATACCAGGAGCAACTGTTAAGAGTGCTATAATTGGACTAAAAATGTATTTACCAAAATCCATGTTTTTCAAGCAAAATCTTTCCTTTGAAATCTGCTCTGTGAGACCAGCCAGCAGTAGCCATTAGCTGCTAATAGAGCAATTTCATGCACAGTGAAAGATTTTAATGGAGTCAGATGATACTTTGTTGGCAGGAGGCAGAGGGAACAGGCAGGGCCTGGGAGTGTCTCTGCTGCTGGATTTTCCCCCCCTCCCCAGGTAAGCAGAAAACTCCCCCTCACCCCCCACATCAGCTGCTGCCAGGAGCAGATCCTTTCCTGCTGCCCATATTGCCATGAAATTAATATTGATCCTTTGTGCTGTGTTCATTTCATGTCAGATAATGACCAAACATTGCACTGCTCCCACCTACCCTGAACCAAGCCAACACCCAACCTACACACACCCACAAACCTGGCTGCAGAGCCCCTTGCCAGCACCTTCCCACCCCCCTAATCCACCCTTCCACCCCCCTAACCCACCCTCCCACCTCCTGACCCACCCAGACCCACCCTCCCACCCCCCTGACCCACCCTCCCACCCCCCTGACCCACCCAGACCCACCCTCCCACCCCCCTGACCCACCCAGACCCACCCTCCCATCCCCCTAACCCACCCAGACCCACTCTCCCACCTCCTGACCCACCCAGACCCAACCTCCCACCCAGCCAGCCCCTCCCTGACATATTCCAACCCCCCTGTGGAAGTGTGATTTTTGAACTGGAATATTACCTCTTTAATGGAGTGATTTTTCCTGACTGGTATCTCAGGGCTCCACCTAAAGTAAAAGAGATGCATTGTCTGGGCAGGAGCTGAGGTAGCAGTGGCACAGGAGGCAGCAGCTCTTTCATCTTCAGAGCCTCAGCCCCAGCCTGACAGCAATTTCAAGAACCATGTTCTGAGACAGCATGGAGCTGCCTGACCCTGCTGACTTCATGAGAGGGTCTGCCTGGACATTGTTAACCCAAAGCCTTTCCCTTTGCTCTCTGCTAACTTGGGGGATCATCAGAATTAGCTTTTAAAAGGCAAAGAGTTTGGGCAGCATTAAATCTTTACTGAAAATAATTAAAAAAAAAAAAAAAAAAAAAAAAAAAAAAAAAAAAAGAATGAAGCAGTGATTCCCTGGGGCAGAGCCAAGCACAAGGGTTTCCAACTGGACTGAACTTGTGCTTTCCTGTCAGCAGCTGTCCTTCAGCAGGGAATTGCTTTGTCCAGAAGGAATGTCTCACTTGGCTCCTACTTTTACAGGGGGCACTGTGATTAGGTCTCATTAGAAAGATTATTAAAAGTCTCCAAGGACACTTCCAAAACACTTGCAAGTCTCTGCTAATTGAAACTAAATGACAGCTGTCCAACTGCATTTGCTGCTGCATTATCCTTGGGGCAGGATTAGGTTTCTTTGTTCACCCCACAAGGTTTACATCCCAGTTATGTGCCACGGGGTCTCTGCCTCATGGGGGACACTGGTGTCACCATGGAGTCCAAGAACTCAGCTGGCTCCAGTCCCAGCTTGCAGCTGGGGCACACCAAGGCAGGGAAGGATTCCCCCTGCTCAGGTCAAAAGGGGGGGACCTGAATCTGGGAGCTGCTGTTTCCTTTGCTGTACCTCACTGTCAGGAGGCAACCTGCTCCCCCTGTCCCCTACATGGACCCCAACCAAACCTCATTATTTGCAGAAATGCCACTTGTGGGACCCTCCACCACCACCCCCTGGGTGCTGCACACTCTGCAGAGGGGAAGGGGCAGGGGGCTGCTGTCCTGCCACCCCCCTCAGCCCCCAGGGGCAGCAGCAGGCACACACCTACCCCAGGTCCCCACGGCGTTATCCACACCCGAGGGATTGCCATGGATCACCCTCTCCCCCTGGAAGGCCCAGCTGTTGATCACACTCAGCTCTTCTTCTGTCCACCTGAAAGGCAGGAAAACCATCCAGCACACCCCCAGACCCAGGGAAGCCACAGCAGGAAGCAGACAAGGCAGGGGTTGCTGCAAAAAGCCCTGGATCCCTTCCCTGCTCCAGCAGGGAGCAGGCACTGCTGTCCAAGTGCCCCACTGCTGCCCAGCAGAAACGTCACAGCATCCCCAGCCCTGCCCGGGGAGCTGGCACTGCTCCAGGGACACTGCCAGCACCAGGGGCACCACCAGGGTGTGCTCCTGCTGCCAGGCAGGCAGGAGATTCAAGGGGAAGATCCCAGCTCTGGCTGAGGGAAAAAAAATCGAATTTAAGTGACTGGAAGTTCAGCCCCAACCCCCCCTTCCCTGACTCTGCGTGGGACCACACATCTTGGCCCCGGATCCTGCTCCCAATCCAGGCAGGACGGGGGATTTATAGGCTCAGAAAAAATTTATAGGCTCAGAAAACACAGTGTGAGAAGAGAAGAGCAGAAGCTGCATTTCAGACAGGCAAGTTCAGGCTCCAGTCAGCAGCTGCTCAGCTGCAGCAGCCTCACAAGCTGGGTCAGAAGATGCACTTACAACTGATTTACTGTCTCCTGCAGAGACTTGGATTTTTAGGGATTAACTCCTTTAACACTTGGAGCTGGCACTTGAGAGCAAAGGAGGGGAACCAAATGCAGACCCAGGTGTTGTGATGCTGAAAACACAAACCCAGCTCTTGCCATTGGCTTAAAAGCAGCCACACAAAGTGGGAGCAGCTTTGGGGGGTTCAGCCCCTGGCACAGAGCTTGCTGCTGGGTCAGAATCCACAGGGATGGAGGCCCCTGACTGAACTCCCTGACTAATGGGCTGTAGGAATCCCAAAAGCAAACACAGAGCTGCCAGTTCCACACCAATTCCCCACTGCAACTTTTACCACCATCCCACCACAGTCAGCTCTCCCCAGGAGCTCTCAAAACCCCACAGCTCTGGGGGCTGCAGCTCCAGAACTCACCAGGCTGCCCCAAAGCCACCCACTCCCCCCGTGCTGCAGGACTGTCCCAAACCCAGGCCCCCCAAGGGGAGCTGATGCCTGCAGAGAGCCCCCAGCCCCACTGCAACACACAGACCCCCATCTCTGACCCTCCCTTGCAGCAAGCATTCTACAGATTTTTAGAAGATGGGCTCACAACAGGTACCAGGAGACAGAGCAGAGGCACAAAGGAGGATTTGTGATGAGCATCACACAGGCTGAGATGAAATCATGAGGACTGTCAGCAAGGCAAGGCACAACTTCAGAGAGCCACAAGCTACCTGGAAGCTGCTTCCTTGAACTCCCTGCTTCCCCAGGCCTCTGCTGAACATCTTGATCCATCTCCAGACACCTTGCATTTCACTTTGCCAATATTTAATCTGGGAAGCACTCAGGAAGCCAGCTTGCCCCACTGCTACTCAAAATAGAAGTGCAGTTTGTTGTAAACCACTTGTTTTTAATCCTCTTTGAGAGGCTGTGCTTCTTCTCCACCCAGGAGTCATTATCTCATGCTGTTCTTTTCTTGCCACGTTAAGCAAAAAACCTTCTGAAGTCTGACACCCCCATCCCTCACTTACCCCACTCTGCATGCCAGCTGGAACTAAAAAACCAACAATTCCAGCTGCAGCTAAGATGTGTGAGCAGGGCAGGAAGAAATTCCCACTGCCTGCTGTGGAACTGGCCTTTTGTTACTCCTCAGGCTCTGTGAGTGCTGGGGAGATTTGCCTGATGTCCTGGTTTGGGCCAGGATAAAGGTGATTTTCTGTCTTGTACTTTTGCTTTTAGCTAAGTCTCTTGTAAGTAGTTGCACTTGCTGAAATGAACAGCAAGTTTCTCAGACAGTGTGTGTTTCTAGGACTGATAACACTTGATGTTTATAGTTACTGCTAAAGACTGGGGTGCAGAGCCAAGGACACTGCTCAGCTCTGAGGAAAACATAAAGAGGTCCCACCTGCAGCCTCCTTTGGGGAGGAACGGACAAGATAGATGCCAGAACTGACCAAACAGAGTATTCCATCCCATATACATCATCCTCAGGATAAATTTGAGGGATCATGAGGGCCAAGCCAGATTTCCAGCTTCCGGCTGCCTGCCCTTCCTGCCTTTCCTGCTTCCCTTCCTTCACCTGGCATCCTGGAAGGATTCCATCCCTTCCTCTGCCTGTGCTCCTGATCCATCCCAGCCCATATCTGTGTGTTCTGCCTCCAGCTCCCAACTGCTGCCAACTCCAGGAGTCCAGCCTGGACTTTCCCAGAGCTGCCCGGCAGCCTCGGTGGTGACGTGAGAGCTACTGGGGGAAAGGGGGGAGGAATGTGGTATCCATTTTCTTGTATATTTGTATATATTTATTAATTTTTCCTATTTATCATTACTGTTTCATTAAAGTTGTGTAGTTTAGTTTCCAACCCATCAGTCTCTCTCCCTTATTCTCTCTCCTTTCTTATCAGGGAGGAGAGAGAGATTAACAGAGAGGTCTGTTACTGGGTTTCATTGCCAGGGCAGTGCTAAACCCTGACACCTGAGCAGGGCACACAACAAACTGCTCTGCTGCAGGGAGGTGGGTGTGGGTCAGGCTCTGGCTTGGAAGCAGAACAGTCACAGCCCTCCTGCTGCCTCAGTCCCACCCAAAATCCCCAGAAATCAACCCCAAAGGTTGCCCCTGGCTCAGAGCACAGGGGGTTCTGCTGCTCCAGCTGCCCCACACGTCTTTAAACACAGACACACAGCAGAGCAGCTTCTCAAGAGTGAGCTCCAAGGGAAGGTGACCCAAGGGCAGAAGGAAACTCCTTCACCAACCACTGATAAAGGGGAAACTCGGGCAGAAGATCAGAAGGAAATGTGCCACATGCAGGAAAAAAAAAAAATCCATGTGAAAATGCAGAGAAACAATAAAGGATCCTCCACTCCTTCAGCACACAAAGGAAAACCTGGAAGGTGCTCAGGGACAGAAAGGAAATAGAGGTTAAAAAAACTCCCCCACACTGAAGTGTGTTTTATTCACTTGGCAAAATAAAGTGCCTTTTTTTTTTCTTAAATTTGTACATCTTACAGTAGACAAGGGGAATGATACAAGTGGTACCAAGTCTCTACCTCCCCTTGCTTTGATCAGAACTGTAGATGTGTGATTCCCAGGGACAGGGCTCAGCTCTGCTGCTGGGAACACTGGGCAGCAATGGGAGGGGAAGGAAAAAGAGCTGGAGGAGCCCAGGAGGTGGACAAAGAAACCAGGAGAAGTGCCAGCAGCAGAATGAGTGCAGGTAAAGGCAGGAGAGGGGCAGGGAGAGGAGAGCTGTGCACCCAAAGGTGAGTTATTACCTGGCTGTGGAGTCTCCCTCCTTCATGGGGCAGGAGATGGCCCCAGAGGCTGTCAGCAGGGCTGCTGCCAAGCAGACAGCATAGGCAGCACTGGAACCCAGCCCTGCACCCGTGGGCAGCTCAGACCACACCAGGATGTCCAGGCTGGGAACATCTCTGGAACATAAGAACAGGCAGGATGTAACACAGCCACCCTGAGTCCCACCTCAAGATGGTATTTCCCAGGTAAAAGGTGCCAGTGAGGACCAAGGTTGTTGAGGACAAGGCACAGCAGGATGTGGTTTATCCCAGGGGGGATGGAGAGGGCTCCTTAGCAGAGCTGAGTGGCCTTGCTGAGCCACTGCAGGGGAGCAAAACCTCCTGGATCTGTGCTCAGCAAACCCCCTGAGCTGCTACCAGGGGCAGCTGGGAACTAAACACCTGAGTAGCACCATAAAGAGACCCTTCAAAGAGTGTCTTAAATGGGATTTTAAATGTTCTCCTAAATACAGCTTTAATATCCCAGCCCTGGAGCTGCAGTTACAGCCCACTGGAGGGACAAACAAGATGAAACACACACACACAGAGCCCTGTTCCCCTCCCAGCCCCAGAGCTTTCACTGCCTGGGGAGGGACACAAATGAGGAGCTGATGGTCTCAGGGCAGCCCCAGGGTGGTCACCAGGAACTCAGAGACTGCAAAGCACAGTGGAAAACTCTTCAACCTTTATTCCTTTGGTGGGAATATTGAGGTCAGGTTCTGACTTGGTGCTGCACCCAACCAGTGTTGGCTGAGCTCAGAAAGCAGACCAGCCCCAAGCTCTCATGTTTTTAGGGAGATTCAGCCCACAGAAGGGATCAGACTTAGCTCAGAGAATGAATTCAGAGCTCACTCCTGTAGCAGTTTCTCTAAGCTAAGCCAGGAGGAAAGGAGCTGCCTGATGTTTGCCTCTCTGGATGCTGCAGGAAGGGGGGGGATGACCTGACCTCAGCTCCTCAGGTGACTCCCAGCCCCCCTGCTCTGCCCTGAGGCACCCAAAACCCAAAGAAAGAGTCAAAGAAAAGATTCCTCCCAATTCCTAATTCTGCCTCAAACATTTGGTTCCTTCCCATGACCTTGCAGAAGCAATTATTGGTGAGCAGCCCTGCAGACAGCAAGCTGAGCTTGGGGCAGGGAGAGGGCCTTACCCATACTTAGCTGAGATAGCCAGGCACAAATAAAGGAAGGCAAGAGTAGCAAGGCTCTCAGGAGCTGAGGCTTCAGCAGTAATTCCAGCAAACTTTCTCAGTGTCTCCAGCTGTTCCACACTGGGGGATTTAGCTTCATCCAGCTCAGCTGTGGAAACAAGCAGAGGAGAATTTAAACTTAAGAAAACCAGGGAATTGTTAAACCCAAAGCAACAATATCCTGTTAAAGGTGGCAGAAAGGAGTTGAGATAAATCCAGATTTCACCCACAAGCTGTCCATGTGAGGACTGAAAACAAAATAAAGCAAAACCTCCACTGCTCCACCTGAAAACCTGGCTTCTCCCCCCCATCCCTGTTCTATATCACACTATATAGACCTTGGCAAGTCACAAGCCCTTTACTAAAGAAGGTGGCCACTCTGCTGTGCCTCACACGAGCCCAGCCTCCCAACAGCCAGGGGCAGGCAGCAGTATAAGAGAATTTTGGGTCAGTGCTCTGTCCTCTAACTCTGCAAGCTTCTTCCTGCTCTCTGCTGAGGGAACAGTGCTCCTGAGGATCCCAGGAGAGAACACCATCCCCTCAGAGGGAAAAGGCACAACCACCAGGCAGGGGCTGCACCCAGCAGAAGATGCTGCAGAGGTGTGCTTGGAGCAGGGAGGAATTGCCCCCTGTCCCTGCCTTCCCCAGGAGCCCTCAGCTCAGAGTAACTTCAGAGGGATATCATAGAACCCTAGAACTGGTTGGGTTGGAAGGGACCTCAGAGATCATCAAGTCCAACCCTTGATCCACTCCCACTGCAGTCCTCAAGCTCCCCACCAGTAATACACCTGGACGTGCTCCCTGGCTGGCTCCTGTGTGCATTGTATGGGTCTGAGGTACAGCAGGACCAAAACAACCCCCTGGAAACCTGAAACAGGACAGCAGAGCCACGACAAGGGACTCTCAAAGACACCAGAGCACCAGGCAGGTGACAAGAGGCACCCAGAGGGACTGTGGGTGCCCCAGCCAGGGATGTGCAGGGACACACAGAGCGTGGTCAGAGACAACCACACTCTGCAGGAGAAGAAACAACCTGGAGAGTCCCAGGGCGGTGACCCAGCAGAGGTCACCGGACCCAAAGCACCAAGCAAGACCCAGGGCCTCACACGGGGCCCAGGGAGCAGTTCCTTGCCTGGAAATCCCCTCCGCAGGGTCTGGAGGCTGAGGGTGTCCCAGCTCCTCACCGCACCGACACTGGGCAGGCGGATGCACACCCGGGGCTCGGCGCTGGGCCTCAGGCGGAGGAAAGTCCTCAGGTCCAGAGCGACGGCCAAGGCCACCTGGGGGAAGGAGAGACGGGGACAGAGGAGGTGAGGGGGAGCGGGGACAGAGGAGGTGAGGGGGAGCGGGGACAGAGGAGGTGAGGGGGAGCGGGGCCCTGAGGTGAGGGGGAGCGGGGCCCTGAGGTGAGAGGAGCCCGTGCGGAGCCCCCCACGCGGCAGGCTCCTTACCTTGCCGTGCACCACAGCGTGCTCCCCGTGCAGGATCACCTTCCCGGGGGCCGACAGCACCAGACCCCGCTCCCACATGGCGGCTGCGGGACGCGGTGCCTCAGGGAGCCCCGCGGTTGCCTCAGGGAGCCCCGCGGTTGCCTCAGGGAGCCCCGCGCCGCCGCCGCCGAACTGCCCAGCGCTGACTGACAGCCCCGCGCACCAATAGGAGCCGCGCCCCGCCCCGCCCTCCTTGCGCTCCAGCCAATAGACGGCGGTGTGGCGGAGGCGGGACTTGCAGCGGACCAAGGGGAAGGCGTCGGCGCGGCGTGGTGCGGCGGTGAGGTGAGCCGGGAGGGAGGGGCGGGTACGGTGGCCCGGAGGGATGATCGGGAGGGTGGCGGCGGTGGCTGCGGGATGGGGAGTGCGGGGGGCGGCGGGGTGGAGGCAGCGGAGCGGGGCGGGGAGGTGAGGCGGGGAATGGGGCAGTGCGGGACAACGGGGGGGAGGCAGGGGACGGGGCGGGACAAGGGTGAAGCAGGGGACGGGGCGGTGCGGGATAAGGAGGGGTGAGGCAGGGGACGGGATGGTGCGGGACAAGGAGGGTGAGGCAGGGGCCAGGGCGGGGCGGTGAGACAGTGGATGGGGCGGTGCGGGACAAGGAGGGTGTTGCAGGGGACGGTGCGGGTGGTGCCCCCCCCTTCAGACGTTCTTTGCCCCCGCAGCCCCCATGGCGGCCCCGCAGAGCGCGGTCCCCGCAGCTCCCGTGTCCCGAAGATCTACACGAAGACGGGAGACACAGGTAGTGCCCGGGGCATGAAGCACCGAGGGACCAGTCCCGTCCCGTCCGGTCCGTCCCCAGCCCCCTCCCCGCGGCTGCGCGGGATCGGTGCCGGTCCCTGAGCGCTTTTCCCGGTGGTTTTTCCCGCAGGCTTCTCCAGCACCTTCACCGGGGAGCGGAGGCCGAAGGGGGACCGGATCTTCGAAGCTCTGGGAGCCACGGATGAGCTGAGCTCGGCCATCGGGTAACCCCTGCCCGGCCACGGGGGTTGGATGGGTCCCTCTGCAGGCACCGGGACCCCCGCCCCCTCGGGGGGGTCTGCTGGGTCCTCGGAACTGCTCTCCCAGCCCCTCCACCCAGCAGGAGGGAGGGGATGCACCACAGGTCAAATTTTTCTTGGAGAGGAAAGCAGCCATAAGTGTCCATGTTCTGTGCTTTCCCTCCAGAAAATGGTAATATCATCATATTTTTATTTTTTGATTTGCAGCAAGCTCTTGGTGCTTTGTGTTTTTTCTCCCCCAGGCTTGCTGGTGAATTTAGCAGTGAAAAAGGGCACACGTTTGTGGAACAGCTTCACAGGGTGAGTAGTGCTGGTAATCCTCACCCAGAGCACTCCCTCCAGCTCTGCTACTGGAACATGGTCTTAAACTCCTCAGTTTTAGACACGATGCTCCCATTGGATTCCCATGCAGGACTTTAATAAATTTAATATTAAAAAAAACCCACTTAAGACTCTGCCCCTTGAACAGTCTGGAAGAAACAGCTTCCTGTAACCCAGAAGGAAGGTGGTAGATAGAGTGATGAGCTACAGGCAGACAAACACCTCTGATTTATCCAGATCTGGTCCTGGTCCTACACACAACTCTTGCTGTCACTTAGATTTGAAATGGGGGCAAAGTACCCACATCAGGGCAGCCTTAGCTGTCCCTGGGTTGTGCTCATTAGCACAAGGACACAGGAGGAGCTAATCAGAGAGTTGAAAAAGCTCTGCCAGGTATCCCAGGCTGGAGAGAGCTGCTCCTCCTGGAAGTGGAGGTGACAGCCTGCAGCTGTTGGTCACTCCCTGTTTTTTTTTTCCAGAGGTTGCTGGTGGGGTGTCCTAGCAGGAAGGGGATTATGTGAGCTTTCTGCAGAGTCAGCCAGGGTGGTTTAATGTGCCAGTGAAAACAAGTCCCATAAAGCTGGCTTCCCATAAAGCAATTAGGGAGCACTTATCTGATCCCCCCTGCCAGCCAGCTGGGGGCTGATCAGCAGCAAGGGTAGGATCTTCTTTAATCAGCACAACCAGCTGTCACCTCCCCAGCTCTGCTGCAGTTGTGCCTCAGCATCAAAGCCTGGCTAATGAAAGCTCTTTTCCTGTGGGTTCTGATTGCCACATCCAGGTCCAGTGCACGCTGCAGGACGTGGGCTCCAACATTGCCACTCCACTCTCCTCAGCCAGGGAACCTCACCTGAGTAAGTCCTGGGGGGATTTTCCTGGGATAACAGTTCCTGAACCACAGCTCTCCCTGCAGGCTGGCTCTGGGGAGGCTGCTGCAGTGCTCAGCTCTGCAGGGGGTGTCTGGGTGCTGAGGGGGGCACACAGCATCCCAGGAGTGGCTCTGTGACCCCAGGGGTGTGAGTGACACCCTGGAGGGCAGGAGGGTTGGTTTGGGATGCTTTCCTAGGGCTTGCTGATCAGAGAAATGTGAAAGCAGAGCTGTCTGAATCACTTCTGCCTTTCTTCTAGCTGATTTTTCTTCTCTGTAGGACGGACATCTTTTAGTGAGGAGCCAGTGCTGGAGCTGGAGCAGTGGATTGACAGCTACTCAGAGCAGCTTCCTCCCCTCCAAACTTTCATCTTGCCAGTAGGTCCTGCTTGTGCCTCTCACTGGCTGGAGAAAGCTGACTTCTCTGCCACTCGTTGGGGAAAAGAGGTTGTGAGGCAGTTATTTGAGTGGACAGATACAAAAAAGAAAAGCAGAGAGGGCACGGTTCAAGTTAAATTTCCACCTCCTGTTCCATTCCAGTCTCTCTTCCCAGCTGCCCACCCATAACACAGGGCTCAGCTCTGGGATAAGTCCTGCTGCAGCTGCAGGAGGAGCTGGGGGGCTCTGGGTGCTGTCAGCAGGCAGTGATGTGCTGCTTTTTGGTTGTTGTTTCAGTCAGGAGGTAAAAGCAGTGCTGCTCTCCACCTCTCCAGGGCTGTGTGTCGCAGAGCTGAACGGTGGTGAGTGGGGGCTCTGGTTTTAACAGAGATAAAAAGTGATCAGGATGGGACAAGGACAGCAAAGCATTGCAGTCAGAGCAGGCAGCTGTGGCTGTGTTGTCCTCAAGCTTCCTGTGTTTGTGTGAGGCAGATTCCAGGGGTGCAGTCAGCAAACAGCAAATCCCTTCCCTGGGCTGGGTCAGCTGAGCTGAGAACTCCAGAAAGAAGCAACAGATCTGTGTGGGGATGCATCTGCCTGTTCAGCTGGGGGTTCCAGGTGTATTTTGTAGGCTGGGCACTGGCAGGTATCCCAGGGAAGCTTTAGAAGGCAAGGAACAGCTCTGTTCCCTCAAGAAAAGGGGCCCTGTTTACCCAGAAAAGGAGAGGGAATCCCTCAGGGTGTCAGTCACCTGCAAACTGCTCCCCTTTCTTCAGCAGCCACAGAGAGGAGCTGCATGGTGGAACCACCCGGGGTTCCTAGGGCAGCACCCAGCATTCTGCTGTGCCCTGGGGACTCTGGGGAGCCCAGGAGGGGCTGGGTGGGAAGGCTGGGGCTCCAGCTTTGTGCCTTCAGAGCTAGGAAGTTAAATACACCAAAAGTTTCTCTCTCTTGTTCTAGCGTGGTTCCTTTAGTCCAAGCAGGGGAAGCAGATCCAAACGTGGCCAAATACTTGAACAGGTAATAAAAAAAATAAACCCCCAAACCTTTACTCAGTACTGCATGTGCCTGGTGCTCTTCCTTAGTCTTGGGATCCTCTCCAAAACCTTTCCTTTTAGAATAAGATCTCTGAAGTTTAAGCAGCTTGTTAAGAAGTTATTGTGAGGCTGCGTTTGCTGATGCTGGGGGAGCCACCAGTTCACTTTTTTCCTGCATCTTGTTTTGGAAATGGCTCTGGGGTGACCTCTTTGCCTTCCTGCTGTGTGGTTGGGTGTTGCTGGACAGAAACAGAGGTTTCACTGCTTCTCCCTTGGCTTCCAGACTCAGTGATTACCTCTTCGTGCTGGCACGTTACGCTGCCATGAAGGAAGGGAAGGAAGAGAAAATCTATGTGAAGCCTGAAGCATGACTGGGATGAGTGATCCTTCACCATGGGAAGCTGAACCCAGCAAATCTGTTTTCCCACATCAAGGAAGGGAACGAGGACAGGCCTGGATGGGAAATTTGAGCTGCCAAGAACTTCCAGCTTTAACTCCTGGTATTAAGCTGCTCTGTCTTGGGCTGACACTGGAGGAACTGAGAGCCCTGGGATGGAGCTGGGCCAGGAGGCTTCAAAGAGAAAGAACTAGAGCTGAGCTTTGGAGATGTCTGAACTTCCCTGGGCAGCAGCAGGTGCTGTGAAGGGCCTGGAGAGGACTGAGAGGGATGAAGGAAACGATTGGTTTCTCTTTGTAAGTCCTAATGTACAGAACAGCAGCTGGGTAGGGATTCAGGAGCTCTGGCCACAAGCTTTGAAATAATAAATGTGATTGACTTGTACCAAAGGGCCCTTAACTGTCATGCTGTAACCCTGAGCTCACTGTGCTGCTCGTTTTTAAGGTGCTTTGAATCCATCAGCCCTGGCTGGAGCTGAGCTGTGTAGATTTACAGGAATGCTCTAGGAATTCTTTGGCTGCCATGAAGCACAGCTCCTTGCTGCCAGCCCAGGGCTCACACCAGGCCAGCCCAGGATAGAGGGATTAAAGGAGGAAGGGGCAAATCCTACAAGTCAGGCAGGATGATTCTGTGGCTCTTAAGCTCTGTGTAGGCAGCTGGGGGATAACTGCATGTCCCTGTCCTCCTGGTGAGGCCACAGCTTGAGTCCTGTGTCCAGTTCTGGGCCCCTCAGCTCAGGAAGGAGATTGAGGTGCTGGAGCAGGTCCAGAGAAGAGCAAGGAGGCTGGGAAGGGATCCAGCACAAGTCCTGTGAGGAAGGGCTGAGGGAGCTGGGGGTGTTGAGGCTGGAGAAGAGGAGGCTCAGGGGAGACCTCATCACTCTCTCCAACTCCCTGAAAGGAGGTTGGAGCCAGGGGGGGGGTTGGGCTCTTTTCCCAGGCAACTCTCAGCAAGACAAGAGGGCACAAGAGGTCTCAAGTTGTGCCAGGGGAGGTTTAGGTTGGACATTAGAAAGAATTTCTTGATGGAGAGGGTGATCAGGCATTGGAATGGGCTGCCCAGGGAAGGGGTGGATTCTCCATCCCTGGAGATATTTCCAAAGAGCCTGGATGTGGCACTCAGTGCCATGGGCTGGGAACCACGGGGGGAGTGGAGCAAGGGTTGGACTTGAGGAGCTCTGAGGTCCCTTCCAACCCAGCCCGTTCTAGGATTCTATGGAGCTGCCCCTCTGAGCATGGTCACAGCATCACCTCTGGGTGCTGCAGGTGTCCCCTGAAGGAGCAGAGCCCAGGGGCACTCTGAAGATCTCTCCTGGAGACACCTCCAGTCATCAGCTCTGGAGATGAAAGGGTTGTGGTGAGACACAGGTGACAAGGGTCAGAGGAGAGCAGCCACCACCTCAAGTTTCATCTCTCACACAGCAGAACATCTGCATCCATCCCTGTCCCAGAGCTTGAAGAATCTGCCCCAAAGCTCACCCCAGCAGATCACAGCCCTGGAACAGCCAAGTTGTCCTCTTCCAGCTTCCTGATGGGCTGAAAACTGTCAGAGCCATCTTCTGTGTGAGTGAACACCTTCCCAGCCACGCTGCAGAGAGAACAACACCAGTTAACTCTGAATCACTGGCAGCTTGGAAACAAAACAGGGAATTAATACACATCAGGGATGGTTGGTTGAGTCTCCCTCCCCCTCATACAGAGAGCTGTGGGCTGGGGCTGGTTACACTCCTCAGGAGGACTTGTCCTGCCCTGGGGTGTCACTCAGTGGCCAGTCAGTCACTCAGCTTCCCCTCTTCAATTATTTAAGTAGAAACAACCTTAAAACTCCCTTCTCAAAAGAGTCTCTGGCTTTTGTGTTAACTTTTTAATCAGAGCAGGGTCAGAGTGAAGAATGCCCAGCACTAATAGATCCTGCTGTCTCATTATTCACCACTTTTTTTTTTTTTTTTTTTAAACAGATATTTCATGGCTATTGTTAATGCACATTTTTCACAGAGTAATTTTCTGAGCCTTAGCCTGTAACACATCCCAGTGACAAATGCTCCTGGATTTGGGCTGTACCCTCAGCTGCAATGTCACATCAGACATTCCCTCAATGCCTGCTCCAGACAGCCCATCCAGTTTTATGATGGCTCTGTCTCAGTGATCACTGCTGAACCTTAGGAATCTAGAGGCTTTTCAAGTTTAATTGAATAAAATTCTTTGCAATATAAATTCTTCATGAATGCAATATAAATCAGCTCCCGGATGGATTTATAGTATTTTCTTTTTTTTTTTTTCCCCAGCTGGGGGAAAAAGAAATCTCACTACTGTTTTGGGACCAAAGCTGGTATTGTTTTGATTGCAAGGAGAAATAAATTCAGCTGCTACACTTTAACATGCTGCAGAGATTAAATTTATTCAGGTGCACTCAGCTCCCCCCCTCTCCCTTTCTACCCAGAGCTGTCAGGGCAGGATTTCTGCAGGGCTGGTGCAGAGGGAGGCTGCTGCCTGGGCTGACCCACTGCTCCCAGTTAAGCCATTGGACTGGTCCATGAATTGAGGAGTGAGCAGAGCCTGGGCTGAGCTTGATTCCAGCCCTTTGAGGGTTCTGTCCTCTGCACTGGGTTTTCCAAAAGGGATTTTTGTCCTGAGTGCTGTCCCCAAGGGTCACAGCTGCAGCCAGGCTGAGGTCCTGGGGTCCTGAGCATCCTCTGCAAGGGGCAGGGAGCTGAAGACAGGGACAAGGGGACAAGGGGCTGAAAAAAGGGCCTTGTGTGGCTGAGCAGGACACAGGGACACAGGGACAGAAGGACACAGGGACAGAAGGACACAGGGACAGAAGGACACAGGGACAGAAGGACACAGGGACAGAAGGACACAGGGACAGAAGGACACAGGGACAGAAGGACACAGGGACAGAAGGACACAGGGACAGAAGGACACAGGGACAGAAGGACACAGGGGAGCCTGGCCAGCCAGCAGGCAGGAGGGAAGTGTCACTAGAATGAAATAGAGGCTTGAAAGCAAATAAAGCTCCCTTGCTCTGCCTTAGCATTTGTTTTTCCGAGTCCTTTGTCCCCTCCCAGCACTTCCAGCCCCACAGCACAGGGATTCCAGTGCCTGCACCTCATTAATATAATGGGAGGAAGGCAGATGCTTTGTCCACCCTGCCTGGCTGCAGAGCCCAGCCCCATTCCTGCCTAGCAGGGTTCCTTATTTATGATTAGCTTGGAGCTGCCAGCACAGACATATGTTGCTAAGGGTCGTTTATTCTTGTTTGTAAAATGTATGGCTGCTCCTAGCTTCCACACTGTCAAAACTGGAAGAACTGGCCCCAAAATCTCTTGCTGCATGATTGGATCAGATGCCTGTACATCTGTTAATGCTGTAGGAGCTGTAAAATGAAATAAGTTTTGCCATAACTCAAGCACCTCTATTACTGCCACAACGTGTAAGCAGCAGAGCTGGCTGCTGCTCCTGCAGGGATGACACAAAGATACATTTTGCCAAGTCCCATGAAAATTTATAGGAGGCAATGTTTGCACATGCACAGAAAGGAGGGAGCAGTACCCTGTGTGAGCCCCCCCAGCCCCAGGCTGCTGCTGCACAAGGGGCAATTTTGGGGTGCAGAGAGGCAGCAGAGTGTAAGTGCGTGCTCAGGGGGAAGGTGAAGCTGCACAGGGTCAGCATGGAAAAAAAGTTGAGCTTGGAAACTGCCAGAAAAGCACATTTCTAAACAGCAAGTGGCAGTGCCACTGACCTGGGAGGTGGAGGTGCCAAACCAGGGCCCCAGGGGTCTGACCACAGCCCCATCAGGGCACTGAGGTGCTGCAGGGGCTGCTGCCTGTTGGGGGAAAAGTGAGCAAAGGGAAAAGTGAGCTGCAGGAAAAGCTGATTTCCTTCTGCTCAGGGATGCAGAGTGATCTCCTGCTCAGGGATGCAGAGTGATCTCCTGCTCAGGGATGCAGAGTGATCTCCTTCTGCTCAGGATGCAGAGCTCAGCACACCCTCCTCCCTCTCCATCCAGACCTGCAACCATCCCCAGCACAGAGCAGGGGCTGGGAGGGTACAAGGTGATCAGATGGAGGAGACACCACTCAGTGGAGTAAAAATCAGGGGCTTGGGACAGTCTGGAGGAGCAGGGAGAGGAGCTCTCTGCTCCCCAGGAATCCCTCCCTCTGCCTGCAACGGGGCCCAAGTGCTGCAGCCATGGTGGGACTCACCTTGGGGCAGGGATGGAGAAGCAGGAGGTGCTGGTGAAGCAGGGATTCTGCAGGCCTGGCTGCCTGCTGCCAGCTTTCTGCCTTGGCAGCATCTGCTGTGGGGTTTCTTTTTGCTGTTGCTGATGGTGCCATATGCCTCTGTGTCAAAACAATGGTGCTTGCACACTTGACTGGGAGCCCTCTCCCTCACTCCCAGCCCAGCTCCCTCTCCCCAGCACCCACAGGGCTGGCACCCAGCACCTCACTCCAGGGGGAGAGGGCAGGAGGGCAGGGTGAGGTCACAGGATGGTTGGAAGGGACCTTAAAGCCCATCTAGATGGGACCAGGGAGGGCTGGGATGAGCCCCAGAGCTGCTGAGCAAAGGGCTACACTGCCACGCACCAACCCTGAGCTCTTTTCCAAGACATGAGAACAAATCCTGCTTCAAACACAGCTGCCAAATCCCTCCAGGCTCAGAGACTCTCCCACCACCACCAGGAGCCCCCCAAAGAGGGGCACCTCAGCACACACCCCAGAAACCTGCCTGACAGAGGCTTTGCCAAGCACCCAGCACCCTCCTCCAACCCTGCCTCACCCCTCCCAGGGCCCCAGGAGCCAAAGGAAGAGGAGACATCCACTCATCTTACTCACACCAGGTTTATTTTTCACTTCCCTGCATTTCTGATAACAAGGGATGCTACCAAGGTCTCCACAGCAGCCAGTCTTCTGGAGAAAAGAATTGTCATTCATCTCCCACAGCAAATCCCCCCCTGCCCTTCAAAGAACCCCTGTGCACAAGACCCATACACAGCTTCTGCTCAGGTAAAAACATATCAAAGCCTCCCAAGTTTACAGAAATCAGCTACCAAAAGAAATTACAGCCACCAGGGCAATGACTAAACCATCACATTTTATACACTAGCTACAAAATCAGATGTAGTGTCTCATAGTGCAACATTTCCAGGTTGGGAAGAGACCTAAGTCTGCATTAAGAACTTTTCTGGGAATTGTACTCCTGAGGAAAGAAGCAAAAAAGGGGGGCAAAGATTTTCTCTCACTGTGTTCAAACAACTCACTGCATCAATCAACCACTGAGCTCTAGTTAGACACTGGATTTCCCTAGAAGAAAAAAAAAAGATCTCAGATCTTTTAGATCTTTTATCTTAAAGATTTTTTAAACTATGATTGGTACAAATCAGTACCTAAACCTCTCACATACACATTCAACAACTGGTTAATGCTGAAATGCTCTATGCAGAAAGAAAGCTTTAAGAAAAGGAGTTTACTATAATCTTGAAGATCTCTGGATTCTTACTCTAGCATCTTGAATCCTCTGAATGCACAACCCTGCCCTCCCTAACACTTCTGATCACTCCTGTTTAGTATTACTGAGCTGACACAGAAAAAGGATTCTGATGTTGCTCTCCAGATATATTTACAGGCACTGGTTCCAACAAAAAAGGAAAAAAAGAAATAAAGGTTACTTGTCTAAAAACCAGCTGAGGCAAGGCAGGAGAGGACACTGAAGCAAAGGCCATTGCTGTATTCTTGGCTGAGCAGAGCCAAGCATTTTCTGGCCTGTTTGAAATGTGCCTGATGGTTATGAGGGAGCCCAGGGAGCCTTTTTCCTGCAGAGACCTGTGCCAGAGGGGAGCTGGAGCAAGGCAAGGCAGAGGATGAGGTAGGGTGCTGGAGCAGCTGCTGCAACCCCACCTGTGCAGCAAAAAGCTTCCAGCCCACCTTGCCCAGACAGAGCAGAGTGGGGTGAGGGCCACCAGTGCCACAGGGAGGGTGGGAGGGACATGAGACCCTCTGCAGGAGGTTGTTTGATTAGTGAGCAGCCACAGGGGAAGGGGAAAAGTTTTTAATGCTGTCCCCACCAGGAGCACATACATGGCTTTCCTCTGGGCCAGAATCTCAGCAGCCCAGGAGATGCAGGCTCTGCTCCAGGGACCAAGGCCATGAAGCTGCAGGGACATTTTACAACCAGGGTCTGGGCTTGGTTAGAAATGGCAGGAAGGGCCCACACCTTCCCAAAACACACATGCAACCCCCCCCCCCCAGCTCACCCCCTCCCTTTCCAGAACCCCCTGAAAAAGCTGCCTGCTACAGGCAAACATCAGCTGTTAAAAATAAGGCCAGAAAGAAACAAACCGACCAAAATAAACAGTTTGGCAGCAAAGAGAAGGTGGTTGTTACACAGAGGCCAAGTCCTGGTTCAAAACAGCACATCTCCCTAACAAAAGAGCCTGCACACAAAGTGAAAACTTCTATCCAAGTAAGAGGAATTTTGCCAGTGGAGGAATTTTTCCAGAGGGCTCTGGGCAGCTCAGCACATTCCTCGCCCAGAGAACACAGGGGGCACCTGCCCCACTTGAGCACTGAGCTGTGTGCCAGCTCCCAGCCTCTGGAAATGCAGTAAAATTCAACCTTTTCTGCTCCTGAGCAAATCCAGACAACAAACTCTTCCATCCAAAGCCCAGGCTCTGGCAGGAGCTTGGCAGAGGCACAGTTGGCTCCGCACGCTGACCCCCACGCCTGCTGCTTGAGCTCTTAACCTACAGCTCTCCAAAACCTTCCTGAGAGTGGCAGGGTCCATCTGCTGGCATTTAACCTGCTGCTCCTCCAGTCTGGGCAAGTGGTTCCTTCTCCAAGAGGAACACAGGGGTGTGAGGCAGCCCCTGTGCAGTACCTGTCCTGAGTTAATTCTGCCCCGTCCGGGGCTCGGCCGGCGCCTCCTGCTCGTCTCCTCGTCACGTTCCTGCCTTTGTGCAGCTTCCCACAGGCTTGACTTCCACCCAGGAAAGAAACTGGATCATCTCCTGGGAAAGGAAAAAGAAACACTCCCACGGCAGCAGCTGCCCAGCCTGCCAGGGGGGTGCTACGGTCACTAATCTGAGTGGCACTTTGAATGTTCCTTTGACGCTCCCCCGGGGTTTGCTTTTAAAAGACGATTTACGTGGGTGTCAAGTGAAGTGTATTGGGTCAGGCCCATCACCTCCTTCAGCCTGGAGAAGTGCCTGAGAAGAGACAAGCCCTGTCTAACCCAGCAGCTCTTCCCCTCTAAACCTTCATCGTTTATTAGCTGCACCTCTCCAGCCCTCGAGCCAGCAGCCAGCTCCCACGGAGCCCACCCACCCTCTGTGTGTGAAGGCCACCAGCTCCAGCAGCTCTCAGCCCAGAGTCCAGGGCCACGGTGACTAGGAGAGCTCGAAGCCAGTGTTCATGCTGATGGCATAACGCAGCTTCTCCCTCAGGATGCTCTTCTTGCTGTAGTTGGGAAGCTTGAGGAGGTTGAAGCAGGTGGAGGAGGTTGGCAGGCGCCCTCCGGGCTCTTTCTTGCGGATGGTGAAGAAGCCCCGCAGCACGCTGCCCAGAGTGTCCCCTGTGTCCTGCAGGGGGGCAGAAACCTGTCACCCCCACCCTGACCTGCTCTGCTCCTTCCTTTTGCCAAAACAAAACAGGGGAGCCACGCTTCAAAGCTCTGTCCCCCACCACAGCCTGGAAAGGAGCTGTTCCTCTGGCTGCTGCTGCCCAACGCACACCTGGGGTCCCCTCGCGGGGCGTCCCGGGGGAAAACACAACCCTGGGCACAGCAAAAAGAGCCCAAGTGCTGCTCCAAGCCTACACATGTCACCAGTGTGAGGCTGTATCTTCACAGCTTCCAGTTCCCTGCTCAGACACAGCCTGGCAAGGAACACAGGAGACAGGAGCAGGGAGGGTGGTGGGTGCCTACCTGATCATCAGAGACCTCCACGCAGCGGATGGAAAAAGGAGGCTTGAGGTAGGCAAAGCCCAAAAGTGGAGGCCTGGAGCAGCTGGTAACAAACTGGAAAAAGTGAGGGACAGTGGAAGACAGTGAGAGCAGCCTGGCATTGCAGCACCCCTCAGCATGGCACTGCTGAGCTTTAGTGTGCAGCTCTGCTGGCTTTTGGGCTATTGGTGGGGACACGAGAGCATTTATACAACTTGGCTCCCATGGCTGCCCCTCTGCAGGGGAGCAGGATGGTGAGTTTAGGGCATCAAGCAGTCTGACACCCCTTCTGTCAGGGCAGGAGGAGAACAGCACTGGCCTGGGGTCAGGCTGGAGGGGCTGGATTTACCTTGAGGAACATGGCTCTCTCCTCAGGGCTGAAGTCGTTGGCCAGGATGTCCCACAGCCAGATAATGACCCGGTGACTCCCATGGAAGCCCCCATAGTACACCGTGTGTTTCCTGGGGAGAGAAGGGCTGTGACAGGCTTCTGTCCCACTGCAGGAGGGTCACAGCTGCCAGGAGCTGCAGAGGACAAGACCCTTCCTGTTCATTAATGCCTTAAGAACCACGCACTTCATCCCCATTCATTTCTATCCTCACATTTCAGTTGGGAGGAGCAGAAGGTGACGGAAGAGCCTCCTGCAAACCTCCCCCAAAGTAGCTCTGTAATAAAGCAGCTTGGTTTGCTGCCCAAGCTGCTCACTTACTTCAAGTCCTCCAGGTCAATCTCAGCATTGTCCCCAGAGATCAGGCGCTGCAGCTCCGGGGCAGAAAACATCCGGATCCACTCGGGTTTGATGATGGACCTGAACCCACTGATGAGTGCTGCTGTCTGGCTCTTGATCTGTGTGTGCATCCTGAAGTGAGCCATCAGATGGATGTAGCTGATCCTGGGTGCAACAGGGGAGGTGGCAGTGAGGGAGCTGGAGCAGCAAGGCACAGACACCTCAGCAGAGCAGGAACGAGGCTGCTGAGCTGTCCCTGCAGCCCCAAAGGGACAAGCACTGCATGGAGATGTTTTCCTTTTCCCTCCAGGGCCCTGCTCTTTATCTGAGCAGTAAAAGCTGTGCTTTTGCCAGGCTTTGCCCACCACCTCCTGCCTCTGGGAGTGCCTGCTCGTTTTTAAAAGCTTCCTTCCAACCCAGGGACTACACCTGGCTCTAACAACCACTTGATCAACCTTGGCCAAACAGCAGCTCACAGGGGGGATGCAGCTGACTCCTCTTTAAAGGATCAGATCCCCAGTCACAAGCACTTCTTTAGGGCTGGAAAAAAACCTGTCTGCAGCAAAACCCACAGCAGGAGAATGAACACACTGGAAAGCACTTAGGAGATCTCCACCTTCATGCCAGGGGGAAGGAAGAGGTACCCTGCTTATTAGAGGGAGGCACCATCAGGCTTCCTCTTCTCTCACCAACAGTCAAAAGAACCAAACTTGTGGAGTCTTCTCCATCAGCACCACAATCACAGGGATTGGATTTGGGGCAGGCAACCTTGCTCCACCATAACAGACAGAACTGTTTCCAGATTGCTTCCACCTGCAGCCCTCCTCCTGCTCCCTCCCAGCTCCCAGTCTGTGTGCACATCTGCACAGAAGCTTCACAGTTTCTGCTGCAAGCAACTAGAGCAACACACAGGACTTTTAACTTCCTCCCTGAGCTGACTTCTGACAAGCCAGAGAAAGATCTTTTAAGTGCAAACTCCCTGGTCAGAGCTCAGGAGAAGCCTGAGAACATCAGACTGCAAAGCACAACTCCACAAAAGCAAATCCTCAGGTAGGATCCAGCTTTCACTTGCCATTAAAGAGAACAGCCCCCAGATTACCAGTTCAACTACACATCTGCTTAACAGACATTTTATCCTGCTTCTATGATCACTGAAGGGTGTGGAGGAGAAAAAAAAAAAATAGGAAGGGAACAAAAAGGTGGGTTTGGTTTTCAGGCTCTGGAGTTGACATTTAGGATAAGTATCTAAGAGGCAGTTATCTGTGAAAATAGCTCCAGGGCTTGGTGTCTCCTCTGATTTCCTGTGTCTAAAGTATGACTGTCGACTGCATTTGAATTCACCACTGTCTCTTCTGAGGAGCAGTGCTTTATACAACTGCCACATGTTATCATTCTGAGAAGATCTGTCTGCTCCAAGGTGTCTTTGAGCATCTGTGCCCTCTATGTTCACGACTGTGTGCCTGAATTGCTCTGAATCCATCTGTCTGCATCTATCACCATCATTAAATCCTGCAGAATCTCACAGACTGTGTGCCTTTGACCTCAGAAGTGCTGTTTCAAGAAGTAAATTGTCAATTTTTATTTTGCAAATCGAATTTGATACAATTTCTGCCGATGAACTGTAACCAGCAAATTCTATTAAGATATTTATGTGCTCCTTCTACTCTAATCTATCTCAATTCATTCCAGATGCAAGCCCAAGGAACTAGAATAAAGTATTTTGCAGCGCTGACCTTAAAAATCTAATTGCTGTACTTACTTATTTTCATTGGTAACAGGAATGGTCTTCCCTCCAGGAACAAGTTCATGGCAAACAAGCTGAGGGAAGAAATGATTGGATTGCTAATTACTGCCTGGAACCACAGCGGACAGGAACAGCTCAGCTGTCACCTCCCCAGAAAACATTTTTTTTTTTTTTTTTACAATAAAACAGTAGGAATTTAAATTTAAGCAATCATTCTGATGCTGCCTTGAACCAGTTTCACTGAACCATCAGCAGAGTCACTGAGCAGCAGGGCCCTCTGCCTCCCCACTCTTCTCCCCCAGCACCATCCGTCACCGCTGAACCGTGCACAGCTCCATCCCCAGAGCCCTGGGGGCTGTCACAAGCCCAGAACCAGCAGCCAAACGAGCTCCTACCTCAGCCTAACACCACAATCCAGAGCTGTTTGCTCCACGGGGCTCACCTGGGCCACCCAAGTGACAGAGATCCCTGTCCCTCAGAGTGGGCACTCGGCGAGATACAGAAAGGGCTCAAAAAATGCGACAGGAGGGAGCATCCCAGCACCTCCTCCCTGCCCTGCCCTGGGGCTCAGCACCAGCCCTGCTCACACACAGGGCCCCTCTGCATGCTTGCTACAGCAAGAGAGTCACAACTCATCTCTGCACCAAGCCTCGAGGCAGAAAAGTCACCATTCCCCCACCAGTGGCCTCTGTGCTTCAGTTCCAGGTGAGGAGGGAACTCAGCACCAGGAGCTCAGCTCCCCTGCACCCAGCACAGGGCTGTGCCCTGCAGGGATGCACAAATTCATCCAGAAACCAGAATTACCTCACTTGGCTGCTTCAGCATGGCCCAAGCAGCAGGCAAACAGGAGTCTCTGACTTTATTTTCAAGTTCTGAGTGCAGGAGCCTTCCACATCTCACTGCTGTTTCCTACTTTTATTTTCAAGGTGGGAAACACCTCAAAGCTAAAAGCTCAGCAATGCCAAGGCAGCAGCAAGGTGTGCAGCCCCTGAGTGAAGCAGGGCTGTGCCTCTACTTTCCTCTCTCCCCACTCAACCAGAGCTTTGCAGGTGCTTTACCAGTGCTCGTGCTGCTGTCACATGTGTGCAAACCAGGCCCAGAGCAGCCAGCTAAGGAATAAAAACAAAAACCTGCAGCACACAAAGCTCTCAAGGACAACCTGCCCAACACACACTCCATGGCTTGGTGGTCTCTGAGCTCTCTGCCTCTGGAGCTACACTGCCAACAGCTTGGTGCTGGCTGGGGTCTGCCCAGGGGATTTGCAGCCACAACAGCACACACAGAGCAAAGACATTTCCATCTTATCTCTGCACATCTTCCAGCTCTGCACACACAGCACACAGAGCTTCAAGGCCCAAGAGTAACCAAAAACCTTCAAGCCTTCCCAAGGGACTGCTGAACAGCATTTTCCTCTCAAGGCCAAGAGACCTCCTGACATACTTGAAATTTCTCTGACAGAAAAGGCTGTGTTTAAAGCCATTTAAAGCCATAAAGGAATTTCTCCTTCCTCACAGATTCTTCTCCTGGCACTAGAAAAACTAAGGGTCAGAAGCCAGTCTTTTTGTGGAAAAAACTGTTCTCTGCCCACAGCTAAATACTGGAGGAAGCAGCAGAACCCTATGGCTGTGCTCAGGGAGGCTCTGAAGCTGACCCAGCCTTTCACACAGGCATTTTTTTTGTAAAAGCAGAGCTAATTCCTAATCACAACCAAACCCAAGGTCATTTTTACTACTTAGACCCCTCAAGATTCTTGTTCAGAGGGGTCACACAGAGCATCCACCTGAAATGCCCAGAAACTGGAGTACCAGAGTGAAAAGCACTCAGTGTAGCCTGAGCTGGGACAGACCACCTGAGTGTGAGATGCTCAAGACAAGTTCAGCAGAGAATAAAAGCTGAATTCTGCTGGCAAGCCAGACTGCAGCTCTATTGCTCTGCTCTAGGGACACCTCTGCTCAGGAATCAAACCTCATTCTGCCCTCAACTCTTTGTATGATCCTCAGGATCCCTTCTCTTCCCAACAGCATCAGCCAGACAAGGGGGAGATGCTCCTGGAGACACAGGGATTGCCTGAGCCAGGGCTGTGGGCTCTCTCAGTGCCCAGATCTCTGCTTGTCACCACCTGGCATGAGGAGGCTGCTTGGAACAACATAGAGTCCAACACAATGAGGGAATAAAAGCTTACCTGACCCATGACATCTTCATCATAGGACAGTGTTAAGCCCAGGTCACTGATGTCACCATCGTAGCGCTAGAGGAGGAGCAGAGGAAGGGGCAGGAGCTCAGTGTTGAGCAGCAGGAACAGCACCAGCTCTGCATTTCTGGATTATTCTGACACTAAGGGACCCCCAGCAGGCTCGAGGCACCAGAGAGTAACAAATGCAGGTTGTGAGGAGACTGCAACAAGAGCTGAGGCTAAACCTTGGGATCCCCCTCTTGCCACTTCCAGGTTTACACCTTCAGACTCCTTTCTCCCCCCTGCTTGCCCAGGTAAAAGCCCAGGAGAGCCACCTGCCAGCCTGCCTCAGAACCACCCATCACTTCCAGGGTGCTTTTAAAGATGATCAGCACTGAAAAGGCATTTGCAGTTTGAGTGTTTCTAGCAGCAGGCAGTGAGAAGGGAGTTGAACAACAGGAAAAGTCATGCTCAAACCTTAATTGAAGTGAGATTCTTGTAGAACTCGGAGTCCAGGGAAGGAAGTTCATCTACAGAGCTGTAGAAGACACTGTGGTGGTGCCCAAGTAGCTGACTCAGAAAGAAGGAAGCAAATGGCACATCCACCACTATCCCCTACAGAAAACAAGAATTAACAGGTAAGGTCCTGCCACATACTTGTTATCTGCAACATCTTTGGTTACTTCTGAGGCCCTGCAGGCAGATCATGTGCTGGGGAACAAGACTGCTCCTCTTGTCCCAGCAGTGACAATACCCAGTGGCAATTCTGGCTCACCTCATATACAGCCTTCCCAAGCATTTTCCCTACAAACTCAAAGAGCTGTAGGTAGTTCTCATGGATGTAAGATGTTGGGGATGGATACAGCCTCTCATCACCACTGGTTGTCTGTACAGAAAGAGGTAACAGTACAGTCAGACAGTCTGCTTCTCTCTGCAGTGGGTCAGCACAGCCAGAACCTGTCACACCTTGAACAAGTTGAGTGCAGGGTCAAACACCTTCTTTATTATCTCTTCCAGAAACTCCTTGAAGACCCCATCTTGATCAATGCCAGCCTCATCAACACCCAGATCATTCACAAACTTCACTCTGATCACTCCCTTCATGGCATTCTGGGAAAGCTGCCGGAGCTGCTCGTATCCATCCTACAGAGAGCAGGAGAGGCAGAGGACAGAATCCAGGCAGACACAGGAAACACCCCCCCAGACATGCAGGAGGCAGATAAACCACAGAGAGCTGCATTTGCCATTGAATTTTGTGCCCTAAAAGGTCAGTATTTGTCCTGCTCACGACTCCAGGCTCGGAGGAGTCTGAACTGATCCAAGGTCCTGCAGCATCAGGCAGACAGAACTGGCACTGGGTTCTTCGGCACCCACAGGAAGGATAAAAACCCATTCACACCCTATTCCTGTCAGGACAAGCAGCTGCCTTGCTGCTGGCTCCTGCAAAGCAAAGCACTCACCTCCAGCATGCGTGAGCGGCGGATGGTGATGTGTGTGACGTGAGGGGATGCAGAGCTGGTTTCCACCAGCCCAAGCTTCTCCTTCTCCTTCGTCACCATATTTCGGAAAAGCAGAACCCTCTTAAAAGAGAAAACAAAGAGAAGCTTTCACCCACCAGGATCACAGAATCACAGAATCACAGAGCTCATCAAGTCCAACCCTTGCTCCACTCCCCCCGTGGTTCCCAGCCCATGGCACTGAGTGCCACATCCAGGCTCTTTTGAAATATCTCCAGGGATGGAGAATCCACCCCTTCCCTGGGCAGCCCATTCCAATGCCTGATCACCCTCTCCAGAAAGAAATTCTTTCTAATGTCCAACCTAAACCTCCCCTGGCACAACTTGAGACCTCTTGTGCCCTCTTGTCTTGCTGAGAGTTGCCTGGGAAAAGAGCCCAACCCCCCCTGGCTCCAACCTCCTTTCAGGGAGTTGTAGAGAGTGATGAGGTCTCCCCTGAGCCTCCTCTTCTCCAGGCTGAACAGCCCCACAGTGCAGCAAGGCATTCGGGTGCTCCTGATTCATGCCAGGGATACGTGTTGAGATGTGTGTCCCTCTCCTCCCAGGCCACCCGTGTCCCTGGCTTTTCAACCCCCCCTCCCCTCTGCCCCCACTCACATTCTTGTGGGGAATGACGTGGGGGATGTACTGCAGGAGCAGCTGGGCTCGTTTCTTGTCCTTGTCTAACTCCTGGAAGAGCACACTGGGTTTGAGGTCCCTTACAAAGAAAGGCAGAGACTCAGAGCCCCAGCAAACCCCTGGGTGTGGTGAGGAGGGGCAGGAGGGGACACAGAATGATCTCAGAGATGGTTTAAGTGCTCAGGACTACACAGCTAAGAAAAATCACGTGGGCAGAAGAAGAGGTGCTTGGTTTGAAGGGAGGGACCCCACAGCAGGCACCCCGGGGGAGGTGGCAGAGTGGGACAGGAGCCAGCAGCCTCCCCTGGCCACTCACTTGCGCAGCCAGTGGTCCTCAGGAGCAAAGCGCCGGCGGCAATCCCGCTCGTACAGGACCATGAGCCACCCGTGGACAGAGTGGAACAGCTCCAGGGTCTCCCCTCTGGCATTCTCTGAACAAAAGGAACACAGCAGCAATGTCCAGGAGCCCCAGGACCCCCAGGGAACAGGAGAGACCGAGAGCAACATGCTGATCACCCACACCCACAGGTCTGCCTCTCCTGACCTCCAGGATCTGGGGATCTGGGGCTTCCCAGGGGACAGCCTTGTCTTCAGAAGCCACACCAAAGCCACCTCAGCTGAGCCATCACAAGAGGAAAAGGACAGTCTCATCTAACTGCCAGAACTGAGCTGTCTCCAAGTTACACCAGATCCACAGCAGCTTTCTGCTTTGTCAAAGCCCTGTGCCACGTCCTGGCCCAGTCGTGCTAAACTTAGTGCCTGGCAAAACCCAGCCATGAGGTCTGGTACACAAATCCTTACTGGAAAAATGCTCTGTGTCTGGTGCCACACGTGAGAGTGACACCTGGGCACCAAAGGACTGGGAGATATTCTCATGCCATGCAACATAGGGCAGCTTTTTGCCCAAAGCAATAGTTAGTAGAAGCTTCAAATCCCAAACTTGATTCTTTTTGTTGTTCTAATATTAACCTCAAGTCAAGCTACAAAAAGGACTTACCTACAATTCCATCCCAGATCATCTTAAACACAAAGGAATTAAGAAAGGATGAGATGGTAACAAGCTCTTCCAGTTTGAATGAAATCTGCTCCTCATAGACTTCAATGTCATCAAGAATCCTATCAGGGAAAACAAATGCAAATGCCAAGGGTAAATTTAATTCCCTTTTGAAATTTTCATAAAGGCACATTATCCCTCAGCAGCAGCTCCTATTTCTATGACAACTGACACCCATGAGGATCTATGGGCATAAACAACTGAACCTTATTTATTGATTTTGATTGATAGCTGATCCTAACAGAAGAGAGTGCCCAAGGCCTGAGACACAGGCCAGGACTGTGCAGCTAAAAGGACCCAGGCACTCATCCCCAAGAAAAGGTTTTCACCATTCAGGCTCAGGAAACTGTCCCTGCTGAGCAGCCAAGGCAGTCCCCATCCTGTCTCCCATCCTTTGTGTAATCTGTGAGGGAGACAGCAGAGGAGTTTTCAACAGCAGCAGCAAACCTGGGGAGCTTTCCTGTAACATTGTTCCTCAGAGCTCAGCTGGACTCACTCAAGCATTTGCTTCACACTGCCCAGAAGCAACAGAGAAAATGTTTCTTTCCCCTCCCTTGGCAGTGCTGCAATATTTTGTTCCCAGCCCAGGCAGCTGTGTGTGCCTGCAGCACCACATGGCTCAGGGGAAGGTCCTTTTGAAGCCTTTTACCACCCAGGAGCCTCTGATAAGCTTGCTGCTTGACTCTGCCTCAGTGCAAAGGCAGCAACAGATGAACTCCTCCTCTTGAAATGTAAGGAACACAACAGCTCCACATCCCAAAGCTGCAGAGCATCCCCCCCACGTGCTACCTACGTGATGAGGTGTCTGGAGCAGTCACAGAAGAGCATCAGCATGGCCAGCAGCCTCTTGGATTCCTCTGTGTCATTATTCAAGCACTCCAAGAAGAGTTTTAACCCTCCCTGTGGTCCCAGCTCACAGATAAAAGCCCATAATTTGGGCAGCAGATCATCCAGGTAAGTGAGGCCTGGCAATGGAAGAACACAAAGCACACTCAGGGAAGTTACTGGGTCACGGGGGGCTTGTGGGGACAAAGGGGACTTGGAGCCAAAAGATCCTTTTGCTAAGCAACACTTCAAGTGAAAGCAACACCAGCACCATGCTTGTCTGCACTCACAGATGTACAATAAGCAGAAAAAAAAAACAACATTTTTTTTTTAGGCATTAATCACTTGCACATCTGAAGCCTTTTCCCACTAATTCTTTTTCAACTTTAGAGAAAAATGAATTCCTGTGATCTGAACCCCACTACAGCCAGAGATGAGAACACAAAGTGAGGAGGAGTGGTGACCTGTGGTCACTACTACAGCCACAAAGCACCCAAAGCCCTGGACTCACTCCTCTGCAACAGCCACTAGACCAAAGCAGTGCTCATCCCCTCCATTCCTGAGACAGGCAATTTGTTCCCAAGATGTATGAAAGCATTCAGTGTTCACACCACATGAAGATTAATACTGCTGGGCTGCTCAAAAATACTGACTCAGTCTTGGTTTGATAGGGAGTAAGCTTGGTTTCATTAGAGGAGAACTTGCTTCAATTTGTATTCTGGGGAGTTAATGCTCAATAAGTGATAAATGTTATTGATCAGATGTATGATTCAGGATGGAACAAGCCTTCCACCCAGCCAGTCAATAAACTGTTGTCAGTAATAAAACTACCAACAAGTCAACAGAATTTAATAAGAAAAATCTATTTTTTTTTTTTCCTTTTTTCTTCACAGATGTGAAGAGCAGAGCTGTGCCCTGACCTGTGAGTATCTGCAGCCGGATCTGGGTCAGGGTGGTCAGGGTGGTCTGGTACAGAACACAGATGCTGCACATCTTCTGCACTTCTGCTGAGTCCACTCGTTTGCCCCCGACAGGTTTGAGAATGTTCCTGACAGATGCAGACTTCTGGAAAGCTCTCTTGAAAAGATCTGGTGACAAGAGAAGCAGGTGAGACCTTGGCTCAGTGCCATTCCAAACCAGTTCTCTTTTCCTCAGCCACTTGGCAGCCATGGGATAAAGAGGGTTTAAAGCAGATTAAACCACTCCCAGAGCCAGAAGGTTTTGGTGGATGTTTCTGGCAGGACACACACGGCTGCTAACAGAGTATTCCAGCAGGGACTTCACTCTAGGGCATAAAACCTTCCCAGAGCTGCAGTAACTAATGACCACAGGACCCACTGCTGTGGCAGCAGCCAGAAAATAGCCAAATTACAGTTCAAACTTAGTTCAAACTGTACTGCTCCTCTGTAGGAGCACCATGCACCACAGGCCCAGGAGCTTCACCTGGGCAAAGGGCCTCCTGTCTGGCCTTGGGAGGTTATGCACTAAGCACTTCAATTACTTGAGAAGCAATGGAAAAATACTGCTAAAATAAGCAAATACTTTCACAGCACCAAAGGAAAAGGCTTGCCCCAGGTCACTGAGGCATTCTAAGCAGGAATTACAGAGAGGAGAAGAGACCACATCCCCACCTAAGCAGCAGCAGCTGCTGCTGCAAGTAATTACTCAAAGCTTTTAGCATGAGTGGAACAAAGTCAAAGCCCTGGGAGAAAGACACGTGTCCAGAGACACAAAACAAAGCAACCCTCCAGAACTGACTCTTCATGGGCAGGCTGTTCTGAGGGGAAAGTGGCTGTGCTGGCAGCTGAGCTATTTCCTGATTCTCCAGCAACTTCTTGCTGAGCACATCACTGAAGAGGATGCGGATCATGTGGACTCCCCAGAGATGCTGCAGCTGCTTTGTCAGCAGAGGCATGGACTCGTTCAGCCTGAAAGACAAGTCAGAGGCTCACATTAGAAGGAGAGACTGGAATAACCCACCAGGCAGTGATACTTTGATTGGTTCCAGCTAAAATGCAAAGCAGAGCATGCAGCCACCCTGCAGATGCACAAACCCCAGGCTGAGTGTGTCCCAGGATGACCACTGCTCACCAGTCTGACTGTGCCAAATCAAACAAAGACAAGGAGAAAACAAAAAGAGACTTAGATCATCTCTCATCATAGAGCTCTCCTCACTTACCCATAATCCACAGTCTGGGAAAACCAGCCCAGAACAGGATGCCAGTGGGTGAGGTTGGATTTCTTCTGTGAAACATACTTCTGGCAGTAGGAGAGCATCTGGATGAGCACCCCCACAAAATGAGCTGTCTCCTCCTCAAGGACTTTGTCATTCAAGGAGCCCAAGTACACAAGGTTCCCTGGGGAATGACCAGCACAGCAAGATTTACCAGAGGAACAGATGCTGCAGGACAGTGGTTAGAGACACAACAGGGGAAGTGAATTCACTCCCCTTTTCCAGGCCAGGAGAGGATTTCTGTGAAGAGTGAGAAGCAGAGGCCCCCCTGCAGCACGTCACTTCAGCACAACTCAGCCACTGAGGTGGTTTGGCACTCTGGCTGCCTCCTCATCTCTCCCACCAGCACCTTCCACAAAGTCTTATGAACTACAGACAATCCACAGATAACTCCCAAGTTCCAACTGCTTCTCTTGGGACTTTTACAATAACCTTAAATTGAATGTTTCAGTAACAGCCATTTAGAGAAGAGTCAAGGCTGCTGCACTTGGTTTTCTCAGAGCCCAACTGAAAAGCTACTGGAGATAATGCTTCACAGTCTAGGCATGAAGGCATGAACACAAAAAAACCTCTCTGACCACTTAAGCCATGTCTGCCATGTCCTACAGTGCACCTCGGTTATCAGTGAGAGACTAAATAAAGATTAAAAAGAAAAAAAAAGGGTGAGTTGCAGGCAGCTCTTACTCGTGAGGGAATATCTGACTGAAAACTGCCTTCCAAGCACAGTAAAAAGGTGTTGGAGGCACTTACCCAGCAAACAGAGAGTGTGACTTCCCTCCAGGCACATGCAGACATCTCGGCACTGCGCTTCCCGGCTCAGGAACAGGAGGAACTTGCGGAAAAGGTCGTGGGATTCCATCACTGCCAGGCGCTGGGAAAAAGGGGGAACTGCCAGTGAGGCACCACCCACAGCAACCAACCCCCCCTCAGCTGCCAGCACCTAGCTGGGGTGTCTGTCTTCTCCAAATAAAGCAGCAAGTTGGGCTTGTTGCACCAAAGAGGTGATTTGAGGGGAAGCTGGTGTAGGAAACTCAACACCTGGCAGGTAAACAGGCCACAGACCTTTGGAACTGCCTGTCTGCAAGAACACTGATGCTCATTGGCACAAAAAACCCAGAGAGGAGCAGGCACATGAAATTAGATGAGTCTAGGAGAGCCCAGAGCTACCAACACAGATCCTCTGCCATGCAACAGGCTGATTTTTACTTTGGCTCTGTCTGTTGTTACACAAATGGCATAGCAAGGATTTCAAGAACTCAAGCTGTGAGTCACTACGCCTTTGTTTTTATTTTATTTACTTATTTTAGGGCAGTTCAAGCCATCAGCCCACTGGTGTTGATAAAATCTGAGGTATTAGAGACTCAGAGTGCCTGGGGGGTGCAAGGATTGAGCGCCTCCAGAGCAGAGCTGAAACTGGCAGAGAGAAGAAACACCAGTGCTCTGTTCCAAGAGCTGACAAAGAAAGGATTAACAAGTGGCCTTATGTGTTATTTAGGGGATTTTTGGTACTATCACATCACCCACATACCTCAGGTGTTAGAGTAGCAAGATGAGTCATTATTGCAGGCACAGACATGATATGGATCAGAAAGGACCTCAGCAGATTGTCCGAGAACTGCGCAGCAACCACGGGGCTACAGAGGGAAGAAGAATTCAGTGCAAAAAACCTAAAGAGTGAGGCTCTTACTGGCTGAAAGAGACTGGCAGAATGACAAGTTTTCAAAAACCACCATTAACACTGTACATTAATGCAGCTTTGGCTGTCTCATCACCCCAAGCAGCTCTGGCTGCCTTACCGCAGCGCCAGAGAGAAGATGGCGGTCAAGGAGCCTTTGGACAAGGAAGGTCTGGATCTTGCCAAGCCATTAGTTAGCAAAATCTGGAATAACAATAATTAAAGAAAAACAACCCTGCAGCATTCAGAAAGAGATGGTGACTAATCAAAGGAAATAAACACGTTGTGTTTCTGCTCAGAGCAGAGAAAAAGCAGAGCATGAGGAGAAGCCTCCCAGACCCGTTACCCACCCACCATTTGGCAGAGGCAGAAGGGCCTCAGGCTCACGATGCCATCCCAGGGAAACTGCAGACAAATCAGACACTGTGCAGGACTCATCTGGCTAAGATCTGCATGCAGGGTTCCCAGGGCTTGTTAAAATTATCCAGGCAAGGCTCACAGCTGCCTGGTGATGTGATTCTGGTTTAGAAGATTTCGAAAAATGACCTCAGTTCCTTCCCCCAGCAGAACAGCAGAGAAACCACCAAGCCCATGGAAAAGGGCAGCAGCAAAGCTGGGGAGAAGATTCAGGAGTCCTTCCTGCCCCTCTCATTGTGAGGTGATTAAGCAGGATTTAGAGTCAGCAGAAGTGAGAGGAGATGCTGTACTTGGTGCCTCTCTGCTCCTCAGAGCAGTGCCCAGGGGTCACACCCCGTGGGGGTGACAGGAGCAGGACAAGGAGCAGAGAGAGAGGACAGAAGAGTTCCAGCCCAGCACTGACCTGCAGCACAGAATAAAATCCCTTCTGGTTGAGGTGCCCCATGATGTTTGCACAGATGTGGTTCATGGCAGGCCTCAGGGTTTCACCTGCAGAGTTACAAGGGGGATGTTACTACAGCAGCCCCACAGCCCCTCATTTTCCTTCCTCACCTGCTATAAAACAGTTCACAGGCTGCCCCAAATCCTTGTTCCCATGTGCAAACCCAGTGCTTCAGCAGCATTTCACTGCAAATCTTGGTTGGGCTGGGTCATACCCACCCCTGGCACTCTCCTGTGTGTTTTTCCTACAGAAACCCAGAGCTAAAAGCACATTCTATCATCCTCTGAACACTTCTCATGTTCTTGGAGCACTAAAAACATGGTAACTGTTCCTGTTTTAAGGGAAACAGCCTGTCTGATCTCAGGGGAATCCTTGCTGCCTCTGGTCTGCCTTTTGTGCCTCCAAAAAACCCACAATGAATCTTTGTGAGGAGGAGAAAAGGTGGGGAAACACTCAGTGGGTTTTAACAGCAAATCCCAGCTCCGTGGCTTCAAGTGCTGAGTGGGAGGCACCAACCTTTTCCCCTGAGGATTTTCCAGGTGGAAGTGTCTGTGAAGGTGACAAGCATGGTGAGGTGCAGATTGACCACCCTGGAGTCCTGCAGGATGTCAGGCTGCAAAAACAAACACCCAGGTGAAGGAAGCACAGAATCATCATAGAATCCTAGAATCCTAGGGGTTGGAAGGGACCTGGAAAGATCATCTAGTCCAACCCCCCCTGCCAGAGCAGGGCCCCCTAGAGTACATCCCCTAGGAACGTGTCCAGGTGGGTTTTGAATGTCTCCAGTGAAGGAGACTCCACAACCCCCCTGGGCAGCCTGTTCCAGGGCTCTGTCACCCTTACAGTAAAAAAATTTTTTCTGATATTCAACTTGAACCTCCTATGCTCCAATTTACACCCATTACCCCTTGTCCTATCACTGGTCACCACTGAGAAAAGCCTAACTCCATCTCCCTGACACTCACCCCTTACATATTTGAAAACATTGATGAGGTCACCCCTCAGTCTCCTTTTCTCCAAACTAAAGAGACCCAGCTCCCTCAGCCTTTCCTCATAAGGGAGATGTTCCACTCCCTTAATCATCTCAGTAGCTCTGCACTGGACTCTTTCAAGCACTTCCCTGTCCTTCTTGAACTGAGGGGCCCAGAACTGGACACAATACTCCAGGTGTGGCCTCTCTTGAGAGGAGAACCTCTCTTGACCTACTAACCACACCCTTTCTAATGCACCCCAGGATGCCATTGGCCTTCTTGGCCACAAGGGCACATTGCTGGCTCGTGGTCATCTTCTTCCTCACAGGAATTCTGCTGGATCCCTTCCCAGCCTCCTTGCTCTTCTCTGGACCTGCTCCAGCACCTCAAGCTCCTTCCTGAGCTGAGGGGCCCAGAACTGGACACAGGACTCAAGCTGTGGCCTCCCCAGGGCTGAGCACAGGGGCAGAATCCCTTCCCTGGACCTGCTGGCCACGCTCTTCCTGAGCCAGCCCAGGATGCCATTGGCCTTCTTGGCCACCTGGGCACACTGCTGGCTCATGGGCATCTTCTTGTCTACCAGGACCCCCAGGTCTCTTTCACCTCCACTGCTCTCCAGCAGCTCAGCCCCCAACCTATACTGGGACATCGTGTTGTTCTTCCCCAAATGCAAAACTCTACACTTCCCCTTGTTGAATTTCATCATGTTTCTCCCTGCCCAACTCTCCAGCCTGTCTAAGTCTCTCTGAATGGCAGCACAGCCTTCTGGTGTGTCAGCCACTCCTCCCAGCTCAGTGTCATCAGCAAACTTGCTGAGGGGACATTCTAGACCCTCATCCAAGTCGTTGATGAAGATATTGAACAACACCGGTCCCAGTACCAACCCCTGAGGGACTCCACTGGTCACACACCTCCAACCAGGTTCTGCCCCATTGACTACAACTCTCTGACTACAACTCTGAGAGGCCAGAACTGCTCCAGGCAGGGAGTCAGGACACAAAGGAAACGTTTACCTTCAGCTGCTTGAGAAATTCACAGCAAAACCACAAAATGTCTTTGATCTGTTTAATCCATAAGAGTGTCAGGTCCTTGGAGAGTGCCAGGGAGACATACCACACCTGAGGGGCAGGATCAGAGGCACCAGGCTTGGTGGGGGTTGCTACTTCATCACAAAACAACCCCCTCAGCACCCTACTCAACCCAACAAATCATTTCTCTCCCCAAAAATCACTGCTCAGAGCCACCCACCACAGAAAAAAACCCAGACTTTTATCTCCTGTGGCTGCATACACAGTAAAAATATCAGAGGAATACAAAAGAACTTGTCCAGACTTTCAGCAGGGAGTCCCAGCAGTGCTCAGGGGCTTTTGAAAGCTAAAAATTCCAATGTCACCAACCTGAATTCCCACAGACAGAAGGAAAAAAACCCAAGCAGCCCCCCCACCCCCAAACACAACCCCCTCTTGCTGACCTTGGGCTCATTCTCCACATCCATGCTATTCAGAATGCACCTGCACAGCTTTTCAAACCTCTAGGGAAGGGGAAAAAAAAAAAAAAAAAAGAGGAAAAAATAAGTTGGATTAGAGGTCTGTAGAGGAAGAGCTCTGGAAGAGCTCCAGGAACAGCTCAGCAGAGGGAGCAAGATACCCCTGCATGAACCCAGGGATGGGTCCCATCCTAGAGCAGGAGCTCCTCAGCATTCCCTGCCCAAACCCCCCTGGCAGCACAGGAAAAGCATTTTCCTGCTGGGATTCAGCTGGAAGAGCTTCAGGCCAAGATGTTCCCTGGTGCTGAGGGGAGCAGCAGTGGGTTCAGAGCTCCCAACCATCCCCCCACCCAGCAGAACCCCCAATTCCTTCATGGTTTGCTCAGTCCAGTTACATCTGCAGTGAGCTTGGAAGCCCTAAAACCACCCTGAGCTGCAGAACTGGGAGGAAATAAGAGTGGGAAGGAGCAGAGCCCAGGCCTTGGCCCAGCAAGGGCCTGACTTGCTGCTGGGAGGGGAAGGAGAGGCAGAGGTACTTCAGGAAGGCTCCCAGGATCTGTCCTGCAGCCCCCAGATGGGTGCCAAGCACCCAAAAACTCTGTCTGCACTGCACACACCATTCCTTGATGCTCTAAGTACAGAAAATTCCACCTGCAGGGCTTGCACTGTCAAAGAAAACTCCCCCAGAGCTGCCTCAAGTTAAACTGAAATACAGCTTTTCAGTTCCCAGTTTTTTCCTCAGTTTCCTGGAGCAAATCTCATCAGGAAAGGGGGGGGAGGAAAGAGGAAGGGAAGGAGGGAAGGGAAGGAGGGAAGGGAAGGAGGGAAGGGAAGGAGGGAAGGGAAGGAGGGAAGGGAAGGAGGGAAGGGAAGGAGGGAAGGGAAGGAGGGAAGGGAAGGAGGGAAGGGAAGGAGGGAAGGGAAGGAGGGAAGGGAAGGAGGGAAGGGAAGGAGGGAAGGGAAGGAGGGAAGGGAAGGAGGGAAGGGAAGGAGGGAAGGGAAGGAGGGAAGGGAAGGAGGGAAGGGAAGGAGGGAAGGGAAGGAGGGAAGGGAAGGAGGGAAGGGAAGGAGGGAAGGGAAGGAGGGAAGGGAAGGAGGGAAGGGAAGGAGGGAAGGGAAGGAGGGAAGGGAAGGAGGGAAGGGAAGGAGGGAAGGGAAGGAGGGAAGGGAAGGAGGGAAGGGAAGGAGGGAAGGGAAGGAGGGAAGGGAAGGAGGGAAGGGAAGGAGGGAAGGGAAGGAGGGAAGGGAAGGAGGGAAGGGAAGGAGGGAAGGGAAGGAGGGAAGGGAAGGAGGGAAGGGAAGGAGGGAAGGGAAGGAGGGAAGGGAAGGAGGGAAGGGAAGGAGGGAAGGGAAGGAGGGAAGGGAAGGAGGGAAGGGAAAGAGGGAAGGGAAAGAGGGAAGGGAAAGAGGGAAGGGAAAGAGGGAAGGGAAAGAGGGAAGGGAAAGAGGGAAGGGAAAGAGGGAAGGGAAAGAGGGAAGGGAAAGAGGGAAGGGAAAGAGGGAAGGGAAAGAGGGAAGGGAAAGAGGAAGGGAAAGAGGAAGGGAAAGAGGAAGGGAAAGAGGAAAGGTTTGTGATACAAACACCTGATCTGCTGGGACAGTTCTGGGGGGCCTGGCACAACACAGCTGCCAAACCAAAAATAAACCTGAGTTTCTGCCCAGTTCCTGCAGGAAGCAGCTGTTAAACTGTGCCCTGGATACAGAGCCACTACTGGAAAATTCAAGGGCTCTTCTGTTTCCCTCCTCCAGTCCCAGCTCTCCAGGAAGGACTGGGCAGACAGAGACCCCGTTTCCAAAGGCAAAACTCACTGCAGGAGCAGCCCCACAACCGATTAAATGTGTATTAAATGCATTAAATTAACAGCTCCTTAAAACGTGCACTTTGCAGGGGAGGAGCAGAGCAGCAGCCTCACCTCTTTGTCCTCTTTCTGGCTGAAGACAAACAGCAGCCTCCTGGCGATCCTGAAGACAGACAGAGCGCTCCTCCTGCTCGAGCCACACTCCTTCCCCTCAAAAAACTCCTCCACTTCTCTCCTAGGATAAAGCCCCGGGGGTTAAAAACCCAGCGGGAGAGGCGGAGGAGCCGCGGTGTCGAATTTCCCGCACCTGATCTCCCTCTGGAGGCGGCTCCGGCACAGGAACCCCCGGGCCAGCGCCTGCAGCTGCGTGGCCGCTCGCTCCCTCTCCTTCAGCTCCCGCCGCTCCTCCCGAGCCTGCCGGGCCCTGTCCAGGAACTGAGCTCTGGAGGACTGGCTGGCGCTGAACATTTTGACCGCCTCCGGGAAAGCAAAAGAAACAAAGAATCGTGGAGGAAAATCCCCGGGAACGGAGGGGAGAGGGGGAAGGGAAAGGGGATTGAATGGGGAGGGGAGGGGGAGGAGGGACGGGCAAAAAATGCTGAGCAAAGGGCTCTGGGAATGGGGCAGAGGCACTGAGTGAGACCTGCAGGGTAAAGCAGAGGAAAGGAAAGGAAGAGGAAAAAAAAGGAAGAGGAAAGGGAGAGGAAAAAAAAGGAAGAGGAAAGGGAAAGGAAGAGGAAAGGGAAAGGAAGAGGAAAGGGAAAGGAAAAAAAAGGAAGAGGAAAGGGAGAGGGAAAAAAAGGAAGAGGAAAGGGAGAGGGAAAAAAAGGAAGAGGAAAGGGAGAGGGAAAAAAAGGGAAAGGGAAAAAAAGGGAAAGGGAAAAAAAGGGAAAGGGAAAAAAAGTGAGAGGAAAAAAAAGTGAGAGGAAAAAAAAGTGAGAGGAAAAAAAAGTGAGAGGAAAAAAAAGTGAGAGGAAAAAAGTGAGAGGAAAAAAAAGTGAGAGGAAAAAAAAGTGAGAGGAAAAAAAGTGAGAGGAAAAAAAGTGAGAGGAAAAAAAGTGAGAGGAAAGGGAGAGGGAGAAGGAGAGGGAGAAGGAGAGGGAGAAGGAGAGGGAGAAGGAGAGGGAGAAGGAGAGGGAGAAGGAGAGGGAGAAGGAGAGGGAGAAGGAGAGGGAGAAGGAGAGGGAGAAGGAGAGGGAGAAGGAGAGGGAGAAGGAGAGGGAGAAGGAGAGGGAGAAGGAGAGGGAGAAGGAGAGGGAGAAGGAGAGGGAGAAGGAGAGGGAGAAGGAGAGGGAGAACCAAACATCCCCTTTCCAGGGCTGGCTGTTCTCATCACCTCGTGCAGATAACAAACAGGAACAATCCCAAGGGTGTGAGGGAAAGGGCCCCAAGGACACCCTGAGGGGGATTTGTTGCCACTCCACCAAGAGCACCAGGCAGGCAGCAGCAGCTTTATCACCCCCCAACTCACCTGAGGGCTCCCCTCTCCACGGGATGCCTGGGGCAATCATTCACACACAAACACCCAGCTCATCCTCTGCCTCCGGGCAGCCCCTGCACAGAGAAGCACAGGACGTGAGGGTGATGCAGGGATTCACTCCTTACCTTCACAGTTCTGAGTCTTTTCGACGAGATTTACCCCTTGCTGCACCCTGAAAGAAACCTGAATTCAGAAAAGCTTCAGGAGAGGAGAAGCATCACGCCCAGAGCTGGGCTCTGCTCACCGGCACCGCAGCTCCAACCCCTCCAGAGGAGAAGAAACAAACCCGAGGGAAACCTCAACCCTCCCAGGGCCCCAGCAGCACCCGAGGGTGCTTCCCCTGCTCCAGAGCGGGGCAGAACCCACGGGGGACTCGGTCCCACCTCAGTCAGCACCCAGAGGAGCCCCCCAGGGCCTCCACGTCACCCCCAGACCCCTCAGCCACGCACATCCCTCCCAGAGACCCCGCAGCCCCCGGGCCCAAAGCCGCCGCCGCCCCCACGGCCCCCGCGGGTCCCAGCGCCTCCCCCGGAGCCCCCCGGGTCCTCTCCCTGCCCCCGGGCCCTCTCCCTCACCCGGGGCCCGGGGGGTTCGGGCCCGTCCCAGCTCCGCCGCCCCTGGGCCCGCAGCCACCGCCTCCTGACCCGGGTCCGCGCCGCGGGTCCTCCCGGCAACCAGCACCCCCGCTACCGTTCCGCCCCGCAACCCGCACCTCAGCTCGGCACACAAAGCACCGACAGCTCCAGCTCTCCCTGCTGCCCAGTAGTTTGGGCCGAACCGAACCGAACCGAACCCGGCGGGGCAGGGCAGAGCGGAGCATAGAC
The DNA here is from genome assembly GCF_036169615.1 of Heliangelus exortis. Taxonomy (NCBI): domain Eukaryota; kingdom Metazoa; phylum Chordata; class Aves; order Apodiformes; family Trochilidae; genus Heliangelus; species Heliangelus exortis. Next base: position 12,746,317 of record NC_092440.1, on the reverse strand, counting down.
CCCCCCCCCCCCACCAAGGGAGGAGAAGCGGGAGGCCGGAAGGATTTAAGCAGCGCACCGGGGGCCGGGCGGAAATGACGTCAGAGGGCGGAAGTTCCCCCCGCCCCGGCGCTCCCGCTCCTCGGTCTGTGGGGCCGCGCTGCGCCGTTCATGGTGAGGGGGAACGGGGGGGTCCGGGGGGCCCCGGGACCGCGGGGGAGAGCGGGGAGCGGGGCTGAGGGAGCCCGAGGGGGCTGCGGGGCCGTGCGGGGGCGATCGGAGTGCGGGGGGGGGGGGATCCTGGCGGCGGGAGGTGGGGGGGGGCCTGGTGCGGGGGGAGTGGGAGGTGGCGTGAGGTAAAATCCGGGGATGGGGGGTCCGGGGGGAGCGGGGGGTTCAGGGACAGAATTCCCCTTCCTAAAAGTTGGGTTGGTTTGGGGAGGTTGGGAGGGGGTTGGGAGCTGGGCTGTGGCTGAGAGGTTGTGGTGGGACAGTGAGTGGAATGGGGGGGGTGGGACAATGGGGGCGTGTGGGACAATGGGGGGGTGTGGGACACGGGGGTGTGGGGCAGGGGGGGTGTTGGATACGGGGGTGTGGGACAATGGGGGTGTTGGACACGGGGGTGTTGGACACGGGGGTGTTGGACACGGGGGTGTGGGGCAGGGGGTGTGGGGAAGGGGTTTCTGGAGTGCAGGGGAGTGAGGGAGGGCAGGGAAGAGAGCAGGGAGGTTGTGTGAGCTCTGGGGGGAGCTGTCTGTGCTTTAGGGTAAGAAAAAACCCAAAAAACCCCGAAGACACCCTGTGGGCAGCCAGGATTTGAAGCCCCAGGAGTTGTCAGCTCAGGGAATTGCCCAGTTCCCTCCCAGATCGTTGGTGTTTGGGGAGCTGATCCCTGGGGAGCTGGGCAGGGCAGGGCAGGGTGTGGCTGAGCTGTGTCAGGCAGGGGGGGCCCAGCAGGGTCTGGTGGGTGATTTTTTCCCCCCAATCCCCTGCAGGAAGAGATGTCAGGAGAGAGTGTGGTGAGCTCAGCAGTGCCCTCGGCTGCCACCCGCACAACTTCCTTCAAAGGCAGCAGCCCCAGCTCCAAATATGTGAAGCTCAACGTGGGGGGGGCTCTGTACTACACCACCATGCAGACCCTGACCAAGCAGGACACCATGCTCAAGGCCATGTTCAGTGGCAGGATGGAGGTGCTGACAGACAGTGAAGGTAAAGGGGGAAATTCCCCCCAAATCCCCCCAAAATGTGTGTGCCCTGCATGCCTGCACCATGGAAAGGGAAGGAGGGGGGGAAGGGGAAGGGAAGGAAAGAGGAGAGGAGAGGAGAGGAAAGGAAAGGTGAGAGGAAAGAGGAAAGGAAAAGGGAAGGAAAGAGGAGAGGAGAGGAAAAGGAAAGGAAGAGGAAAGAGGGAAGGAAAAGGAAAGAGGAAAGGAAAGAGAAAAGGAAAGGAAAAGGAAAGAGGAAAGGAAAGAGGAAAGGAAAGAGAAAAGGAAAGAGGAAAGGAAAAGGAAAGAGGAAAGGAAAAGGAAAGAGGAAAGGAAAAGGAAAGAGGAAAGGAAAAGGAAAGGAAAGAGAAAAAGGAAAAGGAAAGGAAGAGGAAAGAGGGAAGGAAAAGGAAAGAGGGAAGGAAAAGGAAAGAGGGAAGGAAAAGGAAAGAGGGAAGGAAAAGGAAAGAGGGAAGGAAAAGGAAAGAGGGAAGGAAAAGGAAAGAGGGAAGGAAAGAGAAAAGGAAAGGAAAAGGAAAGAGGAAAGGAAAAGGAAAGGAAAGAGAAAAAGGAAAAGGAAAGGAAGAGGAAAGAGGGAAGGAAAAGGAAAGGAAGAGGAAAGAGGGAAGGAAAAGGAAAGAGGAAAGGAAAAGGGAAGAGGAAAGGAAAAGGGAAGGAGCCCTCTGCAGCCCCCTGCCCATCCAGTCCCAGCTGGAACAGGGAAGTGGCCACAGCTCCCACCCTGAGCTGGAGAAACCTCTGGCTGAGGCTGTGGGGCAGGGGTGGGATCTGGGCTGCACAGGGACAGGAGTTGGGTCCCTTCCCACCTTCTGTGATCCCAAGCCCTGAGGCTGCTGTCCCAGGCTGCCTTTTCCTTTTGGAAGATGAACTGGAGTTCCTCACCCTATGGAAAATGTAGGGATGGGGATTAGGAACCTCTGAGTCAGGCTGGCACGGAGCCTCTGGAGCCCAGGAGGGAGCTGCCTCCCCTGGCTTCCCTGCCTCCAAAGCAAGGGGAAACCTGCTTTGGATCAGTGGGGTTATTAGGAATTTTTTTTTTTTTTTTTAAATGAATGAGTTTTCCTCTGGGAGTACTGGTTGGTGACTTTGCTAAAGCCACCAGAGGAGTTGCTCAGGAAAAAGGAAAGGAAAAAGGAAAAGGAAAGGAAAAAGGAAGAGAAAAAGGAAAGGAAAAGGAAAAAGGAAAAGGAAAGGAAAAAGGAAAAGGACAGGAAAAAGGAAAAGAAAAAGGAAGGGAAAAAAGGAAAAGGAAAAGAAAAAGGAAAAGAAAAAGGAAAAGAAAAAAGGGAAAGGAAAAGGAAAAGAAAAAGGAAAGGAAAAAAGGAAAAGAAAAAGGAAAGGAAAAAAGGAAAAGAAAAAGGAAAGGAAAAAAGGAAAAGAAAAAGGAAAGGAAAAAAGGAAAAGAAAAAGGAAAGGAAAAAAGGAAAAGAAAAAGGAAAGGAAAAAAGGAAAAGAAAAAGGAAAGGAAAAAAGGAAAAGAAAAAGGAAAGGAAAAAAGGAAAAGAAAAAGGAAAGGAAAAAAGGAAAAGAAAAAGGAAAGGAAAAAAGGAAAAGAAAAAGGAAAGGAAAAAAGGAAAAGAAAAAGGAAAGGAAAAAAGGAAAAGAAAAAGGAAAGGAAAAAAGGAAAAGAAAAAGGAAAGGAAAAAAGGAAAAGAAAAAGGAAAGGAAAAAAGGAAAAGAAAAAGGAAAGGAAAAAAGGAAAAGAAAAAGGAAAGGAAAAAAGGAAAAGAAAAAGGAAAGGAAAAAAGGAAAGGAAAAAGGAAAGGAAAAAAGGAAAAGAAAAAGGAAAGGAAAAAAGGAAAGGAAAAAGGAAAGGAAAAAAGGAAAAGAAAAAGGAAAGGAAAAAAGGAAAAGAAAAAGGAAAGGAAAAAAGGAAAAGAAAAAGGAAAGGAAAAAAGGAAAAGAAAAAGGAAAGGAAAAAAGGAAAAGAAAAAGGAAAGGAAAAAAGGAAAAGAAAAAGGAAGGGAGAAGGAAAGGAAAAAGGAAAGGAAAAAAGGAAAAGAAAAAGGAAGGGAGAAGGAAAGGAAAAAAGGAAAGTAGAAGGAAAGGAAAAAGGAAAGGAAAAAAGGAAAAGGAAAAGAAAAAGGAAAAGAAAAAGGAAAGGAAAAAGGAAAGGAAAAAGTGAGGTTGAAGGTGGGAGCTGGGTCTGCCCACGTGAAATGTCTCTGGAAAGAAAACATGAAGTGTGGGAAACTGCAGGGTCCCAAACCCTTCCCTCCCACCCCAGCCACATTCTGAATCTTCTGCTGCGGTTCTTTAAAACCTGCAATTTTCAATTAATAATGTGGCTGAAATGTGTTTGTGACAACTGGGGGCCTTGGGGGGGGGAAAAGTGCTAAAAAAAGTGCTAAAAAAAATTACAACTCCTGACCTGAGTGTTCCTGTTTGAGCCTGAAGTCCTTCCAGGGGTGGGGAAGCTGCCAGGTTCCAGGTGTGACCCTGCCTGGGCTCACTCTGAGCTGCTGGGAAGCAGGAAGGTGGGTGCTGTGGGTCAGAGGAAGCTCTGTGCAGGGAAAAAAAACCCCAAATCCCCCGTGGAATGGGAATTGTCCCCTTACTGGGAGGACTGGAGGGGTCTCAAACCTGAGGCAGGTCCTGAGCTGTCCTCCTGTCCCTGGCTGGGCTGTCCCGTGCTCCACAAAATGGGATCCTTGGGGGCTTTGCAGATGCTTCAGGTTGGATGAGGGAATTCCAGATGGATTTTGGGATGCTTGGTCTGCAGGAATCCTGGGGAGGTGTCAGGGGAGGGTTGGGCTGGGGTGTCCCCAGGGCTTGGAGCTCCTGGAGTTGAATCTGTTCAAAGCCTGAGCTTGCCTGGCAAGAGGGTTTTGGTGTGAATCCCACAGGGTCTGTGTGGGGTGGTTCCCTCCAGCCAGGCTGTGGGTTGGTGGGAACTTGTGTTTTAGTGGGAATTTGATCCTTCCTGAGTGTTGTAACCCAGACACTCCCCTGGCAGCAGCTCCTGCTGGAGCTCCCCTGGTGCTGGGAATGGGGACAGAGGCCTCAGAGCTGTGGGAGGGGAATCTCTCTTTTTATCTGAAATGCTCCCAAAATCCTCCTCATCCCCAAAAAATCTGGTGCAGGACAAAGCCTCCAGCTTCCTCCTTGGTTACTCCAGGGAGCAGGGGCAGCTGTGAGCACACGTTGTGCTTGCTGCAGGTGGGAAGGCTGTAGCAAGGGCTGTAGCAAGGGCTGTAGCAAGAGCTGTAGCTAGAGCTGTAGCTAAAGCTGTAGCAAGAACTGTAGTAAGGGCTGTAGCAAGAGCTGTAGCAAGGGTTGTAGAAAGAGCTGTAGTAAGAGCTGTAGTAAGAGCTGTAGTAAGAGCTGTAGCAAGGGCTGTAGCAAGGGCTGTAGCTAGAGGTGTAGCAAGAGCTGTAGTTAGAGCTGTAGCAAGGGCTGTAGCTAGAGCTGTAGCAAGGGCTGTAGCAAGAGCTGTAGCAAGAGCTGTAGCAAGAGCTGTAGCAAGAGCTGTAGTAAGAGCTGTAGTTAGAGCTGTAGCAAGGGCTGTAGCTAGAGCTGTAGCAAGGGCTGTAGCAAGGGCTGTAGCAAGAGCTGTAGTTAGAGCTGTAGTTAGAGCTGTAGCAAGGGCTGTAGCTAGAGCTGTAGTTAGAGCTGTAGCAAGGGCTGTAGTAAGAGCTGTAGTTAGAGCTGTAGTGAGAGCTGTAGTTAGAGCTGTAGCAAGGGCTGTAGTAAGAGCTGTAGTGAGAGCTGTAGTGAGAGCTGTAGTTAGAGCTGTAGCAAGGGCTGTAGTTAGAGCTGTAGTAAGAGCTGTAGTGAGAGCTGTAGTGAGAGCTGTAGTTAGAGCTGTAGCAAGGGCTGTAGTTAGAGCTGTAGTTAGAGCTGTAGTAAGAGCTGTAGCAAGCTGCTGGGGGTGCCTCAGCTTCGCACAGCCCATCCTGGAGGGGGTGCTGGGAGTTTCCAGAGTGCCCCCGGATCCCGACTCCAGGAGTGCTCCCGTTCCTGCTCCAACCTCCTTTCCCTTATTTGTCCAAAAAACGGCTCCTTCCCCTCGAGCCTTTCCTCGCCGCATTCCTGAGCCGAGCCCGCGGCCAGCTGCTCATTTATGGAAACTCCAGCCTCAGCCTTGCCTCGGCGTTCCTCGGGATCCGGATGGATCCGGGCAGCAGCCAGAGGGGGAGCCGGGATCCTTCCCTCCCTGGCAACCTGGGACCCTTCTGCTTCCAGCTCTGGTTTCTTTTCCTCCCGCGGCTGCCGGGACGGGGCGGGGCGGGGCTGCCCCGCTGCTCGCTCTGCTCTCGCATCGCATCTCCCAGCGCTTCAGAAATCGCCCGGTTCTGCCGAATTCATGCACTTTGGAGGCTGGAACCGCGTGTGCCCTGGTGCTGCCAGGGCTGCCCTGCTTCCTCCTGCCCGTCTTTTGGCACATCTGGATCACAGGGGGTCCCCGTGGTGCGCTGAGGGCAGGGCAGGGGGGTTGTGGACGGCCGTGTGGCAGTGCCCTGAAAGAGGTGTGGGGCTTGCTGGGGAGCAGAGGGGAGAATGGAGCCAGTTGGCTGGAGAATGGGAGGTATTTATTCCTCCATTTCAATTAATAATTTGTTAATTACTGGGGAGCTATCAGAAGAAGCTGCTTCTCCCCTGCTCCCTCTGCCCTTGAGACGCCGCAGGAGGCGATAAATCCCGGGGGCTTTCTGCCATCAGCCTCTCTTGGCAGGAACCTGCTTGGTTACAGCAGCACTCCCAGCCTGGCACCAAGGCCTTCTGCCCCTTTTGCTCCTGCTCTACCGTGGTCTTCCTGCTGTCCCATGGTCTTCCTCTCTCCCCAGGCTGGATCCTGATCGACCGCTGTGGGAAGCATTTTGGGACAATCCTGAACTACCTGCGCGACGGGGCCGTCCCGCTGCCCGAGAGCCGCAGGGAGATAGAGGAGCTGCTGGCTGAGGCAAAGTACTACCTGGTGCAGGGGCTGGTGGATGAGTGCCAGGCAGCCTTGCAGGTAGGGCACAGAGCTGAGGAGGGGCCAGGGTGACTCTGGCTGCAGGGAGGGGGCTGCTCCAGGTGGGAAGCAGCATTCCGGGCAGAGCGAGATTTCCTGCTGGCCTCACCCCCCAGCAGGTGCCTTTGGAGGCTGGGGTGAAACTGCAGTGTTTCCTGTCTGCTGGAGCCTGGTTACATCCAGGAAAAGGGACTGGGGTCTTCCAACATTTGGTGCTGCCCAGTTACCTGGAGGGTTAAACCTTTGCTCTGCTGATTCCTGGCAGCGTGCGAGGCTCCTCTGCCACCTTCTCCACTCCCTGCAGGGGCTTTTGTGGTGAAATGATCAGCAGCAGCTTGAGCTCTGTGACAAAAATGAGGATTTCCAGCATCAACCAGACAGGGGCAGCTCCTTGGGCTGGGCCAGAGAATGTTTGTAGCCCCAGGCTACTGAGCTGCCCTGAGGCCAGTTTGCACTCAGCTGCTGTTTGATTCTTGTTTCAGCAGAACAAAGATGCATATGAACCCTTCTGCAAGGTTCCTGTCATCACCTCTTCCAAAGAGGAGCAGAAACTGATAGCCACTTCTAACAAGGTGAGGGGCTGGGGGGTGCTGCCTGCTGCCCCCCAAGGCTCCTGGGGAACCTCAGCTCCTCTGCTCTGGGGGCCTGGGCTGGGCTGAGGCTCCTGCTCTTGCTCTGCTTCCTGGGCCTGAGCTGTGGTTTGTGTCTTACAGCCAGCAGTGAAGTTGCTGTACAACAGGAGCAACAACAAATACTCCTACACCAGGTAAGGGACCTGGGCTGGGCTTCCCTGGTGTTTTTCATCAGCTAAAAGGGGTCTGTAAATGCTGACTGCCCCCCGACCCCCTCTGCTTCCATTACCCCAAGATGACTGCTGCCTTTCCTCCCCTCCCACAGCAACTCTGATGACAACATGCTGAAGAACATCGAGCTGTTTGATAAGCTGTCCCTGAGGTTTAATGGCAGGGTGCTCTTTATCAAAGATGTGATTGGGGATGAGATCTGCTGCTGGTCCTTCTACGGGCAGGGCAGGAAGATTGCTGAGGTCTGCTGCACTTCCATCGTGTATGCTACTGAGAAAAAACAGACAAAGGTAGGAGGGAGTGAGCCCCTGGCTGCTGCCAGCACCTGCTCTCAGCCTGGCAGCTCTTGCTTTGAACACTCCTGTCCTTTTCTGAGCAAAAAACCAAACCTGGCTGTGGGGTCTCATCCTGACATCTCTTCTGTTTTGAACACTCCTGTCCCCAGGAACAAAAAAACAGTCCGGTTGTCTGGTTGTTGGGTCTCAAGAGCTGAAAGCAAATAATAGAACAGAGGTGACAGTGCTAGACAGGATTTCTGTGGCTTTGGGGGGTGCAGAGAGGACATTTGGGGAGCAGAAGGGTGTCAGGAGTTGCAGGTGAGGTGTGAGGGGGCACAGGCAGCAGGCGAGCGACCTCCTCTCTCTCTCTCTGTCTCTCTCTGTCTCTGGTGTGCAGGTGGAGTTCCCAGAAGCCCGTATCTATGAGGAGACTCTGAACATTCTGCTCTACGAGTCCCAGGATGGGAGGGGACCTGACAATGCCCTCCTGGAGGCCACGGGGGGGGCTGCTGGGCGCTCCCACCACTTGGAGGAGGACGAGGAGCGAGAGCGCATCGAGCGCGTGCGGAGGATCCACATCAAGCGCCCGGATGACAGAGGGGCCCATCTGCACCAGTGAGCCCAGCACAGCCCAGCACAGCCCAGCACAGCCTGCCCACCTCTCCCTGGGGGTGCTGCCCCTCCTCTCCTCCCTTACCTGCAGCAGAGGACCAGGTGGTTTATTCAGCAAAGTCTGTAAATTACGTTTTGTTAACAAACTAGGTTACTTGGGGGTATTTAAATGCAGTAGTTCTAGGATGGGAATAAGTGAGGGTACTGGGCATGCAGTAGATGCTGTAAGGACCTGGTGAGCACCTGGAGAAATGCCCTGAATTTTTAGCACTCTTTGTCTTTGGTATTTTGTGTCTAGAGAGGAAGAGGCTTCCCTTGGCTTTAGTAATTATCCTGCACTTTAAAAAAAAACAAAAAACAAACACAACAAAACAAAGGTCAACCAGCAGTGCTCCCTCCCTCTGGGCACTCACTGGCCCTTTCTCCTGGGCTTTCTGGCCTGGGGGAAATGCAGATCTGACCCCCCCAGAGCTGCTGCTGAGCTCCCTTTCTCCCAAGCCTGTAGGCAGTGGGGTTGGTGGCTCAGGAGGGTTTGACTGTGACTCCCAGAACTGACCTGTGCTGCCTCCATTCCTGCAGTGCTGGGAGGGTGAGGGGAGGCTCCTTGGGCTCAGCTGCTGGGTGCTGGCTGGGCCACCCTGCTGTTTTCAGGACCTGTTCTTCCAAGGGTCCAGTGGATCCTCATCCCTCCTTTAGCCAAGATGTTAAAATTCCTCCAAAAGGAGGCTTGGGAGCAAATTGTCTGTGACTGCTTTTCCTTGGGGTGGTGTTGCTGCCCATCTGTGCTTAGAATTTCTGCCAGGCTCTGGCTCTCAGCTGAGGAGTTGATTTCCATCAGCTGGCAGGGCTGGCAGGGGGGTCCTTCCTCTGGGGGAAGGGCAGAGCAGCAGCAGCCCAGGCTCAGCCCTGCTTGGTTCTGTAACCACAGAGGAGCAGGGGCTGGCTTGGAGGAGTCTGCAGCAGCCTAGAGATGCTTATTCCTTGTTTAACTTTATCCTGAGCATATTCCAAGTCTTTTACAGAAATGGCAGCTGTGTGTGTGTGAGGAAAGGGCAGAGCTGCTGGGCAGAGAAGCCCCATGTAGGGGAGTTTCTACAAGTGGTTTTTCTATTGTAATGAGTATTTTATCTACCTCCTTGTCTCTTGTTGCCCGTGGTGCAGGCAGGGGGCAGGTACAGGGGCAGATGTTGTGTTCCTCTCTCGGGCTGGATGCTGCAGAATAAGGTCACAAATCTTGAGAGGGGGAGAAACCTGAGGGAGGAAGGGGGAGAAACCTGAGGGAGGAAGGGGGAGAAACCTGAGGGAGGAAGTCTCACCTTGCTAGCAGGCCAGCAGCGTGGCTGACTCCAGAGAACTCTGGGCCATGCTGGAGGTTTTTGACCCTTTATCTGGAATATCCAGCAGTGGCTTTAGCAGCCAGGCAGCTGAGGTGGGGCAGCAGCTCCATGGTCCTGTTCCTCAGCCAGGGTGGGGGTTTGGTTTTGCCCAACCTCCTGCTGCAAGAATTCCTCCTCCTGGCTCAGGGCTGCTGCTGACAAGGTAACACCTTAAAAACCAAAGGTGTTGTCAGCATCAGCAGCCACCTTACCCCAGCTCTTCTGCTCCCAACAGCAACTGCAGCCCCACCTGTGGGTAGCTTATCTCTGGAGGCTAAAATAAAGCATTGGTTGCTCTGTGGCACAATTTGGCTAAAATGGTTTCAAAGTTAGGCTGAGGGCATCTCTCTGGTAACCAAAGACTTTCCTAAGTTGCAGGCAGCTGTGGGGGTTGTGCCTGGCTCCTCTGCTCTCCCTTCAGCTCCCAGCTGATCAGCCAGAATTCCCCAGGGAGCAGCTGGAGCTGCTTTGCTGTAGTGCAGCAGCTTCAGGCACAGCCTGGCAGTTCCAGGCATGCTCTGTCCTGGTGTTATGCTGGGTTTGCACGAGTCCCTGGTGCAAATCAGGGGTGTGAAGGACCCAGTGCCTCTTCCTGCCTCCCGTGACAAGGCAGGGGGTGGCAGGGAAGTCCCCAGCACTGTGTCCTCTGTCACCTGCTGTGCTGCTGGGGAAGGAAAAGCCCTCAGTGTGGAGCCCCCTGGCAGCCCTGCAGCCAACCCTCCTTGTTCCATTCCTGCTCACCCCGAGCTGAGCTGCTGCCTGTGTCCCCAGGCAGTGCCAGGCTGGCTCTGGACACTCAGACAAAACACAGTCACCTCCTGGGGTGCCAGATCAGGGGCAGCTCCAGGGGGGGAACACGTGTTGACAGCAGTGCTAAGCACCTGACAGGTCACATCCCTGTGATTAACTTCTCTGTAAATAGATCCTTAAACTGGCTTCAGGATTTCCTTTTTTTTTTTTTTTTTTTTTTTGTTTTTTCAGGTTTTGCAAACTAAGTTCTTAAAAACCAGGAGAATGGTTGTTTTTACTCTTTGTACAGCAGCTCCTAGAGCTGTGTGGTTGAGCAGAGTCACTCCTGGAGAGTTTGGGTACCTTTGGGGTTTGTTACTGCATTTCTGGGCAGGCTCTGCCTTCACACACTCCTGCCTGACTCCCCTGGGCTGGAGGGGTGCAGTGAAGCTGTCCTGCTCCTGTCCCTGCTGCCCACTGCTCCTTGCTCTGTGGAGAGAAACTTTGTTAATGCCATTGCACAAACGCTCTCAGCTCTTGAGCCTTTTTACTGTAAATGGTTTTGCCCCTGCAGCAGCTTTTTGGGGTGCAGGTGGGGAACAGGGCAGCTCTCCCTGACCCCAGCAGCTCCTCACCTTCCCTACTGCTGCCTCCTCTTAACAGGGAGTGCAGAGCTCTCTGTTTTGATCCTCCAGCACCCCAAAGCTGTGGAGCTGACTCAGATCTTCCTCCTGGAAGTGATTTTGTCCAGCAGCAGAACACCAAAAAGCTGTGCAGCACCCCCCCAGCCCCTGGAGACAGCTCCCCAGGAGGGAGTTGACTGCCCCCCCTGCACCAGTGGCACCAAAGCTCCTGCATTTCCATAAGGCTGGGTTTGGGTCCCACTTTGCTGCAGGAGAGCTCCAAGCTCCAGCCTCACCCTGGGGGACACAAAACCTGTCAGTTTCCCTGGACAATAGCAGCACCTTCAGCTGCTCTGTACAATCAGTCCCTCCCACTTTGTATTTATGCACAAAAAAAAAAAAAAAAAAAAAAAAAAAAAAAAAAGCTTAAGCTGGATTTCAGTGTATGGTTGATGTTTGCAATATGTACTTTTTTTTTTTTTTTTTTAATATAACACAATAAATTAGAAGATATTTCATATTTACGTGCGAGTCCCTTTATTACTTGTTTGAAGCATGCTGTCCTCCTGGGCCAGGGAGCTGGAAGGAACATTCAGGGAGAAAAAAACCAGACCTCATCCTGCCCCTGGGTGTTGGTTTCACCTCCTGGCATTGCTCAGTGAGGACTCTGGAACCCAGGAGTGAGAGGCAGCAAAAGTCAAGGAGCTTCAGGCTGGAGCTGGAGCAGGAACTGCCGAGTTTTGCCTCAACATGAGGCAGCAGAGTGAGCACTGTGGGCACAGAGGAGCAGAGGGACAGCTCCTGGCTCCCCCCAGCACCTCAAGGGAAGGAGCTGTGGCTGGAGGTGAAGCCCTGCAGCAGGACACTGGGTTCTGCCCTGTCAAAAAGGAGGCATTTTGGTCATTTTTGGTTCTGGGTATGGTTTGTGTGGGGAGCAGCAGGGCAGGGCTGCTCCAAGAGGAAAGTTCTGCCCCTGGGTCAGTGGACAAGCAGCTTCATGAGCTGATCCACCAGCAGATCTCTGCCTCACCATCCCAGTCCCTGCCCCAGCCCTGCCTGCTGGGCTTCAGGGGTTGTCACACCAGAGGGGACTTCACTGAGCTGCACTTCTGCAGTCCTGGTGAGCTGTGTCTCACCAGGCAGCCAGGGAAGGCTTTGGGGTCCTGTCCCCATCCTGCCTGACTGGGCAGAGCTCTCAGGAATGGGCACAGAAATGGAGATTTTGGGTGGGACTGCAGCCTGGGGATTTAGCATTTCCCTGGGACAGAGCTTACCCAGCACCTGTGCTCACTGGGATGTTACAGCAACAGAATGGGGTTTATTGAGCTAGAGTTGAATAGTTTTAAGCTATATATATATATATATATAAAAAGAGCCTAAAAGATGCAAGCAAACTCTCAAATCACAGCAGCCCTATGGCATCAAAGATTCCAGGGGAGGTGCTGAGTGCTGGCTCATCCTCCAGGCTCCTTTTCTGTGACCAGGAACTGTTCCTCATCAAGACTTTGCTTAGGTTGACACCTGGGATGAGAAGAGGTTGGTGTCAGTAAACCAGGCAGGAATGTTGGATCCTTGAGGTGTCCTGGCTGTGGGAAAAGGGGCTGTGTTGCTCCTCTTTAACACTTGGGACAAGTCCCTTCATCTCTGGGCTGCAAGGAGAGCTGAGCAGGGCCCCAGAGCTGCTCCTGGGAGCTGCCAGACACCCAGCAGCAACCCCGGGTACCTGAACTCACACAAAGCCCTTGCTTAGAACCCAGGGGCTGAGCACCAAAGGCAAGAAGCACACGGGGCACATCCCCAGGGGCCTTACCACTGTTAATTGTCCAGTTTTGGCTTTGAAGACCTGAGGCTCCTGCCCAACAGCAAACACCATGGTCCCCTCCTTCCCCGCGCCGATGCGGAACTGGAGGCTGCAACCACACGGTCACTCATCAGGTGCTTTCCTTGCAAGAGGCTTTGCTCTAAGCCCCCTTTATTTCTGTTCCCTGGGCAAATCTCCTTAGATGAGAAGATTAGAGCCCTCCAGCTTAGGTAAATTTCCTCAACAATTGCATTACAGCCCAGAGCCCAGAAGGCTCTGATGAATGGAACTTGCCTGCCTGGGCCAGGCGTTTGAATTTTCCTGGTGCAATTAAGCACTGGAAGATAAGCAGATCTGACCTGGAGAAACCCACTGAACACAGGGAATCTAATTACAGCTGAAATGCAAAGGCCAGGGAGAGAAAAGCTGGAGCAGAAGTGCAGGCTTTGTGTGCCAGTTCCAATTTATGCAGAGGTTTGAGAGACAGGCTGCATCCACCTGCCACGAGCTTGGTGGCGTGACTGGGAAGGTTCCTGTGCTCAGCAATCACATTTCAGGGCCTCTGAATCTTTTAGGAAAAGGAACATTTGTCCCGGAGTGACCTGCAGGCTCAGCCCAGCAGGCTTTTCACAGAGCTGCTGCTAATGAGATCCACTGTGAAACCATTAAAGCCCCAACCTCATGCCTGGGGCACAGCAGCAGAAGCCTGGGAAAAAAAGTGGTTTTAAGGTCCAGGCACCTTAGAGGCTTGTGAGGAGTTTGGGTTTTAGGCAGAGGGCTCAGAGCACACCCAGAACTGTGGAAGCATTCAGCTCCTTACCTTCCCTGCACAACTTTCACCAGGTTTTGCTTGTTGGCCAGCATGCAGAGCTTGGTCACCAACTCAAAGACATGATCACACTGCAGTATCACATCCCCCTGGGAACAGACAGACAGACAAAAGGGCATCAAGTCCCCTGGCATCACCCCCTGGCATCACCCCCAGCCTGCCACACACTGCTTGCAACTTGGGTTTGTCCAACATCCCATCCAGGGGGCAATTTAAAGCAGCTTTGGCTCAAAAAAAAAAAAAAAAAAATTAAAGTTTTTGTGGTGAGGCAGCAAGAGAGTGTAAAGGTCTGGGTGGTTACAGAATTAGCAAACATCAGGAATTGTGTAATTCCAGTATTTCATAGGAAAATATCAGAAGTGCCAGCTACAAGCCCTTGTTTCTGAGCTCACAGGAGCTCCTTTACAACTTTTTACCTTCTGTTTGTTGTCCTCAGGAACATGAATGACCACAATCCCATCCCTCAGGTTACTGGTGGAAATACCTTCAGAAGGAACCCAGGAATTAGAGGAAAAGCTCCCAGAGACAGTTCCACAGCACCACCACCATCCTCCCACTTTCCAAAACACCTCCTGAAGAGCTCCCTCTCTGTCATCCCCTTGTCCAGAACACATTTTCAGAGTGGTTATTTAAACACAGGCTTTACCTCTTTGCTCCCCACTTTCCCTGCTACCTTTGTTTAGGGAAGGGAGGAGGGAGAAAGTCTACATTCTACCCCCAGACTGTAGTTCAGACAATGACAGGATTAAAAGTTACCTATAAAAGGGGGTAGGAAAGGGTTTTTTCCCTCCTTCCCCCCTATGTCAGCAGAAAGCTGTGTCCTGCATTTGAGTATTTCAAAGAACTATGTTCCCTTCCTCACAATTTATACTTAAAGGGACTGCACACTGACACACAAACCCCTTATCCATCCCCCAGGAAAAAAAAAAGGTGTTCTCAGGTAGGCTGTGGTCTCCCAAAGATACTTGAAGCCCAGTTTCTGAAATTCCCCTTTCCAGCCCCAGTGCCAGGATGGGAACCCCAGGCTGAGCTCCACCATTACCTTTCAGGGTGGCATAGTCAATTTTCTGCTTGATCTTGGCCATTTCCACCACGTAGGCTGAGGACTGGGTCAGAACAAGGAGCCTCTCCCGTGCTTTGAACCCATTCCTGTCGTACTTTATCACAGGGGTCACATACTGGAAAGAAGGAGGTGGGATCAGGGTTTCTGGAGGAGCTCAGGGAGGAGCAGGGACCCCAGACCCCCAGCTGCTGCCTGTGACCACCCAGGGGTTTTACTCCTGAATTTCAGATGGCACCATCCTGCCCTGAGCAGGGTGCTGGATGGGTGCTCTGTGCCATAACCAGGGGCAGAGGGTGCCCACACTGCTGCTCCAGCCCAGCTCAGCCCCAAAAAGCTTTGTGAAGCTTTTTAAGAGTTTCCTTAAAAGTTTCCTTAAAAGTTTCCTTAAAAGTTTCCTTAAAAGTTTCCTTAAAAGTTTCCTTAAAAGTTTCCTTAAAGTCTCCTTAAAAGTCTCCTTAAAAGTCTCCTTAAAAGTCTCCTTAAAAGTCTCCTTAAAAGTCTCCTTAAAAGTCTCCTTAAAAGTTTCCCACAAGGAACTTCTGTCTGGGTGCATTTTGAGACCTGACTTTGATTTAAAAGCAAGGAACTCCCCACTCCATGGCTGCTCAGCAGCCTCCCCTCCCACCTTGGCATGGCTGTGACACCAGGGTCACCCCCCTGGCTGTGGGGACTGACCAAGCTCCAGGGCTCCATCACAGCTGCTGAGCTCCAGCTGCCCTTCCCTTACCTTGATTGTCTCACCTTGGATCAGCTGCAGCACTCTGGGGTTTATCTCACTCTCTTCTGAGGAGCAAAACCAGAGAGACAAACTCAGTGTGGGTGACAGAGGGACACAAGTCCCACCAGAGCTGCATTTGTCCTGTTAGCCTTGTCCCTTTGGTACCCTCCCTTCCAAACACAGGCTCTGCACTTCCAGCTATTCCTGCACCCTTTTTGGGGGCTTTTTTTCCCCCCCTGCCTGACTGCAGCATCTCCTGCTCCACCTCCCCACCCCATCCAGCACACTGAGGGGGTCCCTGATCCATCCCAGCCCACCAGGAATTTTCCTTGGGTTTATGTGGCTGCCCCCAAAGGGGTTACAGCACCCCCAGGTTTGAGTTTCTCTTAGGAACTGAATGTTTGGCCAAACAAAATTTTCCTGAGCAAGGAGCATGGGGCTGAATCCTTGAGGGGTTTGTTATTTACTCACTGAGCCTGGTGTCCAGGAAAGGCTGGTTCAGGCTCTGCTGGTAGCCCTCCTTCTTCCCTCTGAAAACAGCACTTGTTACCACTTTTTGCTGTAACTGTTTGGAGAAGGAAAAGCTTTTACTCTCTTGGAGTTTCTCTCCCTCTCAGCAGTTTGAACACAGACACCAGCACTGCACATCATCAGCCTTCTGCTCACCCAGTACCTACCTGGCTCCAGTTGCATTTCTTTCACTATCTTTGGGTTATTCCCCTTTCACACCAAATAGCAGGGACTAAACAGTCCCATGGATCTTCTATAATTAGGACAGATCCATAATTCAGAAGTGGAGTTTGAATGCCATTAAATCAAGCCCCACGTGTCTGCAGGACACACTGCAGAACCCCCAGCTCCAGGCTGAGGAGGTTTTGCTGGGTTTGGGGAGGTTTTGCTGAGTTTGGGGAGGTTTTGCTGAGTTTGGGGAGGTTTTGCTGAGTTTGGGGAGGTTTTGCTGAGTTTGGGGAGGTTTTGCTGAGTTTGGGGAGGTTTTGCTGAGTTTGGGGAGGTTTTGCTGAGTTTGGGGAGGTTTTGCTGGGTTTGAGGAGGTTTTGCTGGGTTTGAGGAGGTTTTGCTGGGTTTGAGGAGGTTTTGCTGGGCAGGAGCTTTGGGTATTTCACAGGCAGCAACTGTCCCAGGTGCACAGAGTGTTTCAGCTCTCACCTTGGCACTCCCTGTGTTAGTTACCTGCACTTTCCTCTCAGCTGTAACTCCTCGGCAGTATTTCCTTACCAGGTTCCTAATGCAGATGTTATGTAGCATCTCTGAGGTCTACATTAAAAAAAAAAAAAAAGAGTAAAAGTTGTGCAAACAGCTCCTGCTCCAGTCCTAACAACTTCTTGCCAGGTGCAAGCTGGTTTTTAACACCCAGTCACCACTCTTTTGAGCTCCCCCAGCCCAGACACCCACCTACCAAAGAGCTTTGGGGTCAGAGCCAATGCCCAGCAGAAGGACAGAGGGCACCAAGCTCCTGAGTCCTTACCAGAGCTACAAAAAGCATCAGTTCACCCCCCCAGGGAGTGTGCCATCAGCATTGCTCTTCACCTGCCATCCAAGCTTCCCAATTTTCCAGGCCACTTGTCCTGCCCAAACTCAGGCAGGGTGAGAGGCTGGAGGGGTCTGTGCTGGAAGCTTTAAAAGTTGTGGGATTAATTCTGCCTTTCACAGGACTTAGGAGTTCACCCTCTGTCAGTGCCTCTTCCTTTCTGCTGCTCAAACCAACAGCACAGAGCTCCCTCCTTAGAAACCAAATCCTCCCACTCCATCCTCCTACAATTCCAGAGGATCTCAGGGTTATCCAGAGGCTCTTCCATCACACCTGAATGGGGAAGCCACCAGGAAACCTCTTCTCTTTCCCAGGGGACCACAGAGCAGAAGCCACCTTCCCAAGCCTGCAGCATCCCTCACCTCTTCCAGGATGGAAGGAGGTTGGAGCCAGCTCTTGTCCAAGACATTTTTTGGAACGTGGTCTCTGAGCTTCATCAGATAATTGTACTGCACAAGCCTGACAAACTCCACATTCTCTGGGCAGAGGGGTTTCTTCCGATTGATGAAGCCATTTATGAACCTACAAAACACACCCAGGTCAGAGCTGACATGGAGCCTTCAGCTGGGAATGAAGGGCAAGGCACAGCAGGCACACGACAGGCTCACAGGTCACTCACATTAACTCAGCTTCTGCTGCCTGTGCCACAGCTACAGAAATTCAAAGCTTTTTAAACAGAAATGGCAGCTTGGGAGGGGATGCTTTGGGCTCACTTTACTGCCAGCACTCAACTCCCTGTCCAGAGACATCACCAGGCTGTGACCCACCACCCACAGCCCTCCCAGGACCACCACACACTGGTTGTTACTTTCTGATGGTCTGAGCTGCCCACGTCCTCTTCTTGGCTGCTCTCCGGGCCAGGGCTCCTCTCCAGCAAGCCTCCAGCTTGATGGCTGCAGGAAGGAATCACATCCCTGGCTGAGGACCAGAGGTCCTGTGCCACTCCTCCCCTTGCATCCACACAGCACAACTCAGGATTCTCTCTTTTGCAGCTCTGCCCAGCAGCTGAACGAGATGCTCAGAGCATTTTCTTTCCTCTAAGAGGTGCTGGGGCAGCACCTGAGGTGCAGAGCTCCCCCCCAAGCAGTGAGGGGCTGCCCTGAGAGCTGCCCCTGGTGTCCATCAACCTGGGGACCCTTTCCTCAGCCCCCATCCAGCATTCCCGGGCTGCCCAGGACATCCCCAGATGCACAGCAGAGGGTGCTGCAGCTGCACCGAGCAGCTCCCAGGCTGCTGCCTGGGGGACACCCGGTGCTGCGACAGAACCAAAAGGACCTCTGGGCATGTTCTTCACCTGCCCCTCACCCCAACACCCACAGCCCCGGGGGGAAGCTGGGGGTGTTCTCTGCATCTGCTGCAAGGTGGGTTCCTGAGGTCCCAAAGCAACAGCTCCTGCTGGCAAGCACAGCTCTGGGAGGAGAATCCTTAATTTCAGAGCCCATACCTGCTGTTCTCTTCTTCACATATGCTCTCTTCCCCAGAAGCCCTTTGTATTTGGCCTGTAGTCTTGAAACTGGGGGAAAAGAACCCACAAAAGCAACAGGATGAGAGCATTTAGGAGCCACTCTCCCTCCCAGTGACCAAACCCCACGTGCCAAGGGCTGCACCATCACCAAGGAGCCAAACACCAAGAGGACAGAAGTCCCCTGTGCAGGGAAAGTCCCCATGGATTTATCAGACAGGGAACACCAGGATGGGACAGCTGGGATCAGAACCCAGGGGAAAGGTGCTTTGTGCATCTGAGGAGCTCTGTGTCCAGAACTCCAGCCAGGGATTGCTGGGAGAAGATTCCCAGGTTTTCCTTGGGCCAGGGGAGCTCAGCTCTCACCAGGATGCATCTGCTGCACGAACTTGGAGCCCAGGAACACCCAGGCTCTGCTGCTTATTCTCCAGAAAGGGGGCTGGAACCATACCTAGCAGGTGCTTTCTGACTTCAAAGGCATCTTCAGTAGCAAACAGAGTCTTTGGGAACCGAATGAAAATTTTGGTTCTGAAAAAGAGACCATGAGCAGCTCATTCACACTGGGCCCTGATCCCAGCTCCCTAACCAGGCTCTGCCCCCAGCCATGCTGACCAGTTCCAGCCCCTTCCATAACCTCTCTGCATCTGCACATCCTGAAGGGTGCAAAGGGAGGGGGGAAGAAGCCAAAGAGCAATTTCTGCACAGGGTGCCCCATCCCTCTGCCTTGTCTTTAGCAGGGAGCACAAGGCTGTGGCTCAGGAGTGGCTGCAGAAAGGCATTTAGAGGAAGCCAAGCCTGAGACAGTGGCCTTGGGCTGCCCAAACAAGAAGGGAAACCTGGAGCTGAAGTTTACCTTCCCAGTTTGTATTCCTCAGGCTTGTAACCAATGTGCTTGATGAGCCTCTCCACCCCCTCAGCTGCAGGCCCATGCCAGTATGGCCAGGTGGCTGGGCAGAGGGATTTATACCTGGAAAATCAGCAAGACATCAACACAAATGCCACGATGTTTGGGGAAGCCCTTCCTGGAACACTCCCCACAGAATTCCCACTGTTTTATTCAAGGCAGAAGATGCCAGAGCTGATCAAAACAGGCACAGACAAAACAGCCCTGGTCTGCTGGCACCTCCCCAACCCCTATCACTGGTTTGACACTTAAAAAACCCTTTCTCAGGGCAGGTTTGCCTGGCTTGAGGGCAAAAAAATCCCCACTCACCTTTGCAAGAAGAGCTCATACTTCCTCCTATAAGCAAAGCCAGCTCGTCTGACCCTCAGGTGCTCCATCAGGCCCAGGTACTTCACCTGGTGTTGGATCAGGAAATCATCAAACTTCCCTGCAGTAAGAACACATATTCACTGCTAAACACTGAGGAAATTCACTCACTGTCTGTGTACTGGGATGAATGAGGAAGGAACCAAATCCACAGCTACCCAAGGGGAGGACTTTGCTGCTAACTAAGAAATATATATATTATCTATATATGTTACCTACCCACATAACACATGGATTTTAACTGGTAAACTAACATAAGTACAGTATCTATAATCTATCTACATATATAGAAATATATACAAATATTTTATCAAGCTAAGGTCTCCCTCTCCTCCTTTACCTCCACTGTATTTTCAGCCCAGTGCCTTACCAGGCTCCTTGTTGTCATTTGGTTTAATACAACGGATGTAAGAGGGCTCCTTGGACATCAGGATTTCTATAAGGCTCATCAGGCTGCTTTTGAACTGGGTGGCAACCTAAAAACAACATGGACAGAACTTCCTTAGCCCTGGCCCTCATCCCCTCCACCTCTGCACTCAGACCATGAAGTTTTTGAAGCAGAGTGGATCATAAAGTTCCCTGGAGAGAATATTTGCTCCTGAGCTGGAATATTTGCACCTCCCAGCTGGACACACGAGGCAGCCCTTTGGGAATTGCTGCTGGATGTGAGGCATGGGGCTCCTTTCAGGAGGATGGATTTAGGGCAGCATCCAGGTGTGTCCCTGCCCACTGCTGGCTCAGCAGCATCACTGCTCAGCTGGCAGGAAGCCAGCAAGGGTTGAACCAGCTAAAAAACCCACTGAATTCAGACTAAAGGTGGGATCAGGGGTTAAACTCAACCCACCAAGCCTTGCTTTATGTTAAAAGTGAGGACTGAAGATGGAACTCACAGTCTCTGGTCTCCTCCTGTTGTCTAGCTCTGACATTAAGAAGCATTCCCTCATGATGGCATTTTTAGAGTTGCAGAGCACCTGAGGGAGGAGAAAGGAAAAGCTGTCACCCTGAGCAGCCCTGCTCCTGCTCCTGCTGCTGAGAGCCTGAGCAGCACAGCTGGGAGAACCTGCAGGGAGGAGCCCAAAGAGCATCACTGGGGAGAAATGCATCTGATTTGGAACAGAGATTAAATCTTAGTTCTGATTCAAGCAGGATAACTTCAGAGAAAAGCACCCTTTTCCTCTTCTCACCTCTTTCAGGTTTCTGTACAGCAGATCATTATTCTTCTCCAGAAATCCTGAAGAAGAAGAACAACAACAAAAAAAGTTTAATTCTTTTGGAGGCTGCCAAAAGCACAACCTGAACGTTTCCACCCTCAGCATTCCCACTGCATTTCTGTTTCAGACTTCCAAGTGGCAGCAGCTTGAGGGGACAGATATTTTATAATTCAGGTTGTCACCTCCACTTCCCTGTCCCCAAATCCCAGGGGATTTCCAGGCTGTCCCACACTCACCCACAGCACAGTAGGTGACTTCTCCTGCATAGTGGAGGAGGCGAAAATCCACCCAGTCAATGGATTTCCTTGTCTTCTGGTCTGCAAGCTTGCGACTGCAAAGGGGGAAAAAACACCACCAAGCCAAGAGAAAAAATCAGCAAAGAGGCTTCCTCAGCTGGTAGAAAGTCCCCTGTACAAAAAGCAGCTGTAGGAGTCTATTTAATGCCTGTTCTGCTTACGTGGTTGCACTGCACACTTAGAGTTTATATAAAATCCTCACCTATCTGGCCATCCTGAGCAGCCAGCAGCAAAGGGCAGTGCTGGAGGATGGAAGTCAGCTGCCATAAATTCCTCAAAATATCTGTAACTTACCCATTGCCACTTGGTAATCAGCACCCTTCCCAGCAGTATTAAGATTTCTTCCCAAAATATTCATTTAAATACATTCTCCTTGCCTACACGAGAAAGAGATCAGCAGCTCCCTCAATTCCCAAGTGAAAACTGGGGGAAAGGGCTGTTTAAGAGGTTTTGCCCCAGAACAACCACCCAAACACGAGGGAGAAATTGAAGCTTTTAAGAACAGCAGGAAAATTTTAGAAAGCGGGAATTTCTGGGGGGAAAAAGAAGAAGAAAAAAGAGCAACTTAACAGTTGAAGTTTCAGCTTTGTGAGCAGTCACTAAGAGCAGAGCTGTGTGTCACAACAGCACATTACACATCAAAATTCCCTTCCCAGAGCATCACTGAGCACAGCTCCCATTTAAGTAGCTCTGGCACTTCTATTTAAAGCAGCCAGTCAGGCAGAACAGCACCAAGGTGCATTGTGGTGACAAGGAAGCTGGCTACAAATCTTCCACTTGGCTGTGATGAACTTCAGAGATCTAAAACTGGTGACAATTCAGCAGCCTGGCTGAAAACTGATGACTTGGCAAAGCCCTGGGGAGGCTGGGAGCCAGCACAGTCATCTGCCACCAAAACTGAACCCAAAAATACTGGAAATCAAGTACATTGTCTTTTTCATCTTATAATCAAAGCTCTCACATACCAAGGAGGACTTAAATATTTATGTATCCCTCCCTGCCTGGGGCAGCAGGCTCCTCTGCACAGTGTTTTCATCTTGCCCTGGGGTTGGTGGGGGACAAAGCCATCCATGGCCAAAGCCACCTAATCCTGGGACCCTGACTGGATTGGGGAATGACTCAAAGATCAGCATCCCACTAGGAAGGAGGCAGGAATCACACACACACCTCCCCAGTACCCCAGGTCATCCCCCCCAGCACATCAGACCATCAGCCAGAGGATGCTGAAGCAAGAAGAGTTCCCTGCCCAGCATTCCATCCTGGGAAGGGTTTTCCCTCTGTGCCAGGATACAGAGTGTAAGTGCATACGTCATGAAGTGGGGATGATCTCCTACTTTCTCTTCCAGCTTTTCCAAGAAGCTCAGATCAGTTGCTTCACCAGGTCGTAGACATTCTTCATCCTGGAACAGCAGGCACCAGTCAGACCTGGCTCTGCTCCTCACCAGTATCCAGGGGAAATTTATTTTGCAAAACCACAGAGCTTGGTTAGAACTTGGGATGAGCTCTATTTCATACCAGCTGTTCCCTAATTAAAGCTAAAACTTCATTTGTCTGCTGTAGAACTGTCAGGAGAAATCTAGTTAAGCCCAATCTACCTTTGCCTCCCAAATCTGGCACATCCCTGCCACATCCTTTGTTATCTCTTGTTCCTTTAAACAAAAACTGAGAAAGATGATATTATCAGGCACCCAAATCCAGAGGGACCTGAAGGACTTTCAGGTTGGGACCTTTCCTCTATGGCTCAGTGTCTCCAGGTGACATGGAGCCTGAATCTGCCCCCTCCAGCACTCAGAGCTCCAAACCCCACAGCTCTGCCTTCATCCTCTGGGTCTATCTTTTCAGGTTCTGAATAATGCAGATTCATCACATAACTGAGAGGGAAAAAAATTACAGATATGGAGCACACACAGGGCACCTGTGGGCATTTTCATTTCAGTGACACAAAGCCTGTTCTCACCAGGATGGAGATGATTCCTTTATGCTTCTGCTCAACCAGGTCACAGATGATCTTATTGTTAAAATATGGAATTGGTTCCCACTGGAAACAGAACACAGGAACAATTTTAGAGGAAGATTATTTTTTTTTGCTGTTTTTAAGTTCTTTGGAGATAGGTTTCAATCCCACTAAAGATCAGAGTAGGGAATTAGGACCAAAGATGCTGGGGAATGAGTGACAGCCCAGTGTCCCATACATCACACCAGTGTAGCCCAGACCAGCCTCTTATTCTACCCATTAACACCTCCCCATCTTCCAGTGTCTGCACCTTTGGAGCTCCTCATTTCTGCAGGGACATTGTCACCTTCTGAGGCTTGGGGAAGCTCCTACTCCTTTCTGAAATTATGTACATTAATTCCAGGCTAAATTACACTGCAAAAGGGCTGCAGAATGAGACACGTGGCTGCCTTAAACCTGCCATGTGAACAATACAAACCAAAAAAGGAAAAAAGAAAGGTGGCTTCCTCACTGATGACCAAAAGCATTCAGGGCAGGGGCAGTTCAGACAAAAAAAAGAGGGGGAAAAATAATAAGTTACCTCTATTCCTTCTTGTTCATATTCCTCCTGCTCTGCTTTCAAGGTCATCTCAATCAGCAGCTGCTGGAGCTTCTCATTGCAGTAATTAATGCAGAACTGCTCAAAGCTTCAGAGGGGTTGAATGAAGGTTATTTTTGATTTATTTCATTGACAGTTTTACTCCTCCCACCACCACCCCCCCCAGGGTGCAGCTGTTACCTGTTTGTGTCCAGCACCTCAAACCCATAGATATCCAGCAGCCCAATCACAGTTTTCCGAGTGGAATCCTGCAGGAGACACCATTGCTCTGTAATTCCTGCTTCTTCCTTGCATGTTTCATGCTGTTTCCTCCACCTAAATTTTAACCTTTCTCTTTGAGAGCTTCCCATGCCAACAGAGTATCCACTTTGGGGCAGGAACTGAACTGCTAAAACTACTTAGGAATCCCCTTCCACACCTCACCAAACAATTTTCCAGCCCCTGCATCATCAAGCACCCAAGAGAGGTGATGAGGAGTGCTGCTCACTGGACAAACTCTGCTTTTAGGAGCACTCAGGGCCTAGAACACTGGCCAAGAACCCAACCTTGTTGGCCAGGGAGCCATTGATTTTGTTGACCAGCCAGGTGAAGGTGCGCCCGTAAATCGCCTTGGCTACTGCATCCCGAGCATAGAATGCCAGATCCACGTTCAGGGGGCTCAGAACCTAAAAAAAAGAAATTGAGAGATGGTCACAGCAAGCTCAGGCAAAGCCAGCTCACCTGGAGAACCAACCTGTTGTGAACCCACAACACTCAGCTTATCTGAGCTGGAGCTGCCTACGGCTTCCTTTGCCATCAGTGTGACTTCTGTCTGGGGTGTGGCCAGCAGGTTCAGGACTCTACATTTTGGAGAGGACTAATTTAGGCAATTAGGGAAAATATTCTGACCTCATTTTACTTAGGTTTTATTAAACAAAATGCTCAGAGAACAGTTTTTACCAGTGCTTTCCTCTGCTCATGCAGCCAGTTTTCCAGGGAGTGAGCTAAAGGTTGCAACCCAAACTGTTCCCTGATTCTCTGGTCTTTTTTTTTCTTTTTTTTCCTGTAACACCAGGAACAGAGCTCCTGATCTGTCCCCACTGCTAGCTGGGATGTGTCCTCACTGGGATGTGTCCTCACTGTTAGCTGGGATGGCTCCCAGCTGCCTGGGGTGGCCCAGGATTGCTCCATACCTCTTCAGATCTGGCTTCAATCTTCCGATGGGTGAGAGCTTCCTGCAGAATGGACAAATGAGCACCCAGGAGCTGCAGAGAAAGAAATGTTTGTGCTCAGAGCAGGAGGGTGTTGAAATCAGCAGGGTGGGGGGATCAGTGGGGCATAACCCCTCCAGCCCTTCCCCAGGGATCCCACTTCATCTTTGAGCAACAAGAAGCCAAGAAGTTTCAGCGGGCTACAGAGAAAACAACCCTTACAGTTCAAGGTAGTTTATAGCAAGAGATGAATATTTATATAGCAATCCCACTGTGGGGACTGGTGGTTTTTTGTCCTTAAGAGGAAAAGACAG
This sequence comes from Heliangelus exortis, assembly GCF_036169615.1. Lineage (NCBI taxonomy): Eukaryota > Metazoa > Chordata > Aves > Apodiformes > Trochilidae > Heliangelus > Heliangelus exortis. The sequence goes on along the minus strand of NC_092440.1, from coordinate 12,721,479 downwards.
CAAGGTTGAGGCTTCCTTCCCAGCCTGACACTGACACAATCCCAGCAGAGCTACCTTGGAAATCCACTTGATCTGGGTGCCATCCCGGATGATGGCGTGGCCATTGCTGTCTTCCTCAAACTGGATGTTTCCAAGGTGCAGCACACTGGCAACAATCCCAAAGAGATGCTGACAAGGAGAGAAAGCCCATTAGAACAGAGGTGCCCACAGCCCCCTGGGGTGATTTTAACCTTTCCTGCACATCCCCACAAAGAGCACGTTGGGAAGGAGGAGGAGGTGACTCAACCTGCTTCAGACACCACCAGCTGCCCTCACACTCCCCCAGTCCCCCCCAGATGATCACAGAATCCTAGAATCCTAGAATTAGCCGGGTGGGAAGGGACCTCAGAGCTCCTCAAGTCCAACCCTTGCTCCACTCCCCCCGTGGTTCCCAGCCCATGGCACTGAGTGCCACATCCAGGCTCTTTTGAAATATCTCCAGGGATGGAGAATCCACCCCTTCCCTGGGCAGCCCATTCCAATGGCTGAGCACCCTCTCCAGAAAGAAATTCTTTCTCATGTCCAACCTAAACCTCCCCTGGCACAACTTGAGACCTCTTGTGCCCTCTTGTCTTGCTGAGAGTTGCCTGGGAAAAGAGCCCAACCCCCCCCCTGGCTCCAACCTCCTTTCAGGGACTTGGAGAGAGTGATGAGGTCTCCCCTGAGCCTCCTCTTCTCCAGCCTCAACACCCCCAGCTCCCTCAGCCCTTCCTCACAGGAATTCTGCTGGATCCCTTCCCAGCCTCCTTGCTCTTCTCTGGACCTGCTCCAGCACCTCAATCTCCTTCCTGAGCTGAGGGGCCCAGAACTGGACACAGGACTCAAGCTGTGGCCTCCCCAGGGCTGAGCACAGGGGCAGAATCCCTTCCCTGGACCTGCTGGCCACGCTGGTCCTGAGCCAGCCCAGGATGCCATTGGCCTTCTTGGCCACCTGGGCACACTGCTGCCTCCTCTTCAGCTTCCTGGCAATCCAGACTCCCAGCTCCCTTTCTGCCACTCTGTGCCCAGCCTGGAGCTCCCCATGGGGTTGTTGTGGCCAAAGTGCAGGACCTGGCACTTGGCCGTGAATGATGTCCCTTTCCCCCTGAGCACCCCTCCCCAGCAAGGCTGCTTCTATTAAAAAGTCCTTCTGTTAAAGGGGCTGGGTCCCTCTTCACTCCATACCTCAATATCTTTTTCAGTGAAGTCAATGATGTTGAAAGCTTTACGGACTATTTTCCAGTCGTTCTTGTCATTAATAGAGAACACTTTGGCACATCGACCCTGGGCAGGAAAAAAAAAAAAAAAAAAAAAAAAGATGAATCAGTGCAACTCATTGGCAAAGCAGTTTTATTGCCAGCCACAAACACAGCATCATCCTGGGCATCCTACTTTCATCTCCACTTTCCTCAGCCTACAGGCTGGAACCAGGCTGCAGGTTGATTGAACTCCTGCTAATCCTGGAAGTGGCTCATTAGATCAGATCTTTCAGCTTGTCCTTAAAGCTTCAGCTAAGTGAAAGCACTGCTCTTGGAGAGCAATTATCATAAAACAGCTAAAGCTTGAGCTTACAGCCTTCTCCCATTTTTATGACTATAATACCTTCTGCCCAAGTGTTTTTCACTGCCCAAGAAAGGAAGCCAAGAGCAGTACCACACAGCAAGCTGCATAACCATACCTATGGCTCCCTACATCATGAGCCCCATAAATCTGAAGAAACTCACTTTCTCCTGCTTGTGCTCACACACAAAACCAGGGGAGCACACAGTTAACAAGAGACCTGGTGACAGAGACTCTTTACAGTTCTGTGACAGCATTGCCACTGGGTCGTGTTGCCCCAAACCTTATTTCTGCCCCCACAACATCACCTGGCCAAAAAGGAGGCTTTTTGTCCCCCTTACAAGCCACTTGTCACATGCATCCTCAGGGCACCACAGTCCCTGCTCCAAAAGCACCCAGGGCAGGAGGGGGTCTGACAGCCCCAGAATAAACAATTTTGCCACCAACCCTCCTGAGAGTTTTGCTCTCGGGAGTTTTGTCTGACATGACCCAAGGTGGGTCCTGGAGCAGCTCAGCAGAGCCCTTAGGAGAGGAGGAAATCTGTCTCTGGAACTGCAGGGATGACAAATGGAACTCAGGGAGTGAGAGGGATGAGCTCTGACCCACCTGGATGAGATAGGAATACTTCTGGGGGTTGCGCTCCAGCCCCAGCCAGCAAAGAAAATCCTTCTCTCCACCCTCCAGTAACTGGTAGAAAATATGGAAATTCCTTTCCCCGTGGTTCTGATGGACAACTCGGGATTTCTCAATGAGGTAACTGAGGATGTGCCCTCCCACTGGAGCTCCCTGGCAGGACAAAGCAGGCAGATCACCATCCCTGATATAAATAAACAGCACCCTGCTCCTCCTCACCCAGGAACAAGCAGCAGTTTCTGCCCTTGCTCATCTGCAACTTTTGTGCTTAAAGAGATGGCAGCCAGCAGCAGGACAAGCTGTATCTAGAGAGTTTGCTGTCCTTCCAGTGTAACTTGTGCTTTACAACAATTCATAGTAACTTTCTCCAGTGTTGCCAGCAATATAGGAAGATTTCTGGATGTCCAAGTGGTCACTTTACTCACAAAATGCAGCACTTGTAAAAAGAGGGTCAGAAATCTGCAGTGTAAGTCTTAATAAATCCTGGTAAGCAGCCACGAGGTCCAGAGGCACAGCTTGGTTTAGTGGTGGTCCATTCAGTTTGTTCTCACCTTAAAATCAAACTGGATATCCATGTATTTCCCAAACCTACTGGAGTTGTCATTACGCAGAGTTTTTGCATTTCCAAAAGCCTGTGGATAAACAGAGATCCCATCACCTCTCCTCTCACTGAGGACCTGACACCCACATAGAGCAAATCCAGAAATAAAGATTTGCTGCATCAGTTGAGTCCTTCTATTGAATTTAGTGGGATTAAACAAACACAAGCTTGGTGGGCTTGACAGTTTCATGTTTACAGTTTGACTTGATACTCTCAAAGGTCTTTTCCAACCTAAATGATTCTGATTCTAAACTGCTGTATTTCCCTAACTTTAATTTGGAATTCAGCTAAACAAATTATCACTTTCATAGATGCCCTCTAACCAAAGCCAAGAGGAACAACTGTGTGCTGTGCACTTTTCCCTGTACTCCCAGGTTTCAGCTATACTCCACTACAAAAGCCAGCTTAAAATTTCTAAACATGGAGGGATAATTAAATGCCAAGCATCCTTTCAGAGGCTGTGCTTCCAAGAGGCCTAACAAATAAATAAATAACAAACATGTTATGTGTGCAGGTGCAAACCCAATGTAAAATGGGAGGCTCTTCCTGGGTGGACTTGCATCAGTCTTGTGGAGCATGGCCATCAATTCCAGATGGTGTTTTGGGGTTTTTTTTGTGGTTTTATTGAGTTTTTACCTCCAGAACAGGGTTGGAAAGCAGCAGTCGATCACGGACGACCTGGAGCTGCTGGGTGGTGGGACAGGTCACTGCGTAGTACTGCAGGATCTTCTTGGATGCTTCTGTCTTCCCAGCTCCACTCTCCCCAGAGATGAGGATGAAGTGGTTGTTGTACTCACTGCACATCACCCTGTAGGCATTGTCAGCTATGGCATATCTGAGAGAGAGAGGAGGAACAGGAACAGGGGGCAGAGCCTCAGAGGTCTGGCAGAAGCACAGCTCCTCCCCTTCCATTCCCAGTGCTGCACACAACCTGGGAGCACAGCTCAAAACAGGAGTCTGGCTCGAGGCCTCCCAGGAAAAACCCCACTCAGCAAACCACCCACCAGCTTCCAGCCACTAAAAAAAAATAAATTCCAACTCAAGAGTTCAGACATTCACCACAAGGAGCCTCAGAGGACAAGGACAGGTGACCAGAGCACTTTGGACAGCTGAAGGAAAGGATGTGACTTGCACACAGACACAGCAGGCAGTGACTAAACCATGTGTAGTCAGGAGGACACAGTGAGCACTGCTCTGGGCAGTTATCTTGAAGATAACTCTTCCCCTCCATCACCTCCTCCTCAGTCCTTTTAGCACCACAGTCAGCCAGAACACAAACACAAAGGGAGCTGTGGAGATCAGCATTCACCAGACCCAGTGCCTGGGGACACCCAGCTTTGGTGCCAGCACCCAGCAGTACAGGGAAAAGCCAATTTTTGGATCTGAACTGAAATCCAAAGGGTTCTACTCACAGATGTGGTGGCAGCTCAAAGAAGTTCACCCCTCGATAGAGCCGCATCTGGGTCACGGTGTAGATGTCCAGCTCCTTGTAAGGGTTGACAGACACCAGGAGAGTACCAATGTATGTCTGCAGGGAGAAAAGAAAGCACAGGGGGGGGAAACCTTGGCAGCTTCCAAGAGGGAGCAAGTATTACGTCAGGATGTTCTGCAGGAATAATGAGAAAATGATACAGAGGTTGTTATGGGAGAACGACAACAAAATGCCAACCCAAAACCCCAATAAAAACAAATAAATAAACCCCTCCACAGGCATCACCATTTCAAAGACATCACCTTATTCCACAGCCTACCCAGTTTAGAGCAGCTTTGGACAACAGCAAGCTCAGAACCTTACATTTCATACACCAGGCCTTGCTATCTCGTGATGCTTAGGGGATTTTTTTATTTCAAGTTAACACAATAATGTGTTTACTATCCCAGCTCTGTTTCACAAAAACAGATAAGCAACCATTTCATATCTATCTACCTCTATATATTCCATACTTGGGGATATTTCACCTGCTCTGGGCCTCCTGCACCCCGTGCCCAACACTCACATAGATGAGGTTCTCCTGGTACCGCTTCCTCAGGTTGTTCATGAAAGCTTTCTCACTGGTGTGGGAGTCCAGAAGCACAAAGTCCTGCACCCCAACTCTGTCCCGGGCTATCAGAGCCCCTTCCATGTTTGCATCAGTGTTTTCTTCCACTTCTTCTTTCTACAGGACAAAGTTTGTAGGAAACAGATTTAGGAGAGAGCAGGCAGGGACCCTAAGGGTCAGCCAAGCCCTTCCCCATCCCCCAGGGGGTGTCAGCCCTGCATGGATAACACCAAAGGATTATTATCCTGTTCATTCCTTCCCCAGAGATGGCAATTTCATACCATGTGAGTTTGCACCCAAACTCTTTACAGCCAAGCTGCCCAAGACTCATTCCTGAGCTCAGGACCAGGGGTTCCAGGCACCCTCACTAACACAAGAGGCAGCAGACACCTCCAGGTGACAAAGACATCAGCAGGGAGTGGAGAGGCCACCAAGGTGACAAAAATAACCCAAGAGTGATTTGCTCCCTGTAAACAGGCAGAATGCAAAGTGTTCCTGCTCAGCTGTGGCAACACTGGCTCAGGAGTCAGGCTCTGGGACCAGCACAGCACCAGTGCTGGATGCTGATGGCACTTTGGAGCCTGGGTTGGTGGATTTAAAAGCAGGGTTTCTCTAAAATAAAGAGCAGAGAACCCAGCTGCTCCTCAGGACTGAGGGAATTTCAGAAGAGTCAGCTCTTAAACAGGAATTTTATGCCTGGCTCAGACTTAGTGCAGCCTCTGCTTTGCATCCACCTGCAGCTCCCTGAGTGATCTCAGCTCTGAGATCCCAGTGCAGTGGGAACATCACCACAGCCCTCCAGAGAGAAAGAAACTCTGAAAGCACACAGTTTAAACCCTATCACAGTTTAAAAATCAATACATCCTGCCTGCACTAACTTCACAGAGGAGAAATTACTTCCCTGCCATTTATACCCACTGCCTCCAGCTGCGTGTCACTTAGGGCATATGGAGCCTCCTGTCTGTAGCTGGTGTTTTCTTTCAGCTGTCAGTTATTTCAAGTTATTTCTGACAGTCTGAGTAAGAAATCACCTGATTTTTCTCCCAAGGTAAAGCATTTTGGGGGCAGAATTACTACAAGCAAAGAGAACAGGTGAACAGCTTTGCTTTTGAAACACAGGCCCAGTATTAAGCAAAAAAAAGAGCACCCCAAACCCCACCTTGCTCTGTACATACCCTGGGCCAGGCCAAACAAAGAACTCAAACTGCAGATTTTAAATTGAGATTGACCTCAGGCAGGACAGAACTCAAACCATATCACAGGGGGAACTCTCACCCCTCAACAATTAATACTCTTTTTTTTTTTTTCCCCTGGGGTTTGCTCAGTGGTGCTGGCTGACTTGGACAGAGTTTGTCACTTTATTAAAAAGATGCAGTAAAAGCTCCAGGTGGGTTTGTCCTCCTGAGCAAGCCCTCAGGACAAGCTGGACAAGAGCCTTTTACCTTCTCTCCAAGCTGGGAAGCCTGAAACCACAGTGCCCATCACCCTGCTCAGGTTTCCTTAACCCAATTCTCCCACTCCTATGTTAATGGGTAAATGACACTGCTGACTGGCAGATGAAAATCCTCAGCTCTTTTCTGGGCTACTTTGTGCTCAGATTTTCCCAGTTTTTTTGCTGTTTCTGAAGTTAAGCAGTTTTATTATGGCAGTGCCACTCGCTGCTCTGATCCCCATCCTTTTTCTGGAAGTTTTCTGGAAGTTTGGTGCTTCCCTGGGATCACCCCCAGGACTCATCAGGGCACATTACCCCAGCAAGACACTGCCCTTCTCAGAGGATTATTTCTCCTTCCCTCATCACTTAGGAGAGCCCTTTCTTGCCTACTGAGATCCAGGCTATATCAGAAAATCTCTCCCTCATTACAATGAGGGCTTTTTCTTTCCCACAGGGATTTGTCCATCAATGTTGAAAGTACAAGGAGCTACTGTGGATCACAACACAAATTCACCAGATCTGAGGCTCTTGAAGAAGGGCTCAAAGAAGGGCAGAAGCAACACACCAGTTTCTTTGGCAAAGTTCATCCCAGTTTGTAGCAAACAAACAAGATGTGGCAAGGAACAGTTAGAAAACAACTTTTTTTTTTTTTTTTTTTTTTTTTTTTTTTAAACAAAACAAAAATCTCCCCGAAGAGGAACCTTTGCAGAATTATTACTTCCTTTGGCTGAGGCTCAGAACATCATTTTCCAACAGGGTACAATGTTAATTGCTGCTGTTTCTTTGTTTTAACACCACAGAACTGAAGAGATGAATGGGTAGGGGAAGAGAAGGATCAGTCCTGGTGCCACTGCTGGTGGGGCAGCACCAGGAAAACCCACCCCAACCACACTGCACATGCAACTAGAAACACGAGTGGAGAGTCTCAGGTGGGCACCATCTGCCCAGTTTATCTTTCAAGTTTATCTTTTATCTCACCCCCCCAGCCAGGCAAGCAGCCCCTTCACTACAGAAAATGCCACCCCTAAGGCCACCAATTCCCACCACCACAGCCAAAAAAAAAAAAAAAAAAGAAAAAAAAGCATTCCCAGGGATTCTCCACTCACCTCCAAACCATCCCAACCTGCCAGAGATGATGGATTTCCTTACCACCACCCTACCAATGCAGAAATGTTTTTATTCCATGCAGGAATTCCTGCTTTCCCTCCAGCTGCCACCTCCTGTCTATTCCTCCTCTCATGAAGAGTTACCAGGGATGAAGTTGAGGCCCAGTGACACCCAGGATCGTGTGTCTGGCTCTTTGCTGCCTCCCTGCTCGGGCAGGGATGCTCCCACCCTCCTCCTCCTCCTCCTCCTCTAATAAATTATCTAACACGTTGGGCTGCAATGAGGATTCTGGCCCCGGCACTGCTCGGGGGGATTTTCAGCTCTCCCTGAAAGACCGAGGTCTGAGTTTGAAAACAAAACGATGGACTTGAACCTTCCTGATGGGTAATTTGAGCAAAGCCAGGCAGAAATAAAAATATATTCCCCCCCCTCGCTTCTCTCCGCGCAGCTCCCGGCGGGCTCCCCACTAGAGGTCACTGCAAAACCCGGGTTTATTCCAGCTGGAAGTTTCCAGGGATTTTTGGTGGTTTCCCATGGGACAGACAGCTTTTCCCCCAGGAAAGTGACTGCTCAGCTTGGGCTCCAACTACTGCCAGCTCCCACACGGTGCCACCTCTTCCCCCCACCTCTTCCCAGCTGCCAAAGACAAAACCAACAAATATTTTCCTCTGATTGTTTCTCTGCTTAAAAAAATTGTCAAGAGAATAAACTGTTGGGTGCTGGTGATCCATGAGCTCCCAGTCCTACTCAGTCATCCTCCAGATGATGCTTTCAGTCCCATGAAGCAGCTTCACACCCCAGGGAATCTCAGGGGTGATGGAGGTGTCTCCCCAAAGGGGCTGGAAGGGCCCTTCCTGCCCCACAAAATCCCCTCTCCTGCTCTTGCAGCATCATAAAGAAGTTGCTGTCTGACCTCGGGGCTCAAACTCCCCCAAGGAAAACAGGCAAACAGTGGGATCCAGGGAACTGAGTCAGGCAAAGGCATTTCTGACTGATCCTCAAGTGGTAAATACTGATTATGAACAAGAACATTCAAAGTTAAAATTTAAAAAAACCTTCAATAATTCGTATTCCCACAGAGAAGTGGAAAGAAATGCACGTGTGACCATTTATTTAGAACCACCTGTTTCCCCAGCAGAGTCAGGTTTTGGTAAAGGAAGGAATTCTTGCCAACAAGAGCATCCTTTGGCATCTCTGCAAAAAAGTCTCCTCTTATTCCCACCCTCTCCAGAGCTCAGAACCTTCCCTAATGCTGGACAGTGATCCTAAAGCAGAGCACAGGGTATTTGTTCAGTTCCATCCAGCTGGCATCCCAGGAAAACTGCTGGGATTGAAAAAAATTTATGAACTTTTTTTTTCCCTGTTCTTCTGCTGTCACAGCCCTGAGATGTGGGGAAGCAAAACTCGTGCCCCAGGACCAAGAGGCAGGAGGCAAACACCTCTGGAGCCATCCTGATTGTGAAGAAAAGTGAGATTTAAGAGAGACAGGAGAGCCTCAGGCTGGCTGGGAGTGAGGAGCTGGGAGGAACAGTGCTAACAGAGAGTCCTTTAGAAACATCAGGGCTCTTGTTTTGGAAATACTTATTTTCAGCCAGAGGCAGAGCTCCTTGACCCACTCCTGCACCCCTCGTGCACAACAGGAATTTGCTCATTAAGAGCCCTGAGCAGCTCTGCAAGGGCTGCACCAGGGAAAGCCCCTGGGCTCTGCTCCCCCTTAGAAGTTGCCCAAAAGGCCAGTGACAGCACGTGGCCACCAAAAGTGGTAAAAAATGATGTTCTGCAGGAGCCTGCTCACTAAGGAGACCACAGACAGGTCCCAGAAACCTTGTTTTGTTCCTTCCACCCTGGCAGGGACCTCAGGGGCAGGATTCCAGCATGCTGTGGGGATGCTTGGGAAGGGCCACAGGCAGCTGTCTGCATGGTGACTGCTCCAGGAGGAGCCAGGACCCCATCCCTCCATCCCTCCATCCCCAGGGAGAATTCAGAGCATCAGAGAGCTCTGTGCATGGCAAGAGGACTTGGAGCCATTTGTCACCAGCCAGGGCAGCAGGGAAACACTTTCCTCCTACTGTGGAAGCTTTAGCTGATGAGAATTGGTGTGTTCAGAGTCATTTTCAGATGAACTCCACACCTATCAGGTTCAAGCAGACCAGAGCTCCTCAAGTGCCCAACTCACAGTCACCAGATGGCTGCAAAGCCAACAAAAAGATGAGATGATTTTCAGAGATTTTGGGGGGCTTGGTGTCTGCAGCTCTGGAAACCTTTTAGACTTGGGCTGAAGCTGCAGGACAAGGACTGGGTTTGGAAAGGCAGCAGCAGCCCTAGAGAAAAGTGATGTCTTGGGTTGTACCCAGGAGCTGGGGCTCTCTTGCTCTACTGTACACACTTTGCAAGGCAGCAGAACTCATACACAATTATCCTGCAGAAAAATTTACACATTGTAACCTAATTTCTTTTCAAAAGAATACAGAATAAGAGGGTTTTAAGGTTAATCAAGAGCCTAGGGAAATGCCAACAGTTCTTAAGGCCTCTTGTCTGTCTCCAGGGCACAGTCTGCTATAGACTTGTTAAAGGGTGACTGTCTGTCTTGCTCAATAGAGGAGAGGTCGAGGTGAACCACTCCACTTTCATAAATCAAAAGAAAGAAAAAAAGTGAGAAAATCTCCGGAGTTCAAACATTTCTTTAAAACCCAAACTTTAAATACTAAATGGGCTTCATGGCTGCCATTTTGAAAAACATTAGTTTGCCAAAGGGCCCTTTTGATTTCTGCTTGAAACCGGGAGCGCTCACAGATAATCCATTGAGAATCAAACCCCCACAAAAGGCTCCCTGAAACAATCGTGGGGCTGGTGAAGGACAACATTTTTGTGCCCCAAAAGAAAACATTTTAACGCGCTACAATCCATGACACATATATTCCTCCATTTCCTTTCAGTAATTATTCATTAGAAAACATTTAACGTCACTGCAGATTTCACACTGGGCAGTCTGCACACAAAGGAGAAGAGTTGGCCCATTTAGAAGGGGCTGAGGCCGCCTTTTCTCATCCCAGAAACTCCAAGGGGGTGGGGGCTGCCGGACACAACGGGCAGGCTAAATTGTGCAGTTAACGGTCAAAGCCCCCCTGCCTACTTTGACACTCATTTAAAGAGGAGGGGGAACAATAGAGATTTGTTCTTAGCAACTCTTTCTTCTGAGGCGGGGTCTCCGGAGGCTCTGCCGGGCCGGCTCGAGGCAGGAAACCTTGTGCTGGGTTTGGCTTCCACCTGCCCTGCTCGCTCCCCCCTTCCCCGCTTGGAACACAACGAGGCAGGTAAAAAAATATCATTAAAAATACATAAAAATCCCACTCAGCACGTCAGCTTTAATAAAAAATTGCCTGTCAGCTCAGCTTCGGGGTTTGCGCCAGCAGCGCCTGCTCTTTGGAGCCAGGTTGGTAAAACCAGCCCTTTTTTACCCCAAAAACTCCCGGCAGGCACCTGTCCTAACACCCAAAATGCTTCTTTATAACCTCACGATTGGCAGAACCACAGCAGCTGCTGGGAAAGGGGCTTTGGCTTCACTCTCAGAGCTGCTCCCCCTCCACCCAGAGGTGCTGGGCTGAGGAGCAAGGAAAGCAGCAGCAGCCACAGCTCCCCTGGGAACTGGAGCCTCTAAAATCAACTCCAAGTGCTGCCAGGACAGAACACACTCAGCTGCTCTTGATCTCCATCCTTGCTTTTTAGCTCTGAACACCAGAGGGTTGTTTTTTTTTCAGCTCTGACATGCTTTGATTTACTGCTGCTGGACCAGAGGCAGCTCCTTAATGAACCCTGAATCTTTGTTAATTGCAGGAGGACATCTTATGAGAAAGCAGAAGTTGCTGATCAGCTGCATGACATGGATTTCCCAGCTAACACACAGGATTTCCACCTGGAAAGGTAACAGCCAGAGCTAAAGTTTCTGCAAATCAGGGAGAGGAGATTTATTCAGCTTCTGGGCAAGGGAAGGGCAGTCCTCAAGCATCTGCCCATCCATACAGCACAGGGAGAGCATTAAACACGAGGTTCTCATATTCAAAAGTCTTGGAGATGAACAGAAAAAAAAAAAAAAAAAAGAAAAGCCTTCCTAGCACAGCTTCTGTGCTGGCCAGAGCTTGACTTTGCTCTGCAGTCAGGAATCCAGCCTTTCCTGCTTTTTCACCAACACAAATCTTCATTCTTACACTAAAATTCCAGTGTAAAATCCCCCCTCATGACCCCTCCCTAAGGGATGCCAAGTTTCATGGAAACCCAAGTGAACACATGTATTTTGCAAGCCTTCAAGACAGCCAGAAGAGAAAATCAGAGGAAAGTTGCACCCAAGCAGACATTTCTGGACACAGGAAGGCCACAGATAAAGTATGTCTTGGCATCACATCTCTCATAGAAGTGCTCCAACACAAACCTAAAGCTGTGTGCCCTAAAAGTCTTTTGGGCATCAGGAAGCCAAGAAAAGCTGCCTGGTGTGATCCCTGCTCTCAAAGGAGGTGTTGAAAGTGAAAGCAGACAAGATGAACACCACCTAGGACAACAAATTGCTGTCCAGAAGAAGATCACAACTCCAGCTCCCCCAGCAGTAACTTCCAGGGGCTGGCAATGCAAGCTCCAATTCCCATGAATTACAGCAAAGGGCACTCAAGTGCTCCCATTAATTTGGAATTGCTGCTTTGTCAGGCTTGATGCAGCCCAGGCTGCAGTTTTGCACCCAGGTAGGAAGAGCCTGGAAAGGGCATCAGGAGGGGCTGGGAGCACAGCCCCATCATCTGACTGCAGATTTATGGGCAAGTGTAAAAATCCCAGCAGAGCCTGGGGAGGCAGCCACCAAACAGCAAAATCCCTCCAAATGGAGCCAGAAAACTTCTTTATCAGAGCTCCCTGGGTGCTGGAGTTTTCCTGGGCTCCCTAACACACCAAGCACTTTGCCACCAAGGCTTTCAGGGCAGAAGCTGAGCACAGAGGCTTCATCACCAGACCACACTGATCATTTCCTACTGGAAACTACAGCCCCAAGCCCCAGCAGAGCCTTCCCCACCCCAATCACACCCCCACCAGTTCACAAACTGGGTTTGCTTTGCAGCCACCTCCAGCATGAAGCAGCAAGCAGCCTGCTGGGATTAATAGAGGGCAATTTAATGGAAAGGCAAGGCAGGGTGTTACCTTCAGGTGAAATCCCTTTTCTAACCCTCACAAGACTTTTGCAGGGCACCAGAGCTATTTCTGAGAGCAGGAAGGGTCTGGTCATGGTACCCACAGGGAACTTCCCTTGCTGCCTGCAGCTCTGAGAGCAAGAGAGAGGAAAGGGGAGCACCCTGAGATGGGGACAGAGAAGAAGGAAAAGCACAGGCATCCCCCTTGGAGCATCCAAGTATTTTTTACTCCATAGCTAATCCAAAAGGTGGTGGGGAGGTCTTCAGCATCCTTCTTGCAGCAGGACCCACCTATCAGGCTCAAAGGGAAGTTTATTCTGATTTTTTTTATATAAAGATCACCAGCAGTCACAGACACTTTACCAGGCAGTCTGGGGGGTGAGTTACAAGCTCCCTTCTACACCCACCAGAAAATTATCCCTCTGTTCTCCAAGCAGGTGAGACTCAGCTCCTTCCCTCCTCCTTCAGTCACACCATTCCCTCCAAAACACCCCCAAAACAGCTCTAGCTCTCTGCCTTTGAGGAGGAGCAAAAAATCCTTGCTACCTGCAGCATGGGAGTCAGGAACCCATCCACCAAGAGAGTTATTCCTCTGCCCTCAGCCAGAAATCCTCATTTTAAAGCACACGTTAGCATAAAACCTCACAAAGAGCTCTGGACTTACCCCCACTTCTTCCCTACTGACACAAAAAGGGAACATAAAGCAAAGCAGGCAGCAAAGAATAAAAAATAAACCCCCCCCCTCTCACCTTCTGAAACACAACCCTGCCCCTTGGAGGAGGACGTAGTGACTCAGCTCTTTGCTCTTCATGGCTAAAAGGCTGACACAGGGGAACTTAATCAGCTGAACCAGGGAAAACCTGGTGAAATAGGTAAGTGAGGAGGCATCTTTAAAACAGCAACCAAGAATTAATCACCTTTTGGCCCAAATGACCACTGTGGTGCAGCTGCTGTAAAACCACTTTCTTTTTCCTCTGCTGGCAAAGAAGAAGGGAGTTTGGGTTTAATATACTAGCAGTATTTAAGAATAAAGCATGTTTTCTCTATGAAACTATTCTATATGTGCTTAACCAGGGTAAAAGAAGACTAAAAAGAAGTGTATATTCTGCTACAAGCAAATTTCTTTTTACAGTGCTTGAGTTTTTAAAAAATAAACTCTGACCAGCCAGGGTAAGTAACTGCTGTCAAAAGTTAGATGGTAACATAATTGTAGGTTAATAAATATAAGACAAATATATCAGCAGATGCTGCTGTGTCTCACTATAATGCCTGTTAGGAGATGATAGGAAATCCTTGGATTGAGGGGCATGTTTGAACCAGAAGTGTCACTATTGAAGATTATGTTTATCTAAAAAAAACCCCTTTTTTTTAAAAAAGAGCTTCATACAAGGGCACAGGTAGCTTTGCACATGCTTTTTCTTGGGTTTTATACTGAGAGCTGAGTGTTCCTTGAGGAAGTAGAAATAACTCCAGTGATTTAGAAGTGAATATTTTACATCTGATCAATAAAAGAGAGGGGGGAGGAGGAGAAGGAAAGGAATGTGGCACCTTTATGATCCTCTAAGTCTTTCCTCTGAGAACTCCTCACAGAGAACTATTTACAGAGAATGAAAATTATCCTGGTTCCCAAACTGAGCATTTCCTTTCCAGGTGAAAAGCCTAACTTTCTTTCTCTAGGTGAAAATTTCTTTTTCTGGGTGAGCAAGGAGAGGACGTGGAGAAAGGGAGCATCAGTGAGAGGGGGGAGGCTGGGGATGGCTCCCACATCCCCCCTGCAGCCTCCTTCATCTTCAGGGCTCTCTGGAGCTCTCAGCTGTGCCAGCCCTGGAGGAAATGATGATAATTATTGCAGTAATGAATGTGCTGGGCCTGTTTGCTGTAACTCTGCCTCCTGTCATTAATACAGTAAATAACCACACAGGGAGTCCTGTCGTAGGGTGAAAAGAAAGGCTGTGCCAAACCCCAACCATATGTAGGCTGCTGTTTGCTCCTCAGCACTTCGTGGTGTAGATAATGTTTTCTTTGTTTTGCCTTTCATTATGTTTGTAAAATCTCCATTTCCATGGCAGGTGGCCATGTATCCCCTCCTCCCCCCCAGAAGAGCCCTGGGTTGCCCCAGCCCAGTGCTTGCTGCTACCAGGGAAGAAACTGGAGCTGGAAGAGGGGAAATTCTTCCAGCCCTTCCAGCTCCCTTGCAAATCCTGGATTCAGTGCTTAGCAAAGAGAAGGATGTGGCTCCTGTCCCCAGCAGATTGCAGCCAGTTCATAAAAGTGTCCTGAGGAGCCAGGTGTGCCAAGAGGGCTTGGGGACACCCCAGCACTGTCCCAACCCTGGAGCTCCAGAGCTGGGTACACAAAGGCTGTTGCCTGAGGAATTACTCACAGATCCCATTAGGATTACTGTGCTGATTTTATGGTCTTTAAAGCTGACCTTCACAAGGACAAACTGAGAAGAAGGAGCAGGGTAATGCTGCCCTGGGTTTGCTGAAATGAGAAATGCAGGTCCCAGCTGGGTTTTCCTGGGAGGATGGATAAAGAAGAAGCAGGTTTAACATCAGCAGGGCCAAAAAAGCTGCTGTCTGAGGAGAGCAATTTAGTTTTTCTTTGTGCATTTGTGAGGTTTCTGTCTGAAGACTGTAATTTATTTCAAATGTTTGTCATGGAGGGTAACAGTGGGAAGGGAAACTTTCACAGCCAAGTTGCAAAAGCCCCCAGCTACTAAAAGCTGTTAGAAAGCCAGGATCTGTCCAAAAAAATGTACATTAAACAAGAAAGGTAAGAATATTTTTTAGTTGGACAAAACGAAGTACTTTTTTTCCTGCTGATTAACTCTTTTCAAGTCTTCTACAACCATTATTAAAAGAGATTCCCTCATTCCTGCATCAGCTGAAAGCTTCAAGGTCCCTATCATTTCCCACAGACTATTCTTATATTTCAGCTTTGGGTGACTGAATCAGGGGTTCTGCTGCCTCTGATTCAGCCAAACCAAACACTATTGAGCAGCACAACTGAAAGTTGCATCCAAAACACAAACCTTTCCCTCTGCAATAGGCAAAGCTCCAGCAGCTTTAACGGGGCCGTTGTGTGGGCAGACACCCACATCACCTCCCAGTTCAGCAGCCACTCCTTCCACTCACTAAAATACACCCCTTTATCTCCCTCCCTGGTGCTACACCACATCGAAGCAAAACTGCTGTTACTTTCTTTCACCATCTTCTCACCAGACATCAGATGTGGAAGAAATTAATTATGGCTGATTAAAAATTAAATCCCCCATCCTGCCTTCGGTCACCGCATTTCTCCCTCTGACTCAGAACCTGCAGCTTAAAGGCTCTGTTACATTCTCCCTCCGTCACTTTTCATTTTGGGAATTATTTGCTTACTTCTCCTGGGCTTTGGCATCAAGCTCTGTCATTTGGTCCCCGTGGTGCAGGCTGCAGAGCTCCAGTCCAGCTCCACCTCTGCTCCGTGCTGCTGCTCCCCGCTGACCACCTCAGCACCTTCCCTGTCACTCCTTACCTCACCACCCCCTGCCAGCAAGGGCCTCCCTCTCCTCATGTGCCCAGCTGACTCTCTCCAGCCCCATCCCTCCAGGGAGCAGCTCCCTGGGAAGTTTTGCAGCCAGGGTTCCTCCGGGGACATCACCTCTGCTGCTCCACTCACCTCCGGCACCGGGAGTGTGAGTGCTGCTGTCCCTGCCAAACCTAGGCAACAATTTTCCATGGGGAAGAGGAGAAAAGGAGGTGCAGAGAACCTCCTCCCAGCAGGTCTCAGCACCCAGGTGCTCAATAAATAAACAGAGGATTAAGGAAGTTGTTTTGCAGCAAGTGGAATGCTTGCCAGGTAGATGACAGAACTTCGCCGCCGCAGTCGCTCGCCTACGGGTCAGCTCTGGACCAAAGAACTTCAAGGCCACCTGGATGGATGCCCTACAAAAACTGTCACCAGGTTTTGGGGTGAGATTTGATGGAGGTGCCACACCAAGGCTCTGAACACTGCCCAGACAGCTGCAGAACTTCCTAAGCATTCACAAAGACTGAAGTGTTAGTGACGCAGCACTGCTAGGAAGGTCTCACAGAATTCTCCCTGGAGGTTTTGCTTCAGTCTGTGGCAAGAGAAAAATATCAGAAGACACCAAGAACCCTTCACCTTAACTGCAAGAGCTCTTATAAACCTTGAATTTTAGCATCTTGTTGGAAAAAAAGGAGCTGGTTTGATCCTGGAGCTCCATCTGTCACCAAGGATTCATTAGCGAGCAAGTGAAACGTCACCTCAGCCACAGCTCCCAAGAAATTTCCTTGTGGAAGTCCAGAAAATTCAATTAACCAGCAGAAAAGTGAGCTTCTATGAAGTCACTTTTTTAAGGATAGTTAAGGATTTAAGGCTATTTAAGGATATTATTTATTTATAAATAATTAAGGATAATTCCTCACTGCTGGAGCTGGGCTGCCCAAGCTAAACACAACCGACACTTTTGCCCCATGAAGTTTTTGAAGAGAGCTGAGTTATTGGTGACTGAATTATCTCAGTTGTGTGCTTTACAAAAATATTATTTTCACACTGTTACACCATCACCCAGCCTATGGAAACACACTACTCCAGCAGTTACCAGTGCAGTTACCAGAAATGCCCCATGGAACCACATGCTACCTGCTACACACCCATCACCACAGCCACCAAGAATTAGAGTTACCTGGGTGTCCATCTTGAATGCTGTTAAAGTCAGCTGCTAACAATTATCCCAGCTAAACCATTCAAAAGGTGCTTTGAACTTGTTTAAGGTCCTTGGTGACACTGTGCAGCTGGACCAGGTCCTCCCCTGGATAGCCCACCATGAATAATTCACTGTGGGAGTCAGGGACTTTGTCCTGGGGCACTTGCATATGCTTAGTGGCCACTTTCCCCAGATAAGAACTAGAAACTGTATCTTCCTTGGGATTACATAGCAGCCCGCTGAGGAGCTGCTGCGAGCATCACAGTTAATTACAAACCACCAAAACGAGGGAGTGCAGCCAGCTGCTGTTTTAACCTGGCCCAGCCCAGGCCCGTGATGCCAGAGCTGCAGGCAGGGTGCTGGGTGCTCATCTGCTTCTCCAGGAACTGGAATGCTGGAGGCTGCAGGAGCTGGCTCAGCCTGGAAGCCTGGAGGTTAATAATGCATATTCTCTTGGTCATAGTATCCCTCTTCCCAGGCTGAGGCTAAGACGTGCTTAAAAATTAAAAGTGCAGATATCCCACGAAGGAGGAACAGATGCTAAGACTACACATGAATCTTTAATGTGATCCTAACTCACACACTAAAATTTGACCCATTTCCCTGCACTGCTGCACCCCCACTTCACCCCACAGGGCACGGGGGTGGGCACAGACCTGCCCTACAGCAAGCAGCCCCAAAACTGGGGTGATACTGAGTACTCAGCTCTCACATATTGTATTCCCCCTTTCTGCTTCTGCAGGGTTGTAACCAGATCTGAGGAGAGGCAGCTCTCCCTCTGCTGCCCCCCACCCCCAGGTGCAGCCCCCCACACAGCACCTGCTGAAAAATCAGACCTGGAGCTCCAAGTGATTTCTGCAGCTGCTTAAGCAGAGAGAAAGAGGGAACATTTATTAAATTCTTACAGGTTTATCTAGCAGCTCAGTCCCCAGGAGGTATCAGGTGGTGCCTCTAAATGCAACGTGAATATTTATGCAGGTGTCTGGGAGCCAGGACAAGGCAGCAGAGAGCATGGGCCATGCAGGATGAGGAGTGATGGGTACTTAGAGCAGAAAACTGAGCAGGGGAAGAGGCTCAGGCTTCCTGTCCCACAGAGTCACTTCTGTAGCTTCTGTGTACACCTGCATCCCAGGAAATGCTGACAAACACTGCAAAGCCACTCAGTTTAGCTCTTCAGGCACCTTCCAGAAAGGGGAGAGGAAAAGAAAAGAAAATAAATTAATATGACAGTATAATAAACAGAGGAACAGTGTATGAACATGCATTATTGACTTCAGGGCAGAAACCAAGAGGAAAATTCATGAGTTCATCTTGGGCTGGACATCAGAATGGAGATGAGTGTCCCACTGAGTGTCAGGAGACAGAAAAATAAAACATGTTTGTGCCCAGACCAACTCTAGGCAGGAAGCACTATGCTGATCCCTCAGGATCACTTATATTTTTATCCCCTCAACCACCAAAAAAACCCCAAAAAAAGCACTGTTACTCCTTCAGATAGTTACAACTTTGAAGTTGCCACCAGATAAAATACTTTTCATGCCATCTATTCCCTGTAGGGAATGCTGAGGAGTTGTTTCACCCAGAAAAACAAGCATGGAATTAAAAGACAGAAGGAAACCATATTTTTTTCTGACAAATGCAAAATGACAATTCATTTTGTACTTGGAGTCAAGGTGCTCTGGTGGGCAGGTACAACTGGGGCCCTTCAGACAGTCTTTGCACTGCAGGCTTGAGGATTTAACCCAGAATCCTGCTTTACTCCAGTGCCCACCCTGATAAAAACAGAGATAAGAACACTCATTGCATCCCCCCCCTACACCCAGAGCACTCAGTCCATTTCTGCAGCCAGTTCACAGAGTGTGTCCCCCAGGAAATCATTTTAATGTGTCCTGCTCTTCCCTGGACATGCTGCAAGCACAGCACTCAGCTACCTGCCCTAATTACAGGAGGAATATTTTAGCAGCTGGAAGTGGCTTCATGCTGCAGTACCTTTGTGCAGAGAGATCACCTTTAGCCACTATTTATTTCAGGAGTTCAGATTCCTGCCTTCCTGTGACATGATGAATGACTTTTAAGTAACATAATATCTGGTTTCCTCTTCTTTCACACACCCATTTCATTGCCAGTTGTCTTCAGTGACCAGATCTGAAAGGATTGTTTGCAGTCAAAAGGGAAAGAGAAATTCTTTACCTCCTGCCCAGCCTCCTCTTGTTCATATTTAATTGAATCCTTGCTTGTGTTTAAATGCTTATCAATTATTCACCCCTGAGCATCCCAAGTCATAAATAGAACTGCTCAACTGCTCTGGTGCAAATGCTGAATTATTTTTTTTACCTTTTTATTCTGTTCTCCACATAACTGCAAGCTAGCCAGTGAATTGTCTGGGCCTTTCCTGTACATATTATTTACAGAAGAATGCAGGTTAGCAGGCAAGGGCCAGCAGTGGTGCTGTGTCAGGAGGTAGCTCTCCCATCACTGCTGGGGCTGGTGGTGGCTGAAGAGCACAGAGAAAAAGTCCTTTCCTTTCAAACCAGCAGCTCAGACCTCTCTGCCAGCCTCAGCTTTACCATCTGAAAAGAATATCTTTTAAAGCAGCCAAATAAAATCCTTGACATCTCTTGTTTATTACCCACATTCTTTCTCAAGCCAGCTGAGAAGAAACAAACAAAGCAGACAAAAAAAGAACCCCCCCAAAAGAACCCCGGAGGAAAGAAGAGATAATTCAGTCCTGGCAAAACAGATCAAACCCACAACCTGCTCTCTGAGAGGCTCCCCAAACCACACTGAGCTTCAGGAACAGCACACTCAAAGAACAGAGAATATTCCAAGCTGCAAAGACTCTTCTTCTCCCACTTGAAGATTAGAATTCAGTATTTTCATGTTGCCTCTGAGGCCCAGACAGCAATCCCAGCACTGCTGAGCAAGAGATGTGCAAGAGATGTGCAAGAGATGTGCAAGAGATGTGCCCTCTATACAGACAACTACTTGACAGAGCCAGGGCAGTCCCTCTGATCAGCTTTAAAACCCTGCTGAAAAGAGACTGGCACAAACAAAAGGCTTTTTTCCTCTTTTCCTTACAGTTTTCATATCAATCCAGCATGGCCCTGACAAGGTGGTGTTGTGCAAGTCATGGAATCATGGCCATTAAAAAGTTGATCTTCACAGCAAACCCAAGAAATCATGGAAATGTGATATATCTGACCTAACACTTCACCAACTGCCTCACTTCTCCTCCCTGTGAAATGGGACTTCTTTTACATTTGAATTTTGGCTGGCATGGCTCATACTGGTATCTGGAACAGAAAAATCCATTTTCCCCTGGTCTGAGTCTCCTGGCCTTCCCATAGATTTGGCATTCCAGGAAAAAAACCAAACAACAAAAACTACAGAAAAAATGTCACAGAAAACATTGTCTGTACCTTTTTTGCTGTGCCATGCAATAGAATAAACCCTTTCTCTTCTCAGTTCTTTCTTTAAAAATGAACATGTCTTTCTGTTTGCCCTTAAAATTTGAGGAACTTCTTAGAGCAAGGATCTAAAGTTTCATATAATCTGGAAAACATTCAGACAGAAATTTCCCCAGCAAGCAAAGCTGTGGCTCAATGGGAGAACTGGAACATACAGAAGTTAATTAGTACAACAAATATGGAAGTAATATTTTTGTTAACTCTGTTCTCCTGCTGACAATGGAGGGGGTGACACGTGGAGCTGTGCAGCTGAAAGGGGTCATTATGCTCCCAGGGAAGGTGTTTTTCCTGCCTGGAAGCATTCTGCTAGCTCCATGTCATGGAGTGATCTGCAGAGGGGCTCAGCACACAGGACAAAGTTTCCTGGTGACAAAAAACAAACCAAGGTGGATTAAACACATCAGCAAGATTTGATTTTCCAGTATGTGCTGATAATAACTGGGAATGATGAACACGTTTATTATTATTTAATTAATTAATCTGTTATTTATCCCCCTGGGGAGCACAGCAAGAGGATGGATACAGCAGATCAGGATTTGTGACACCTGGAGGCAGCTCTCTGCTTGGCCAAAAAATCCTTAGTGTGAATTTTCCCAGAAAATGCTTCCTGCCCATGGGATAACACTGAACAGAGCAAGCATGTGTCCCAAAATCCTTAGAAACCAACCTGCTTTGCAGGGTCCATGCCCCTTAAATCTACCCCCATAGCATTGTACTCTCACATAAATACACCCTGCAAGCTTCAGCTCCACATCTCAGAACTCTGGCTAACAAAGCTTCCTCCCCCTGCAAGGCTGCTGGGAATATTCAGACATGAACCATTTTGCAGTGCCCAAATGCTAATGTACAAGAAAAGCATTAAAAATCCCAGCCCTAGGTTTCCAGGGGCTGTAATAAATCTATTTCAATCTCACTTCTCATGCAGGTCACTAAATCTCTGCCTATAATATTAGGAGTGTGCTGGCTAACTGGCCACAAGCTATACAAAAGCCTTTTCTCTCCAAGTTCAATCAAAAGGACAACAGCATATGACAGAGCCCTTGTATCTTTTGGTATTTTAGCCTGTCACAGCAGGGACCTCCTGCAGGGCTTGGAAAAGGGGGTTTTTCTGCTGGCCAAGCTAAAGCTAACAAAAATACCTAATGAGTAGAAGAGCTGAGAAGCTCATGCATTTAGCTAAGTCTAAAGTAGCATGTGCATACTGAACATGGGCATGAAAAATTCATTCCAGAGATGCTATCAGATGCACCTTCAAGTGACTGGTTAGACTAAAAAAAAAAACAAAACAAAACAAACTATTTTGATAACTATTTTTACTTTAATTAAAAATATTTTGGGGGGGAAATGATACCATTCCCTCACATCCCCATTTTCTCTCTGGAATAGGGGAAGAAAATTCTTCCCAATAGCATGAACACTGTCCCCAGCTTGTGTCCTTCAAGCTGTGCTCTGACTCTTCCTTTGCTGCCTCTAGCACTGCTTCCTCTCCCTCCTAACCCCCACCCATCCCACAGTTTCCCACCCATCTGAGCCTCACCCCACCCAGTCCATGGAGGAGTAGGATGGGATGGTGTGAGGAGCAATGTGACCATTCCCCTGGGAAAGGAGGCAGGGAGTTGGAGAAGCTCTGCCCTGCCCTGGAAGTGGAGGAACTGAGGATGCTGGAAAGGTGTGTGAGGCTGAGGGACCTTAGGACACACTGCAGGGTTTGGGAATGCCACCCTCCTCCTGCAAGTGCCAGGCACTCCCCATGGGATGAGCAAAGGTGGAGCAGACTTTTCACCTCTTTCTGTGTTCAGAAACCAGCAGTGCAGGGAGAAAAAGCCAGAGGTTCAGTGAAATAGACAGCAAAACACTCACCCAGGTGGTGCTCAGGGCTGTGGGTGTAGCACACTGCAGAGGGAGCTTGAGAAGCATCTGGGAGAAGCAAGGCACAGCTGGTGGTGGGTCTGGAGTGGATGGCTCCAGAGAGGCCAAGGGAAGCAGTTAGAAAGGCAGAGTGACTCTAAAAACATTGGGTAACCCTTGTTCTTCTCCTCCAGGACAATCCTAGCCTATAGGCTTGATAACATGTAATTTCCATGATTAACTATCTCTTAGTTAAACACACAATATATAATTACTAAATGCAAGCTGTGGGAGTCCCTAAGAAGGGTGAGAGTTCCTGCTGCTCCAAACAGAAGGATATTTGGCTTGGATTCCTAAAGAGACACATTCTGTGAGGAAAATGTCCAGAGTTACAAGTGTGTGTGTGTTACACCTCATTGGAGACCAGGTGTAGTTTATTTACTTGTCCTTCAAGCAAAGGTGAAGAAGGAGTCCAGCAAGGACAAATATATGAAAGGAAATGTCCTTTGGAAGGCATCTGTGAACCTCACCTCCTGTCTAAAGGGAAACTTGCATCTGAAAATCCAATATTTAATCGAAGCCCTCTGTGATTAGGGAACCCAGTTGTGTGATCTCTAATCCAGAGAGGAGCATCACTGCTGCAGTGTCTCCTCCCACTGCTCTGGCAAAGCTAAAGAGTCAATAAAAATTGACTTTGTCTTGTTTAATTCCCTACATGCTGCAAAGAAAGCACAGAGAATGATTTTACAAGCTGTTGTAGAGCTGAAGGCTACAAGAGTAGGGCTGGTAAGATGGATCCTTCAGCAGCATGGGCTGGTGTGCTCCTTCCCAAAGAAAACTCAGTAAAAGAGCTTTTGCAGCATTTAGAGCAAGAGGTACCTGAGTAACAGGATGATCAGGATGGTTCAACTTCTTTATTCAGCTTTTATTTCAGAAAAGCTCCACCTGACAGTGAGAAAACTGTTCACTTCCTGACAGAAAAAGGCCAGCTGCTCTGAAGCAGTGAAACTGCCCTTGGGGAGGTAGGTGGAGGCATCTTCATCTTAAAATGCTGAATAAAACTTCCACTCAGAAGTTCTGGGAAAACTTTCAGGAGTTTCTGATATTTGCATGTCTAGTGACTGCAAATCTGTTTAAAGCTACCTTAAGCATTGTGTAGGAATCTGCCACAGAGAGCCTGAGCTTATTAGAGAATAAAGAGTTCTTCATCACCACCTTATGCCTGCATTACAATTTTCAGTATAGAAGTGCATGGAGTGAGAAGGTTCAACAGGTGCACCAGCAGGTCAGAGTCTAATTAATGGCTGTGTCATCACCCAATATGCAAGTTTTAAATAATGCAGAGCTCTAAGCAGTAAAACTCTGTAAAAGCAAAGCCTGGAAACAAAAACTGTTGTTTCATTAAACTTAAAATACAATTTGACTCTGTCATACCAATGTATATGAGCTATCTGCATTAAATTGTGTTTAATTTAACTCTAGAACTATAGGGCCCAATTAAAAATAATGAGGCCTGTCTCCAACTGTCAGGCTTAATTAGAGATAATGGGAACTGATAGCTCCTGGAATAGATTCATTTTTGTCTGATAGACCAACTGGGGCAGGGGTCTTGGCAGGGGTCATTGGAATAGACCCAGCAACAAAACATGGGTCATTCAAGCTTAAGGAGTCTTAAGGAACCCAGTTATTAAATAAGGAAGTAGGAAGTAAATCAAATCCCAAAGCACATGAATAACCCCAACAGATTCTTTTTTTTTCCTGTATATTGCAATTCATCTACCCATTAAACTGCTCATTCTAGACCTACAAAATATATAACCCGTGCAGGTTAAACCTATTTGACCAGACAAAAGACAGACTAGAAAAATAAGTGCCCCACTTCATATTCCAGTGCCAATTTCCAGGAGTTTAGCAGGATCAATATTTTTCTTTGGTAATGCTCTGAAGATTGCAGCAAAATCACCCAGCATTGATTTTACAGCAGTGTTCTAAAAAAGCAAACCAGGGACAGATAATCTGAATATATTAGGAAACCTGGCTGTCTTGGTAGTGAGGAACAGATTACTTCCTATGCAGCCTCAGCAGTAAAAATAGGAAAAAAACCATCAGCCTTTGCTAAGCACTTCCAGGGGCATTTGAGCAGGTTCAGAAACACACCCCAGAGAAAGGGAACCACTTCTCCTTGAAGGACCATGAATGGGTGATGCAGGGCCTGACAACTTTTAGGCACTAGACAGTAGCTGTCATTTCAGATGAGTAATTAATCTGGAGTGGGGAGGGAGTCCTGGAGGCTGCTTATTGGGCTGGGCTGACAGGCAGCGTCTGCCCGCGGCGCTGGGACCCTGCCTGGGGTTGCTCAGCTCTCCCTGGTGCAGCTTGCCCGTGCAGCTATTGTCAGCAGCACTGACTCTGAGGCTGGCGTTGGGCAATCCTTGCCTGGCCTTTTGTTTCCCTGGGAAGACACTTTTTTAATCTAATGATATCTTTCTCAATGCCTAACGATGCTCGTGCAACGTGCCGCCGGGGGCATTTTATCCTCTGCTCCCCCTCCTCCTCTTCCCCTCCCCAGTGCACACGTAGGGGCCTGCCAAGCCATGCCTTGCATTTTAAATCTCTTCTCTGGGACTTGCAAGGAAAGAAAGAAAGAACAGTTGAGCACTGGAGCTTCTCCCAGTGCCACTTCTCCTGAAGGAAGGGGGGAATTCAGAAGCTGGTTTGTCGCTCTCCATCGCGTGTCCCTCTTGGCAGGTGAAGGCTCTTTTAGGGCCCTTTTAGGGCCACATCAGAACAACCCAAATGTCTTGTTGTTAAAATACAATGCAAGGCTTCTGGCAGTGCCCAGTGTTGCTCCCTTCCTCCAGTCTCTGTCATCTGTAGCAGCTGTTACCTGAACTCAGCACAAAAAGACTTTTCTCAGGATGCACAACCATCCCTCTGTTGGGAACTTTGTGAGCACAAGGACATGGGCTTTAACAACATTAACCCCCAAAAACCACTAGTGAACATATTAATTGTTGCACCCTTCAGCTAGAGGTATCAAATGTTTTGCTGATTTCATTCTGACTTGAGCTCCATGACTTTGGTCAATGCCCAGGGGTGAAATTTTCAAATCCCTGTCTTGATCCCAGCCTGTGAGTCTCCTTGGTCTGAAACACCTTTGCATGGCAAATATAAGCAAGATGAAAAACTATGATAATGCAATTAACTCCTTCATATTTTAAATCCAAAGTGAGTTAGCACATTGAAGTATGAAGAATTAAAACAGGGTTGAGTTAAATTGCATAGCAAAGACATCCCCTGTTAGTAAATATTTCAGAAAATCTGGGAATCTGGCCATGCACATGATTTGTGATTGTGTTGGGGAAAGAAATATTATTTCCCAAACATGTTTAGACCCATGGCTGGCATTCTGCACACTTTGCTACGTTACTTGCAACTCTTTAAATAAGAAATTTACTTGTGTTTCCAGCTGTATTTCTGCACTTCATCCAACAGCTCATTTCCTTCCCTCAGCTCTCCAGAGCTCCCTTCCCGTGCAGTGCAGTAGCTGGGAGCCAGCAACAGGGGATGGTGCTGCACCCCAGGGACTGACCAGAGACCAAGTTCTCTGAAATGGCTTTTCCCATACAGAACATAAAAACCATGAGAAAGAAGGAATTATTATCCCATTCCCCCAGCTGCTCAAAAATGTCCCTTGGCTACATGTGTTTGGAGGGAGAAAGAACCCCTGGCATCAGTGGCATTTGAATTGGATTTCATTTTTTAAATCATTGCTTGGAAGGAAGGTAATGAAACCCTAATTTTAGACACTATTAATGGTTGGCAGATGTTGTGAAACCTCTTGGTGTTCAGGGAACACTAAAACAAGCATTTTTCTGTTTAAAGAAGTCTCATGTATGTTTCTTAGTGGGTAAAACATGGGAATGTGTAACCTAACAGAACCCTGGGAACAAACTGAACCACTTCAAACAGCCCACACCGTGATGGACAAAACCTTAACCAAAGATGTGCAGTCAAAACAATGTTCAAGCAAACCCCATTCCTTCAACATATTAATATCTCAAGTTTGGAGCATCACTCAGGGGCAACTGAGGTGTTTCAGACTGTACTACAGACAGCTACAGTCATACAGCAACAACCCCACCACCACCTCTGGAAGTGCAAGGGCTATGCCAAGATGACAAAAGGCAGGAAAATCAGATTTACTGGAGGAACCTCCTGTTCACCTGTCACTGAAGTATTCACCATTCAGCATTGCCTTCTATTCTAAATTAGGTCCTGAGCTTCAGGGAAGGATGGGGAAGGATTGGGAAGTGCTGGAATCATCCACACAGCTGGGGACCTGGGAAGGTGAGAGGGAAAACATCAAACTTCCACTGGCCAGGTTGGAGAGACACAACATTCTGATGCTGAGTAAAAGGAAAAAAAAAAAACAAACAAACAAAAGAATAAAAAAAAATGTAAAAATTGGTGCAACAATCCTCATTCTACAGTTCTGGGGTAAAAGCAAAAAGCCAACTCCTAGATTTCAATTTCCATGTAGCAAACACTTCAAAGATGTTTTTATTTATGGCTAGTTCTGCCTCCCTCATAAAACCAGAGATTCTTCTGACTTTAATAGCCAGGACTAGACCCTTGGTTTCTTTTTAATTTCACAATAAAATCAGCTCCCTGCAGCCTGACAGTGAAATCCTCCTGAGAGGGCTAAAATGGGCACTCCTGCCTTTCTTCAGCAGGTGCAGCTCCTGAATCAATGTCTAAAGCTCCACAAAATACCCTTAAAATTTGGAATAAAAAGTGAGATGTTGCTATCACTCCAACCTGAGGACTGTCCCCACTAGAAGAACCAGGCATTTATCTTACTCTGCCATTTGAGGAGAATCTGAAACACAAAGAAACTCAGTGGGCAGTCAATCAATTCCCCCTGGCCCCCTCTTAAAAAAATCCAAAAAACCCACAATAAATCACAAAACCCAAACAACAAACCATCCCACCACCTTATGGAAATAAAAAAAAGACACATAAACCATCTTGGAGATACAGGAGATTTTTTTTTTTTTTCCCTGTTGGGTGTCTCTAGTTTTGAGCATTGAATTGGAGGACACATCCCAGTTGGTCACCCCTGTACTGTAGCAGAAACTGCCAAACAGTTTATTCTCTGGTGACAGTAACCCAGGGAACAAAT
This sequence comes from Heliangelus exortis, assembly GCF_036169615.1. Lineage (NCBI taxonomy): Eukaryota > Metazoa > Chordata > Aves > Apodiformes > Trochilidae > Heliangelus > Heliangelus exortis. The sequence goes on along the minus strand of NC_092440.1, from coordinate 12,693,707 downwards.
CTATGATGACACTGGTACATGCATTCATGAACTTTGTGGCCTTGTAGGTCACTGGACAAATCTCTCTAAACTGAACTGTTGACAGTTCTTTGCAGGGTTCCCCACAGGAAACAGAAGGTTAATTGACCATTCTTTCAAACCATGAAATGCTTTTGAAAATGTTAGTTTTAAGTCTCATAGCCCTAAAATCTGATGAAGCGGCGTGGCTGGAGTGGGGTGTCTTCTAATTACTGAAATTAAGAATTTTGGTTGTGGAAGGTAGAGAAATGGTTTAATTAGATTTCTGTGCCATGTCAATGGGGAACAACTCTCCTCTCAGTTGGGATGTTGTTTAGAGCAGAGATGCTGAGGTAGCAGGGCACCTACTGGAATAACAGCACTGACTACTTCTTGATTATGGTAATTTGCTGATGGCCTTATTAAGAGAAGGGATCTTAAACTTTTCAGAAACTTGGAAAAATTCACAGATGCTTATCTCTGCTCCCATGGGATGTCTCCCAGACCTGAAAGGAATGATCACAGAGCTGGTTTCTGCAGAATGCTTCCACCTGTAGAGTTATAGTCATGCAAATACTTGGATCTTGAGAACAAGAAATCCCAGAAAACACCCAACCTCCTGGAGCAACCAGGAGGAAAGCAGCTTTGCTCTTTTGAGGTATGATACATGAGCAAGACCAGTCATGTATTCACCCAAGACTCACAGAAGCTGGGAAGGAAATGGAAATCAACTGTTCTGTCCCAGATTATGGAAGTCATTTCTCATGCTGCAGTTGGGCTTTACACATTTAGAGTGTTGTCCTGACAGCCCCTGGTGCTATTGTTTGAGATTAAATGTGTTGGTGTTTATGCTGAAAAATACTGCACAAATAGTAACCAAGAAAAAAAAAAAATGCTAATTCTCCAGAAACCTTGGAGTACTCCACATCAGTATTTTTAGCCATGGTTAATAAACTTCATGCAGTCAAGAAGATCTGAGTTCTGCAGAATTTTAGATTCCAAACTAGACTCTGGCCTTTCTCCAGCTGTTGCCTTGCCACTGCATTTCTGTCAGAAATACCAGTTTAGATACTGCCAGACTGTCACCTTCAGCTGCTGCCCATCTCTGGGCAGCTCCTGGGCCAACTGAGTTCCACTCTGCCCAGGTCAGACCTTGCTGGGAGGCAAGGTGGACCCAGCCTGGGCTCTCTCTGGTGCTACCCAGTTCTGCCCCAGGGCTCCATCACTGGGTGAAGCAACTTTGTCTTTCAAGGACTGAAGATTCAGCTGTGCCTCCAACCCAGGCAATGAGTGGTCCCTCAGAGGTGAATTTCCCCAAGTACTGATGTGAACATTCATTGTTTCTGCACCAAAAAAAGTTGTATATTTAGCCAAAGCTGAAAGCAGGTAGCTGGAAAGCTTTTCTTCTAAAAGAAAAGGGGTAAATTATAAACAGTCAGGCTTTGTGTGTCCTAGTGGGTCTGGTTTTCTGGTTCTGCCAGCTCTTAAAGCCAATATAAAACCAGCTCTTTCTGTGCTGTTTCTGTTACAGGGGCACTTGGAAGCTCCATTTTTCCAGGCACTCTGCAAACACACATTAGTGAGATGGTTTCAGCCTCAAAAGGAATTTCATATGAAATGCAGTTGTGTTTCATATTTTAGAAAAATTCTAAGAGACATATAAGTACCATGAGAACAGTTGAGATAAGCAGAGCAGCCATCTCCAGCTCATTTTTTTTCTAAACTTCAGAGCTATTCAATACCACTGCATTCTATAAACTGGATCTTAACCCACAGAAAAAATTCAGTTGGGATACCAGCTTCTCCTTCTGCTGTGAGCCCAGGTGCACTGCAGTGGATCACACAATATGATGGATTTTTTCCCAAATTATTAACAACTTTACCTAAAACTCAGTGGGCAGGTGAGATGGCAGTTTTCACAGCTATGCAGGGCAGCAAGATCATCTCCATGAGGATGATGATTAATTTTTTACAGGCCAGGCTACCAGCACTTCACAACCAGCAAAACAACGTTGTCCCTGCTGAAGAGAGAGCAGCAGGCAGGAGTTTTAGTAATGAGGACAGTGATAGAAGCTGCCCAACTCCTTATGAAGGAATCACCATATGTTTGCTGCCTAAAGAGGCAAAAACAAAACAGCAACAAGAAAAAATAAAAACAAAACCTGCCAGAAAAGCAGCGATTTCCTTAGAAAGTAAAAATGGGATCCTAGAGGGAGTCAAAAGCAGGTTTCCCTTTGCTTGGGATACAGATTGTGAAAGTTTTCCACAGTAAAGGCATCTGGAAATGTAGTTTTTTTCTGAGCAAGCCAGGCACTAGGACCTCCAGTGTGTGCTGCTTACCTTAGCTGTGAGGAAGGGCTTTTTGTCCGTTACATCCATGCATGTAATCAGTGATTGTGCCTTTTGTCCAGCTCAGATTCACCATCTGCATGCTCCCAAGTGGCCAGACAAGGGCTCAAACCCCATCCCGATGGGATTAATCTGCAATTTCACACCAAATGATTTTTAAGTATCATTTGTTACGATACAGTATTCAAAAAATAAGAAGGGAAACCCCAACGGTCAGATGCTTTCGCCTGGGAAGAACAGGAGGAAGGCTGCAAAGTTTCCTGTGTTTTAAAATGGGGTGCAGGGAATGCAGTGGCACACGAGTTTCATTCAGATAGGAATGCCAGTGCCTCAGGAAAAGAACCTGCAGGCAACTGAAATAGCTGCTTTTTTTCTTTCTGAGGGAAAGAATTCAAACCCAAACGTGGAATCCGTGCCCTGGCAGGGGGATGGAGTGGAACCTCCTCCCCATCTCGTGCAGGGACTGGGAATTTGCATGCTGAGGTTGCAGTTTAAAGTGTAAATAGAATATTTCACTTTTGTGCTGAGAGGAATAGAGGGATGAATTGTAAAGGCACTGGGTAAATAAAGGAGGAGCTAAAGAATCCACTCTTTCACATAAAACAAAGCTGGCTTGAAGTGTGCAAGGAAATTATTCCCTTTTAAGCAGCACTAACTGCTTTTAGGAGCAGCCCATTCCCCTAACAGAGGGCACTGAGCTTCATTCCCACCATTATTTTCCCCACACATTTTAGAAACTCAGCTGAAAAAGGATGAAAAATAAAATCTGAAAATATTCCAGGCGAGGAGCTAGAAGATAGGGGGTCAGGACACACTGATGTCCTTTTGCCAAAAAAAAAAAAGAGTGATAAGCAAACATGAAGCTGCTTCTCAGCCACCCTCGGTTCAACACAGAAACATGAAGTGAGGGAAATATTTTGATTTTACAACCTGACTGGATGGAAGATGGAACACACACAGAGTCTTCTCAGAGTTCTTATAAATATCTAGTTTTGAGTGGTCCTCACCTCCCCCCCTTTTTTTTAAAAAAAAAAAACAAACTTACCTTCCAAAGCACATTTCAGAGCAGAAAAAATAAAACAAAATTGTTTTATGATGGTAGCAAAATGAATCCAGTTCAACATCCACAAGAAACTACAGTTTAAATGACATTCAGTAGAAATTTGAGCTAGTTTTAGGAAAAACTCACACACAAGGAAGCCAAGTCCTTTACAGAGCAAATCCTTCTTTTGTCTCTGTTTTTTTATCACATTATTTGCTACAAACTAGCTACTCAAAGACAGGAAAACTTAACTGCTGAATATCATATTTTTTATAAAAAGCTGCATGTAATCTTACATGTTGCAAAAATAAACTACATAGCAATTAGATCAATAGACATGCTTACTACAATTTTTTCTCTCTGTAAAAATTACTTCAGTTGTGTCAGGAGAATTTGCCCTATTCCTTCCTTTAGACAAGACTATCACCTAAAACAACCATTGGCCATGATTTTTGTATTCTCTTGTTTTAAATCACATAAAAGAACCCAGCTGATGTATGTTAGAAAACAAATACACACCAATATTCCTGTTCACACTTGTTTCATGCTGTTCTCTCAGGCAGCATAATGTCTCCAGAGTAACATTAATTGGGTGAGAAAACACCTAAAAAAGGGCAAAATTGGTTATAGTCCATCCCTATGAACTCAGCCATCAGTTTGAAGTTTACCTGCACTGAAACTGCTGATGTAACACAGAAAAGTGATAGAATTTCTGAAAATACACAGGGAAGTGTCAGAAAGGAACAAATAAACAGTAAACAAAGTAAGAATAACACAAACATGGACAGTGGCTCCTAAGGCCAGCTGCTAACTGAGGAAACTCTGCTTTAGAATCTGTTGGGTAATTTTTAACAGCCTTTCAGCTGGTAACTGGCAGACTCCACCACCTGCTCTGCCTAACAACCACAAACACCCCAGCCTCCAAATATTCCTCTGTGTGTTTCCCAAGGAGCACCAGAGCATTTGAGGTTGGAAGTGAACCTCCAGAGGTCTCTGCTCCAAAAACCCTGCTCCAAAAGCAGGGCCAAAGCAGATTTGCCCCCAGCTCTGCTCAGTCAAATGCTGATTATCCCCATCCTCCTGGATTATTCACCATCCTCCTGTGTCCCACTGCAATGCTGGGCTCCCCTCCCTGTGAAAATTGCCTTCGTAATGTTTGACTTGGACCTTTCCTTGTTGCAACCTGTACTCTTCCAAGCGTTTGGAGAACTAAGCTCTTGATCCCTCTGCATTTCAGTTTAAGCTCCCCTAGTGAGCAAGCCGGGTATAAACCACCCTTGCACTCCTTACCTGTTATAATCTGGGTTTGCAAACCACCTGAGGAAAAACGAAGCTCTGCCCTGAATGCATTGCCAGGAGGAAAGCACTCAGGCAAAAAGACCTCACACAACGGCTCCAACAGAATCCAAAAAAGTCTGAAAGAAACAGCACATTTCATCTCTATTCCTCCTGCAAGTATGAAGCTACAGGAACACAACTAATAATCAGTTTTTAAAAGTGCTTTTTAAGTTACAGGATATCTAACAACTGTAAATTGACCTTGCAATAAGGTACAAAATGGCACAAGACGTTAGTGCAATTAAGGAAACACCTGCAGCTGTGCAAACTCCATGCCTTAAGCTCTAGCAGTACCCTGATTTTTTTCTTTTCTTCTGCTTTTTGTTTCTCCAGATGTGCCTGGTATAGGCCTCGATGCTGAGAAGTATTGATTACTCTCCATTTCTATTGCCAGTAATTAACAGAGAGAGGTTTGATGCTCATCAAAGCGAACAGATTCTCATTACGAGCAGAGAAAAGCTCTCTCCTGTCTTCACATTTCATTCCCTCTATACCATGCAGTTAACTGTCAAGGAAAGCAGAAGGAAATCAATTTTTCATGAGATCATCTCGTGTTTTCATTCTGCAAGTCTATTTTAAGTATTTCCACACTTTACACGGAGCCCAAATGACCTGGTTTCATCACCACTTTCAAACTGCTTCTACACACAGGATGCCTTTCCTGGCAAGTAAAGCTGGCACCCGTTTTGCTGATGGGTTTATAAGAAGAAAACTGGGGTCTCAAGAAAAAAAACCAGCAAGTTTCAGGGGGTGGACCTGGGGTTTGACCTTGGTCCAACTATTTCCCTCCCATCCCCCTGGCAGAGGGAGGTGACAGCGCACCAACCTCGCACCTTTCCGGGCAGCTTCACTGAGGGCTGAAAAACCCTCTGGTGACGGGAGCAGCAGCACTGTGTGGGTCAGAATCAAGTCTTTCATTTCCTATTAGTTTTGGGGTTTTTTTTTAGGTATTAACTGAAGTAAATAAGCCTGCCCGCACCTCCCAGGCACCCTGAGGCCAGGTCCCCAGCCCCTCACCCTCAGTGCCCGGGGCTGCTCCGGGCCCTTCCCGCGCTTCAGGGCGAGGAGCGCTTCCCCTCAGCCCCTGCCCCCCAGCAACCAAAGCCCCTCCTGGGATGGAGCCTCACGGACCGAGCCCTCCCCGCTCCCTGCCCTCGGGGAGCCCTCAGGGAGCCCTCGGGGACCACCAGGGCCGGGCCGCTTCCCTCAGCAGCAGCGGGACGGGCAGCGCTACTCCCGGGGTCTGCCCGCCGCCCTTCCCGCCTCTCCTGTGGAGGCTGCCGGCAGCTCCCGGGCTCCTTCCCGCGGAGGGGCCGGGCTGGAGGCCGCTCCCAGGCACGGCGGGACCGGCGGCGGGGAAAGAGAACGGGCGGGGAGAGGCGGCCCCGGGCGCTGCCTCCCCTCCCCTCCCCACCCCTTCCCGCTACCGAGCGGGGTCCGCGGGTACCGGCGCAAAGTCCCTTCCCCTCCACCTCCTCCCAATTTATCCCGTCCCGCGGGTGCCCTGGGTGGGTCTCCTTCTGCTTTCTGTAAAGTTACGAGAAGTTTTGGGGATTTTTTTTTTTTATTTTGTTTTGTCGGGGTTTCGTTGGTTTGGGATTGTTTTTTTGTTTGTTTGTTTGTTTTTGTTGTTTTTTTGTGGTGCCTTTTTTTTTCTTTTTTTTCTTTTTTTTTTTTCTCTTTTTTTTTTTTTTCTTTTTTTTTCTCTCTCTTTTTTTTTTTTTCCTCTTTTCTTTGTTTTTTTTTTTTTTTTTTTTTTTAATTCCCCTGCCCAGCCCCTTTCCCCCGCCCCATAGCAGGGTCCCCCGGGGGCGGGAGCTGGAGGGGAGGGGGTTTTTCTTTGGGGCGGGGGTGACGCCGGGAAACGCAGCGCATCCCCCGGCCCTGCCCCGGCCCTGACCCTGCGGGCGGCCGCGGCCGCGCATGCTCGGGGCTGGACAGCTCCGGAGAGGGAAATTTAAACCGGGCTGGAGCCCGGCCCCGCCGCCGGCTCCGTCCCCCTCAGGGCCAGCTCCAGCTCCAGCTCCCCCCCCGGGCCCGGCACGGCCCCTCCTCAGAGGGAGACCCCGCCGCGCTTGGGCCGCAGCCGCGGAGCTCCGGCCGGGCCCCCCCCCTGAGCCCCCCCGGCCCCGCCAGGTTTGTGGAAGGAGAACCCAGCGCTGGGTGCGGGGTGGAGGGGTGCGGGGAATCCTCTTTGGCTGCGGGCTGAGCGCCGGGAAGGACTCGGGCAGAGCTCGGGCAGGGGGGTTCTGCTCCCCCCCGGAGCCCCCGGCAGCGCCCGGAGCTCTGCCCGCTGCTCCCTGGTGCTCCGCGGGTGCTTTTTGGGGAGCTGCAGGGAAGCCCCGAGACGGGAGCGACTCCGGGAGCTGCCCCGCCGTCCATCCCCCCGCACATCCCCTTCCACCGGGGGCAATGTGCCCGCTCTCTGCTTTTTTATTTTTCCTCCCCACCCCATAAAACATTTTACAGCCCTTCTTAGCCCAAATCAAAGCAGTGCCCCTGGAGGGGAAGGGCAGGGTGTAGATCGGGGTTGGTTTTCCCTCGGCCCGGGTGTTTTTGGGGTGGTTCTGCAGCCGGGGCCGCTGCTGAAGTGCTGGATAGCTACTGGGGCCTGACCGCCGCCTCCTCTGCTCTTCCCAGGAGATGATAGAGAGCCAGATCCCGGCCAGAATGTCAGGAATCCTTACGAATTCAGGGCAAAGCCACCACCCGCCACAGGAGTACAGGTGAGGCATTTATCCCTTTCAAAAAAAAAAAAAACCAAAAAAAACCACCCCAAAAAATACTCACTGCACTCTCACAGCCTGCTAACTGGGGTTTGTTTTCTTGTTATTTCCTAAAAATAAATCCCTTAGCATCTCGAAAGCCTTTCTTTTCCTTAAAAACAACAACAAACAAACCAACCCAAAAGTTAACTGCATTATTTCTCTCAGTTTCATCTCTAAGCTGCTGATCAGTTGCTATGCATTGCTTACCTAGAAACTTTCCTGTTTAAATGATGTTTGATGTCTCAAAGCCATGGGTTGACTCTCTAGTAAACTCTCTCCTGTACTGTATGAGTGTTGCCAGAAAAGGGTATTCTTGCTAAATAATACTCATGTAAAAGTTCCTTTTCAGATCACATTTTGTATTGTTATGAAGCAGTCAGAGAGAGGTTAAATCAAGCGTGAGAGGCACTAGAGGAGCTTTTCGTTAAAACAAGTATTTCTGTAGTGCCCCAGAGCACTGACTTTTGTCAGAGATCTTCTAATATCAGTGGGGACAAACCTGGATTTGCCAACAGCCTTGGGTAATTTACCTGTGGTTTATAAAAGCATTGTTAGGAGTCACAGGACAGTTCTGCATGAATTACAGTGCTCTGGGTTAACTTAGGTTACATCTTGTCACATGATGCAAAGTCCCAAGAAATAGCAGAACACGATCCAGTTCCCACAATAAAAGAAAAAAAAAAAAATTATCTGTATTCTGGTTTTAAAATGAGGAGTAAGAGATTATGACCTTGCTCCCAGCCTGGGGGTGTTTTCCCCCATTTCTGTGGGTAGAAGTGGCCAGTGTAGGTACTCCTGGCTCACCCTCCTCTGTTCAAAATGCAGACACTGCACTGCAGCCTCTTGCAGCTCAACAAGTGATTTGTTATACTCTGAACAACTGGGGGAAAAGGTCTGTGGGACTCTGTTTTGCTGTTTATTAAAGCCCTGTTTGCTCCAGGCGTTTTTGTTGGCTGTGTAAATATTTGTAAAGAAATTATTCAGTATTTAAGGGAGGGTGTGCATGAGAGAGGCTTCTGGGGACCTCTGAGTCTGTATCTTCAGTGCCCTGAAGAACACAGCACCTTAACAAAGACCTTTTTAATGCAGAGAACTATTCTTTGACTCATGGCTGCAGAAAACCACTCTTTTGGGGGGAGGAAGACAGGATTTTTCTGGCTGCCTGTAAAGGAATTGTGAGAATTTCTTCCTTTATTCAGAAGTCAGCTGCATTTAAAAGCTAATTTCAATTCTCTGTAAAACATTTTTGGACTCAAAGATCCCTCTTCTCCACAGTTTTTTAACACACTTGCAATTTCTCTAACACAGCTATAAACTGAATTATTTGACCTCCTTTAATAGTGGCAAATTCTGATAAAGATGCATAAAATCTGAACTGCACCATAAATGCAGAGCAGTATTTGTCCTACTTCATGAGAAAACACTTTGGATTATGTAAAAGAAAATCTTTTAGACTGAATGATTTTAAGAAAAGAATAGACCTGTCAAATTCTATCAGCTCTGTTTACTCTCCTGCTGTCACCACAGTCCAAGACTGGAACCCAGAGTCCTGAGTTCTCCATGGGGGAGCATCAAGGCTCCACAAAATGGGGAATGGCCTCCAATTAGTGAGTGGGAGGCTGGGGCTGTGCTGAGAATACTCTTCTGTCTCACTTGGAATCTTTCAATGGGACAGTTGGACTTGCAGGAGACCAAGGAAGCTTTTCCTGTGAGTGTCAGGGAGGAAACACCAAAAAGGGAGAGAGGGAGGGAGAGGCTGGGTGTGTAAGCAGGGAGCAGATCAGCAAACACCAAGAAGTCTTCATGCAGCTGATGCTTACAGTTTGAAATGATGGGAGTTTTCTCTTTTTTTTTTTTTTTTTTCTTTTTATGGTTGAGAAAAAAAAAAAAATCCCTGATTTTAGCAGAGCTCTGAATTCTGGAGATCCAAAGCACCTGCAGTAAATTTGATGTAGCACAGAGTGATGAGGATTAGGCTGTTATGCAAAGCCCAGGGACTATTTGCACCATGGAAAAATGATTTTAGACAACTATCTCCTCCACTGATGCAGCTGGGGGGTATAAAACATCCTCCTCTCCAGGAATGATTAAGGGCCACCATATCTTCCCTGATGCCAGTGGCTCTATGGCACTGTCAGTGCAAAATAAAGCTTCATGTTAGCAAATCCCAAAGGAAATACTCCCAACCTTCAATATTTTTATCATTGTCACAGGGGCAAATATTTCCACTGAGTTCATTTTACATTTCAGGGGACAAAAGCAGAGAATTGTAACACAGGGGGGTTTTTTTTTTAGCCCTTAACACTGTATTCTTGTGAATGATAATTAATAATCTATCATGCTGACTCAGTGTAAATATTTTGATGCTGAAATCAAAGCAATAGCCAGACTCCAAGTTTCCTTTGCCATGGTGGCTACTTCAGCACAAAGCTGTGTAAATTCCAGCAGCCCATTCCAAGGCTGCTCCATCAGTGCAGAGCTCCTGTGGGCTTGGAGAAACAAAGCTCATGGAAATCTGGGGTCTTTTAAGCAATATTCTTAACTGAAAGCTGCAATCTGTCTTCTTGCAGTCTAATTTAATGTACATAACCAGTGCAAGAGGAGATCAAAGAGGATTTCAGTTTGAAACAGATATATTTTTGATCAAAATTTGTTATTCAGTCATTAATTATTCAGTGTATTAGTAGGCTATATCCTCCTTCACCCCATCTTCATTGTCCCTCTGATTCTTAAAAAAATCAGTCTATATTCATTATCTCATCAGATTAATTTTTTTGCTATAATTACTTCATGCTAGCAGAGTTTAGCTTAAAATTGGATGAAGAAACAAGGACAAATAAACCAGTACCCACTGTATTCCAGGTATTCTGGACATGGCTGCATTACAGAGGTGAAGGGTATGAGAGGTCTGTCCCCTGATGGCACCCAGGACATCTTTCCTCTCACATCTGGTGTTGCACTTGGGTTTCTGGAGAGCAAACTCCAGCTCAGGACTCCTGAGCATCCCCACTGGGGATGGGTGGGTGGGAGTTTGCTTGAAGGCAAAATTTCTGCAGACAAAAGGTTACAAATGCATAACTAACAAAACTGTAATTGTTCCTGAAGAAAATGTCAGTGCCCATTGCCTTGACACCCTGTGCCTGACAGGGACTCAGATAATGACTCCATGTGTTGGAGGAATTTCATCACAGGAGTTGCTTCATCCTTTCAAAAAAAAAAAAATGTGAGAAACCTCCTAGGAATCAGTCAAACTCAGGCCAGTGTGGATTCATTTAAGTGGATTAGCTCAGCTGTTTCCTGTGCAGTTCCTGAAATGTGCTCTTCTGGAGTAATAAAAAATTGTGGCCCTTGCTCCTTAAAAATCTCTTGAAGACAGAGGCAGGGATGGGCAGGACTGGTTTGTACTGGAGGCTCACAGGCTCCTCTGCCTCCAGTGCAAACACAAGGGGGTTCCTGTCATGCCTCGTGGGCAGTGCTTGACTTCCCCTCCAAAACATGGAAGTTGGAAAGGAATTGGGAGTTTTTCAGCATTCCTGGGAGACCATAGGTTCTCAGGGTACCTTGCTCCTGTTTCACCCATTTCCAAAAATCCCTGCATGTGGAAAGCAGAAATGCTGCATGGGGGCAGCAGCAAGTGATGCCCCTGAGAGGGATTCTTACAACAGTGCAAAACAAGGGGTATTTTATATAAAACAAAAGTGTATTTTATATTCCCTTTGCACTGGAGTAAATGAGTACAGAAGATCCCAGGCAAGCAAACCAGTTCAGTGCTCATAAACAGCAGCTGAAGCAACATTAAAGAAAAAAAAAAAATCCCTTCCCAGATAGATAATGCTCCTGGTTTTAACAGAAAACACTCCTGTAGGGCCAGGTACTTCAATGTATTTTTACATGGAGGAGGAGCTTGTTTTGACATCAGTCACAGGTCTGGGTTTTGTCATTTTTTTAAAGAAATTGCAGAGTCAGATACTGGCTGCATTTGGCAAATCTGCCCCTCAGGATGGTTCTGTGAGGAAAGCTGAGCAGGGAGTGAGGCTGGGAGCTGCTGACTTCCTCTTGGGCTTAGGCACATCATGTAGGTCACTTGTAATGCAGTTTCCCTTCATCCCATAGCAAAATGATGTAATGAGGGTTGTGAAACTTGGAGCTGAAAGGTATAAAAGTCTCCAGAAGCACACCTCTCTTAGTGCAGAAGGTTTCTGGAGAATAATCTTCTCTTCTGAACCATGGTGTAGGAAAAGGAGAACAGCAAGACCTGACAGGGTAATCATGTTATTTGCTTTTCCCTCACTCGTTTTGATTCCTGTAATCCAAAGTTTCATCAGCTGTAGCTGAGGAGGGACTTTCTGGTTGTCCCTGGGAAGCTGCCTGGTTTCTGTTCTTATTTCCAGCAAGTCCTCAGAGAGCTTAAGGAAGGGAGGAGAAAGGTGAGCTGGTGGTTTGGGGCTGGGTGCCTTCAAGAGGCAAAGAGGAACCAGACAGAGGACCTGGTGAAGAGGCAGAGAGGAGAGAGGTGGGAGTGGGAAAGAACCAAGAGCAAAGTCCCTGGAGTGGTGGGAGAAGAGGTGCAGGGGAGGGAGGAAGAGAGCAGAGGGGTGAGGAGCTTTCCTTGGGTGGTTTTAGGAACCACTGTGGCTGTTTGCAGGGCACTAGGTAAGCCCAGACAATAGAAACAGTTTCTCATCCCTTCAAAAAGAGTTTTTCTTGTGACTCTGCCTGTTTGATTCTCACTCACACCAGACAAAACACTGCAAGCTGCTTGCTCCTGCTTGCTGAACAGTTGTAGGGCTTCAGCACAGGCAGAAAGCTGAGGTGTCAGAGCTGGCAGTGGTGACAGAAATTGTTCACTGGGTGAGAGACCAATCTGTGGTGGAAGCTGAACATGCCAAGGGCACCTGCAACCTTTTGGTCTGACTTTTGTGCAGAACAGTGGGGTTTGGGACAAGCTGCAGCACTGGACTGACCCTGCAGCATCCATCACCTTCAGGTCTCAGCTTCCAGAGCAGAGTCCTCAAGGTGGGAATAGTGCATGGAAACAAGTGGCTCTGCACACTAAATCCTAACCCCAAGCACAGAGTTATTGGCCAAACTATCTGGAGATCAAGTACCTTAAGGTGTGCTCATCATTCCCCAGCTGGCCTTTAGCCTTAAATTTTTTTTTGGCAGACTGTTCTCTGATGCTGTTGAAGAGTTGTCCTCCCAGCCTCCAGGGACACACTCACCACACCAGAGGATTGGTAAATGGAGAAGCAGACAGCTCACCTTGGCAGTGGTTTTTGTGCTGAGGAACCACCTGAGATCCAGCTCCTTGGAAGCTTGGGCAGCAATGCTGGAGCAGAAAGCAAAACACCCCCAGCATCACAGGGAATTTTGACTACCCCAGGTGCCCATCTAGGACAGCAACACCTAGGGAGAAAAAGGCATTTTCCTGCAGAGGCTTGAAAGGAGAAGGATAAAACCAGAGTTGCAAAATTCCACCACACCCTTAAAAATAACATCATGTTTGCAACACATCTGGTGTGAGTGTAACCTTTCCTTCTGAGGTGTTGGGTGGCTCAGGAGCAGACAGCCAGCCCTGGGCAGTGTGCAGCTGGGGACATTTTCAGTAGGGTGCATTAATTACAGGGTATCACTATTTATCTCATTTACATGCACTGAAAGGAAATGGCTGCTTTTACCACAGTGCCCCATTGTGCCAGGGGCTCTGAACACCCAGCTCCAGGCAGGAGCTCTGATTCCTCAAATTTGCTTCAAACCTGAGAGGGAAAAGGTGCTTGGAGGGGAACAGAATCCAAGCAGTGAGAGAATGACCTCAGGTGTTTGGAGCTGACCTGATTTTTCAGCTCAGAAAGATTGCACCCTGTGAGATGAAAATGCCAGGTATTACTGGGCACTGCTCACTTCCCAGAGACTGTTAGGTCAGCATTTTTTCACTAAAAGTAGGAGACACCTTGAGCCTGTCTCCTGTGAGATAAGCAGTGATTATTCTGCAGAAAATACCTGGGCACTTAGATCTATCTATCTATATATACACTATATATATATATATATACACACACAATATATATATATATACACACAATATATATATATATATAGAGAGAGAGAGAAAATACCTGGGCACTTAGATATAGATATATATATACAATATATATATATAGAGAGAGAGAAAATACCTGGGCACTTAGATACATATATAGATATATATACAATATATATATATAGAGAGAAAATACCTGGGCACTTAGATATAGATATAGATATACAATATATATATATAGAGAGAAAATACCTGGGCACTTAGATATAGATATAGATATACAATATATATATATAGAGAGAAAATACCTGGGCACTCAGAACAACAAGGCAGGGCAGCAGTGGCCATGCCTGAGGCAGATTCACCTTCTTTGCAGGACATGAAATTTCAGCATTGGTTTTGAAGACAGCCTGGAGAATAATCCTTAACTGTGAAGTATTTTCTTCTGGTTAAATATACTTTTTTTCCCCTGCATCACCAATGCTGCTGCCTGTCACACAGGACAGCTGTCTCAGCACCCTCACAGGGAAGAATTCCATAGAACCATAAGAAGTGAGGGGTTGGAAGGGACATCAAAAGCTGATGGAGTCCAGAGCAGGGTGACCTGCAGGAGGTCACACAGGGACACCTCCAGGTGGGCTTTGGGTGTCTCCAGGCAAGGAGACTCCCAAACCCCCCTGGGCAGCCTGGGCCAGAGCCCTGTCACCTCACAGTGACAAAATTCTTCCTGATATTTAAGGAAGAATATAGGAATAGATAAGAATATATATTATTATATAAGAATATAACCTCTGCTCCAGTTTATAACCATTGCCCCTCATCCTATAGCTTGTCACCCCTGAGATTTCCTCCAAACATCTCCCCTAAATCCCTCCAGACCCATTCCCCTCACCCCCATCCCTCCAGCCCCTTCTCCCAAGTCCTTCCCCAGCTCCAGGATCTGGAAGGTGCTTTAAGGTCTCCCCGGAGCCCCGTTTTCCAAGAAAAGCTGGAGGCAGGGAGGCTGCTGAGCTGCTGGGAGGGAGGTGTGGGGTCAGGGGGTGTCTGGAGGGGCTGACAGGCAGCGTGTGTGCTGGGTGCTGACCCCAGAGCCCCCCTGACCCCCGGGGGTGTTGGAGGAGGTGACTTGTCTGGGAGGGCTGGCAGGACCCGGGGTGCCAGATGGCATCTGGATGTCTGCTGTGTGGTGGCTGTCATGCAGGCAGATTAATGTGAAGTTTGGGGGAAAAAAAAAAAAAAAAAGAAGAGGAGGAAAGGAAAGGGAAGAGGGGAGGAGGGAAGGGGGGGGAAAGAAACAATTAAGCAGGAATCCCCAAAACAATGGGGGCCACGTGCCACTGGGCAGTCGTTGGCCACACAATGGGGTCTCGGCTTCCCCTTGAATGGGCCCAACTGTTGCAGGGGACATGAGCCTGCCCAGTTTTCAAATCATTTCATTCCCCTGTTTACTTCCAACCCAGCCAATCTGCAGCCCAGCAGAGCTGTCACCTGATCGTCCTTTTTATGGATTTAACCCCCAGGCCTCACAAAATCACTGAAGAGCTGTAACCATGGCAATGCTAATTATTGCTCTATAACTACAGTAGGGAAAAGAAAAGAGGGCAGACTGGGAGGGAGAGCTGGAGATGGGTTTTTTGGCCAGGATTTGAGCTTTTGGCTCTTGGTCGTGTGTTGGTTTGGTTTTGCTTTGGTTTTTTTCCTTCTCCTCAAAAATCTTTTTGCAAACAAATAAAGTGTAGTCTGCTTGCAAGATCTCCCAGATAATAGTTTAAGGAACTGTGATATGTGTTTCTGGGAATCCTGAATAGTGGAGCTGAAAGCTCCTGGGCTGCCAGGCACTAGAGGTCTGCCTGGGTCTTTTCTGCTGATTTAGAATTGTGTAAAAAAGAAAAGATGCTTCAGCAAGAGGCCAGATTGCTGTAAGGTTTCTGCATTGTCACTTGGCAGCAAACACACATCAGCACCACACAGCTGATTTGGCCACTGCCAGGAGAGAGCACTTGAAAGCCTTTGTTTTGCAAGCAAAATCAACCCCATCCAACTAAACTTGGTTCTACCAAAAGGAAAAGGTGCTTCCCCAGACCTGGATCCCTTTGGGTTTACCCTGGGCATCTAATGATAACTTCCTGACATCTTGTAATCCCTGCTTTATCCAGGACTTCTGTAAGAAAAGCATCTTAGCCCTTCCCTTGCAGCAATTCTGTCACTGAATTTAATGGAAGTTTTGACCTCACAGGAACTTCTGAGTGCTGTAAATATATTCCAATGTTTCACTTTTTTTTTTTTTTTTTTTACCACACACTCTATCAGAAGAGAATAAATCAGGTAGGAGCATGCAGAATCTGTCAAAAAAGCAGATTTAAACCACTGTACATATTGCTCAAGTCACCAGCTTTGAATTCTGAGCCTTTTCCATGCCAAAAACTGCCTGAAAAGTTGTTTCCTATGCTTCCTGGTTCTTTGTTAAGTATCAATAACTTCATAAACCTGAATGGAGGAGATCCCCAGTTCATGCTCTAAGGTTTTCTTTATGCAGAAGCTCTCAGCTGAGCTGTCCCCACCAAGAGGATGCAGTGGCAGGGAAATTCCTCACCAGGATTCCCTGCTCCTTGAGGATCGAGCACAGATTTCTGACTGATGTGAAAACAAATCAGCTTTGGTTTCATTTCTGGGCAGTTTCTCTTCCCCATTCCCACACCTCCTTTCCCTGCAAACACCACACAAGAAGTTTGCTGACCCAAAAGGTTTCAGATGGGGGGAGGCTGAGGTGATGAGGTAAAGGGCAGCAGGAACCAGCACTGAAACCAGAGGCCACCCCTGAATTCTGCAGAGGGAATTCCATCCTGACACCTTTTCCCTGCTGCCCTAGGGGAGCTCTGGCATCCCACTCCTTTCCCATTTCACCAGGGGACAGTGCAGCAGCATCCCTGCTAACCTTTTGTCCTGTTTTGCAGACTCTTAGCTTCTGACCCCTCCCAGCTGAGGGAAGATGACCTCCCCAGTGACTTGCAGTCCTTGTCATGGCTGACATCTGTTGATGTCCCTCGGCTGCAGCAGATGGCCAGTGGGAGAATGGATTTCAGCCTTGGTGCCCAGAGCACGATGCTCCAGCAGACAGGTGAACTGTTAGGAGTTAAATAACTGCTCTTTAAACAGCACAGCCTGCTGCTGCCTTTCTCCCCCTTCCTTCCCCACCCCCAGAACAGCTTTTCTATCAGTGGATTCCTTTTAAGTTTCATTTCACTTCCTGACAGAAGACCTGGAGCCTCTTGTCTTCTGCTCTTGCTGGGCAGGAGGCAGAGATCTGAGCATCCCACTGCCTCTTCTGCTCCAGGTAGTGCTGGTGCCCTGCTGTGTGAACTTGGGCCAAGGCATTTAAAGCCTTGCACTTCAGAGGTTTTTAACAGCCCTGAAGTTAGGTAATTAGTCTTTCTCATTTGTTTCAACACTGATAAAATTAAGAGCATCTCATTTGCCCCACACCTCTTTGCTTCACACAGCCTCACAGTGTGTGTTCACCCAAGGGCTTTCTTGAACATCCTTTAGGTAACACACTTGAGCTGTTCTGCTGAGAGCTCAGGGCATCCTCCTGCTTGCTGTAGAGCACAGGCAGTGCTGGATATATTGGGGCTTTTTTAATTTTAATTTTTTTTTTTTTTTCCTTTTGTAAGATGCTGTGGCTGTAACCAGGCTGTGGACTGTTGCACAGCTGTCATCTTTCATTCCCTGCATAACAACTTTTAGAAGCAGCTGATGTCATCTTTGCCAATTGTGAAATGCTCTGGGTTCTTTGGGGATGGGAAGGCACTGAGAGGTGTGATTATCCACTCCAGAGCTTAGCTGCCTTCAAGGGTGTCTATTAAGAACAAATGCCAGCTCTCATTTCTGAAGGGGCCTTTCAGGAGAACATTCATTGCCTTTGCTTTCTCCAAAACAGGTCCCATGGCAAGCAGCATGCACTCCTCAGGAGCCCCTGGAGCCATGATTCATGTCCAGGCCAGCCTGCCACAGGGCATCCTGGGCCTGAATTCCATTTCAACACACGGAGCAAACGTAAGGCTCAGGGGCTCATTATTGCAACACTGCTTAGGAAAAGGTGCTGGTCATTTGGGGACTGCCATGCCTGTTGTCTCTCTCTCAGCAGATGAGCCCGTATGCCGTGGGTGGGCAGCCATCTCCTGGCTTACAAACACAGCAGCAGCTCTTCCCTCTGCCTCACTCACAGCAGGTGTTTGCCCTAGCACAGAACACACAGCAGGTACTGGTATTTCCCTGTGGTCTGGGTCTTGAAGCACCTTCCAAAATCCTATCTAGAGCTGTTATAAAAGAAAAGCAAGAAAATAGCCCTAAACCTACCCGCCCGTGGACATTTTGCATCCAACACTTTCCTTCTTTTCCTTCTGCACACAGTGTCACCCAGCAGCAATCTACAACACATCCTATGGGTCCCAGCCCCACTATCCTCAGCCACGCCTGGCTCCTCACTCTGCCCAAGAGCTGCACCCAAAGCATTATCCCAAACCCATCTACTCCTACAGGTGAGTAGGGAGCAGGGCAGCTCAGTGTGTTGGGACAACATTGTTGGTTCCTTTCAAATCAAAATCCCATCATCTGGCCCAGGAATCATAGAATCATAGAATGGGCTGGGTTGGAAGGGACCTGAGAGCTCATCAAGTCCAACCCTTGCTCCACTCCCCCCGTGGTTCCCAGCCCATGGCACTGAGTGCCACATCCAGGCTCTTTGGAAATATCTCCAGGGATGGAGAATCCACCCCTTCCCTGGGCAGCCCATTCCAATGCCTGATCACCCTCTCCAGAAAGAAATTCTTTCTAATGTCCAACCTAAACCTCCCCTGGCACAACTTGAGACCTCTTGTGCCCTCTTGTCTTGCTGAGAGTTGCCTGGGAAAAGAGCCCAACCCCCCCCTGGCTCCAACCTCCTTTCAGGGAGTTGGAGAGAGTGATGAGGTCTCCCCTGAGCCTCCTCTTCTCCAGCCTCAACACCCCCAGCTCCCTCAGCCTCTCCTCAGGAGCACTCTGGAAGCTGCCTCTGGGAGGTAGCAGGAATGGAGAAGCATTCCTGGGCAGTGGTGTGAAGATAGGGCAGCAGCAGGGAGAAGGAAAACCTGTAGGATCCCAGGGTGACTCCTGAGCACCTGAGAACGGTCTCCCCACCCGCATCCAGCTGTTGCTAAACCAGAAGGCAAATGTCACCCCTCCCTCAGCCAGCTGTTGCTGGGAGGGTTGTGATGGCCAAGCCCACCCCCTCTGCTGTCATTCCCTCTCTGTCTCTGCCCTGCAGCTGTTTGATTGCAATGGCTCTGAAGAACAGCAAAACAGGCAGCCTCCCGGTGAGCGAGATCTACAGCTTCATGAAGGAACACTTCCCCTACTTCAAGGTAAGGCAACACCTGCAGCTGGGAGCAACTCTCTGCTCAGGGTTTATTTCACTGCCCCCCTCCTGCCTCTTCCAGACAGCCCCGGATGGGTGGAAGAACTCTGTACGCCACAACCTCTCCCTCAACAAGTGCTTTGAGAAGGTGGAGAACAAACTGAGCGGCACCTCCCGCAAGGGCTGCCTCTGGGCTCTCAATCCTGCCAAGATCGACAAGATGGAGGAGGAGATGCAGAAGTGGAAGAGGAAGGACTTGGCTGCCATTCACAGGAGCATGGCTAACCCAGGTAGGGCCATCAGCACACCTCTGCTGCCAGCCAGGAGGGGAAATGGCTCCTGGGCCAGGAATGTGTGAAAGAAGTTAAGAAATTAAACAGAGCAGAGCTGGCTGGGGCTGAAACCCCCCTGCTCTGCTCTGAATTAAGTCCCTGGCTGTGTGGCAGGGTGACACCACAGCAGGAAGAGGCACCTGAGCTGACAGATATCTGGGGGGCCCTGAGTGCAAGCTTCCAAATGAATTCTTTTTCCCCTGTGCTAACCTATCCAAGGCCTCCTGAGGAGTTCTGCTGCCTCCAGTGTCAGTATTTATAGTGCCACCTTTTAATGCAGTTTTGCTACTTTGCAAAACTCTTCTTACTCACACTTCCCCCCTTCTTGTTTGCAAAGACACATTACTGAAGCTTTCAGAGCTCAATACTGTCAAAATCAACTGGAGGTTTTTGCTGCAAAACCACCAATTGATGATAAATTACATTCTGCTTTGCTTAAAAAGCAAAGTGCCAGGGGAAGCGTCGGGAGTCTCTCGTGTGACTCTTTGAGACACAAGCAGAGTTCAGAGCATCCCTGTCAGCAGGAGACCCACGGGGGGTGTTTGGTCCTGTGGCTGTGGGTCAGCTGCCTGCAGTGGGGGTTTCTTTGCTCTGGGGGACACTGGTGGGAACATCTCTTCAGCTCTACTGGGGGTCACCTAACACCCAGCCAAGGTTTGCCTCCTGAGCTGCACCTGCCGGGATGGGAGCACCAAAAACAGCGAAACACCCGGACAAAGGGGTTAAACTCTCTCTTTTCTTCCTTGGGCATGGGTGTGGCTGGTGCAGAGGAGCTGGACAAGCTGATCACAGACAGACCCGAGAGCTGCAGGCGGCCCAGCAAGCAGGCAGAGCCCGAGGCCTCCACCCTGAGCCACATGGCAGCCGCCCACGGCCGCGTCTCCGTCTCCCAGCTGCAGCCCCAGCCCATCATGACCCTCTCGCTGCAGTCCCTGCACCACCAGCTCCAGACCCAGGCTCGCATCACCCCCGACTCCCCAGCCCCTGCACAGACCCCTCCTCTCCACACCCTGCCTGACATGAGCCGCAGCCCCCTGCCCCACCACCCCCTGGGCCGCGCGCCGCCCGACTTCCCCAACGTGACAGCAGACATGAGCACTGAGGTGGATGCCCTCGACCCCAGCATCGTGGATTTTGCATTGCAAGGTAAGGGAGAAGGAAGGGGGGACAGGGGAGGGCAGGGTTTGTGTGATCAGGCAGCCACTGAACACGGAACCAGAGTGCTCAGGGGGGAAAGTTTAGATTGGGTATTTATTAGGAAAAATTTCTCCGCTGAAAGGATTGTCAAGCACCAAACAGGCTGCCCAGGGCAGGGGTGGAGTCACCATCCCTGGGGGTATCTGAAAGCCATGGAGAGGGGATGCTGAGGGACACAATTGAGGGGTGGCCTTGGCAGTGCAGAATTAATGGTTGGACTCCATGATCTTAAAGATCTTTTCCAACCCAGGCATGTTGTGGGGTGACCCCCCTGCCCAAAGCCTGGGCGGGTGGACGCGTTGCTGTGACCAGAATTTCATCTTTTTAAGGTAACATATGGGAGGACATGAAAGATGACAGCTTCAGCCTTGATACCCTGGGTGCCTTCAGCAACTCCCCACTCCACCTCTCAGACTGTGACCTGGGCACCCCTGGCCTCACCCCAGCCTCCAGTGGCAGTGACCACTCCTGCTCAGACCTGCAGGTCACTGGCCTTTACACCACCTACACCACCCTGGACAATGTTGCAGCAGCTCAGTACATGAACCCCCAGGGCAACAAACCCATTGCTCTGCTTTAAGTTTTGAACTGCTCCCAGGCTCCTCTGCCAAGCACCAAAATCCAACCTGAAAGCAATAAAAGCTGCTCCTCCCACAGACACTGGGAACGTGGTGCTGTTCACTGGGAGGCAGCTTGTGATGCCAAAATAAACCAAACTGTTCCAGGCAGAACCACTTTCACCCACAAGAAGACTGAGGAAGGGTCCATGGCATGGACACTGTGTCACAGGGCTGGGGAGGAGCTCTCAAGGAGGACCTGGAAAGCATCAGTCAGCAGAACTTTCACTTTTTTCACTAAGAAAAGTTCAGGTAAATCCATGGAATTGACACACTCACCTGGACATATCTATGGACCACACTGGACTGATCACCACCAACACAGAAGCCAACACAAGCCAAGAGGCTGGTCAGCACCAAGCTGGAGTCCAACATGGACCCTGTGTTATCTTTTTTTCTTTAAATTGCCAGATAATTATTGCCACTGAACAAAAACTACACGTAGTCTCTGGAGACACTTGCACCACCACCACTTTCCTGACATAACTACTGTTAATTTATTGTTATGAGATAGGAAAAAGGGAGGAAAAATGTTCAGAATTAAAAAATCAAACCCCTAGCAGACACCTGTTACAGCTAGGTTTAAGAACCAAGTCCTTGCCCCACCACAAAGGAAGCAATGCTACTGAATTATTGAACTGATCACTGGCTAGAAGATTGTAGAAATTATGCCTATTTTTAGCAATTTTTAAAAACATTATTAGCTTTGTTTATAGTCTTGTGTATTGTGCTTCTGTCCATTGTGCTAGGCAGTATTACTATTTGTAAATTTATTTATATTTATTGTTATGAAGAAAGAAGAAATTATGTGAACTGAGCACTGTTCAATTTTTAAATGCTGCAGTAACCTGTTTTACATCCACTAAATTATTCATAATCAAAAATGCAACAATTCTAATCACTGTTGTTACACTACATTTATTTTAAATAAGCACTTTTGATACTGTGAAACTTGGGCTTTTTAAAAAAACAAACTCAGAGACCAAATATTGTAAGGGTACCAGCCAGATTCCTGAAGTTTTCTTCCCTTGTTAACCAAGTAAAACTCACTCTAATGTAGTTTTTTTCTCCTAAATTTGCAAACCCTGTTTTATAATTGGTAACACTTTGCAAAAAAATGTGATGAAACTACTGAAAATGCAAAAAACCAAACTGTATGTGGGAACATTTAATCTACTGACACCTCTGTGCCCATGAAGTGATATTTATACCTTGAGTTCTGGCTGTCCCAGCCTGCCCGTGCCTGGTGCTCATGGGCTCCTCTCTTCCTCACTGCTCCTTCTACCAATGCCTGGAGGGTGCAGGATGCTGGAGCCACCTCAGTGCAGCACTTTCTTCCTTGAAAATTCCCACTGGGAGGATGAGGAGCTGGAAAATGGCCCTGCCTGTGCCTGCCCCAGCGCCAACCTCCACGGCCACCTCTTCCACGAGGACACGGTGCTCCACGTCCTAATTTATTGTTCAAGAACAGATGTGGTTAATGAACATTTGCTGTGTCTGACGTCGTCTACGGCGTCTTCATTTTTTTTAAAATAAATATTTCTTAGCACTAGGCCTGGCTGACTCTGGATGTGTTGCATTAGAACTGTGCTGGTGCCTGGCCCTGCCTCCTGGCGTGAGGCACCTGCTGCTGGAAAGCAAGGAAATGGTTTCATGCAACTCACAGGTGGTGACAAAGGGACAGAGCTCCAGCCACCAGCATGCTGAGGAGCAGCAGAGCCTTCTCACCAGCCTAAAACCTGCACGTGTGCAGCCACCACTGACAAAAGCACAAAACCTCCACGCATGAAGTGTTTGCAGGGCTGATCTCCACAGGAGCAGCTTTCCCCAGGCTTCACTGCCCAGATTGCTGTGTCCAAGCTGAGGTTTTGGCCCTCCAAAAGAGAATAAAAGTTTATAGGTATTAACCATATGAGCTCTTTCTCTGTGCTGCCAGCTTATTCCTGAAAAATCTCTGTAGCCAAGCAGGTGGAGAAGCTCCTGGCTGGGGACAGGGGTTGGAAGGAGGGCAGCCAGGAGCTGCTCTACACTGAAATGGTTTCTACACCATTGGTTTCTCTACACTAAAATGCTGCAGCAGCAGAGCCCCTGCTCAGATCCACCACGTTCATCCACCACCAAAAGACAGAGAAGTCAGGAAAATGTCCCAAGAACTGCTTGTGCTTTATTGGTGGGCATTGGCTCCCATAGGGCACCCACACCCCTGCCCTGCCCAAGTGCACCTTTCAAACCAGAAAGTCTCTCACAATGCCCTTCCCACCCCCAGGAGAGGGAGAACCCCCCCTCTGCAGCCCCTGCTGGGGACCCCCAGGCTCAGACAGGACCAGGGAGGTGTCTGACACCCCCACAGCAACACCAGCACTGCTCTGGAACCAGGTGTCCCCCCTTCCATCACCTCCAAAGCTAAACCTGTGCTGGTGAAATGCTGCACACACACAGCCAGGGGCTCTGGAAAGCTCGTGGTCCAATTTCCCCTCTGTGAACCCAGCTGAGTAAAAGGCACCAAAGAATCAAGGTCTGGGTCCAAGGAGATGGAGAGCTCACCCTAGCTCCTGTGCTTCAGTGGAGGAACCAGGAGCACCTGGAGCAATGTTCTCCTTCCTCTCTGAACTCCACAGGAGTCACAGGATGGAAACACCTGAAGGAGCTGTGACAGGAGCCAGAAAGGACAGGAGATGGGTGAGAGAAACAGTCAGGTCAGCCAAACCATGGTGGATCCATTGATGTTCCTGCTCCAACAGCTCCCAGCACAGCTACTGCCACCTCTTCTGGGCCATCAGCTACTCACAGTCACATCTGCTGGTCACTCCCCAACGAGAGGAAGGATTAAACAAACTGCTCCTCAGAGTTCCTGAGTTTATTTTAAAACACCAGTTTGAGATTGCTTCCTAAGCAAGGCTGTATTTCCTTGTGCTGGTGCCTGGCCAGCTTCAACACAGCTGTACAGAGCCCTCCTCCTGCATCCTGCTCCCTGGAGGTGCCTGGGCCAGAAGGTTTGTGCTTGCAGCTCCATCCAGTCTGCTGAGACACGTCTGACACTGGTGCTTCTTTTGAAGACCAAGGCCAGTGCTTGCAACTAAAACACAGTAAAAGATTTTAGATTCTTTTTAAAACCAACTTCTGCACCAGGTCCAGACTCCAGGCTTGGCTCAGGGCAAGTTTATCTTCTGCCAGGCTGCCCCTCTGACAAACATCCCCAGCAGCAGAGGGAACTCTGCCTGGATGGCAAGGCCATCTTCATGGCTCAAAACACAAACACCAGCACCCTTTAGTTAGGCACACGAGGGAGAGTCCAAGGCTTCAGTTGGAGGGCTGAGGAACCAGGTGGGGAGGTGAGGTCGGTCCTCTGAACAGCAGCACGTCCTCCTAGTGCCCCTCCTGCCCCGTGGCAACTGCCCTGCCACACTGCTGGCCACCAGCTCAGGGGGGGCTCTCATCATCCACCGTGGAGAGGAGATGGGCGACCCGAGCCTTCTGTGCACGGGTGATGTGCTCAGCCATCTGGATGATGCAGTCCATGGCCAGCTCAGGGTTGGCTTGCACCAAGCTGCAAGGCAGAGGGGAGAGTGGAGCTGCTATGGAGGCCTAAAAGCAAGAACCACCTCATCTCCACCACCTGCTGTGCCCAGCCCAGGGGACAGCAGTGCCTGTCCACTGACCACTCACCTGCGGATGTGTTTCAGCATGTAGTCCCTCTTCAGGTACTTGATGTTCTCCCTGATGGCTGACTGGATGCCATCATCCTCTTGCATGTGCTTCTCCAGCCACTCCACCACCACCTGGTTGTTGTCCCACAGGTAGCCCTGGGGAGAGCAGCACCGTGGGCAGGGGTCCTGCTGCCTGCACGCCCTGAGCCCCCCCCTTTCTGCTCCAGCCTTGGGCTTTTTTCCCCACCCGTGACAAAACCAGGCAATGGGATTTTTCTTCTGTCCTCCACATGTCACAGCACAGCACAATCCCCCCACTCCCACCTAACAGCTGCTGGGTTGAAAGGCTCAGTCTGGAAACTGAAAGTCAGGAAACCTTTGTGGACTGTTTAAAATGCAAACAGTTAAGGTAAAGCCTGTGCCCTTCGTGTGCCCTCACTCCCCAGCTCGGCAAGTGCAGGACAGACACAGCAATGGGTGTGTTGGGGCACTTCCATTAGAGAGCAGCACAAATGCAGAGCCCAAATCCCCTTTTCGCCCTGAGAAGCCTTATCTGCTGCTGGAAAACTTGTCTCTGGGGGCCACCTCACTACTGCTGAGCACCAGCGTCCAGCTGAGGTCACCAGATTTGAAGAGAGAACCCCAGCCTGGCACGGGCTGCAGAGCAGGAATTCTCATCACATGTTTAACCCCTCAGGGAGGCACCAAGGAAATGGCTGAGTGATGGGCGAGCAAGGTGACAGCCCTGGGGTTCCCCCAGGGGAATCTGGGGGAGCTGGGCTGAGGGCTACCTTTGTGGCTCCTTCTGCCTCCATGAACCAGCGGCGCAGCATGGACTGGATGTGGATGTGGCTCAGCTCACTGTTGGCCTTCAGCACCTCTGCCTTCACCATCTCCTCCAGCAGCAGCCGCCGCAGCCGCCAGTAGAAGAAGGAGCGGGCGTTCTTCCACTCCAGGATGTCCTGCAGGAATGGGGGGGACACAGGAATGAGGGGGGGACACAGGAATGAGGGGGGACACGGGAACGGGGGGGACAACAGGAATGCGGGGGGACAACAGGAATGCGGGGGGACAACAGGAATGCGGGGGGACAACAGGAATGCGGGGGGACAACAGGAATGCGGGGGGACACGGGGATGGGGGGGGGACACGGGGATGGGGGGGGGACACAAGGATGGGGGGGACACGGGAACGGGGGGGGACACGGGAACGGGGGGGGACACGGGAACGGGGGGGGACACGGGAACGGGGGGGGACACGGGAACGGGGGGGGACACGGGAACGGGGGGGGGGGAACGACACAGGAACGGGGGGGGACACAGCCCACATTTGCCTTTGCAGGAGGAAGAGGGGCTGGGGAGCAGCCAGTGCTTGCTGGCGGGTCTGAAGGTGACTCTGCTGGGTTGGAGCAGCACCTGGGGCAGGAACACTTCTGCTGCTGCAGCCCAGACCCCCAGGAGGAGGAGGGGGGGGCTTTGCCTGCTGCCTTCATGCCACCACTGCAGAACCCCCTGCACTGAGCCCCTTCCCACCACCCAGGGCCCCTGGCTCACCGTGATGACCCCTTTCTCCTGCATGCGGCCGGGGGTGTCGTGCAGGTCAGCGAAGCGCACGGCCACCTGGTAGTACACGGGCAGGAGCAGCTCCTCCCGTGCCTTCAGCTGCTTCTCCAGCTCCCTGCGCTCTGCCTCGGGCAGCTCGGGGGTCCCTGAGGGGACAGGTCAGGCTGAGCAGCCCCGTCACCACTCCTGGTGGAGTTTGGGCTCCACTCAGTGCTCCCACATCAGCCACCCCACTCGGCGGGACTGCGTTTTAGCAGGGTGCAGGGGCACAGGGACAAGGACATCCCAATGCAGCTCCTCCAGGTAGGAGCTGATCACAGGGGGAAAGGAGACCCAGGGCATTAAAGACATAAAGAATTTTCCCAGAGGAACCACAGTGTTGGAGCCTCATGCCTGAACTTACCACTACCAGTGCCCAGAAGCTGAAACGCCCTTACCCAGCTGCTCAACGAGCTTGGCATAGACTGTATCAATCCTTCTCATGGTCTTCACCAAATCTTTCTTTCTGAACTTGATCTCCACTGTTCCTCCAGGCTCCAAAATGCCTCCCCTGGAAGGAAAGTTTGGTAAAGCAGGGAGTAGTCTGCACAGGAGAATGAATTCTGGGGCAAGAGGTCCAGGCAACTCTGTCTAAGAACTAGGGAGAAAGAAAAGCTGAAGGAGTTTTGTTTCCAGTCTGGGGTTCTTGTCTGTCCTCCCACACCTTACAGCTTGCTCCAATGGGCATTAATTCAGGTTACAAAAAAGGCCTCTTGACCCTAGAGAAACACTCAATTTACCCATCCAGAGCCTTTAGTGGATGCAGGAGGGTATCCCCAGGGAGATATCTGCCACACTGCTCTAGAACTTTTAGCTTAAGGGTAAAAAAATACACACCTCAAGTGACCAGAGGTCTCTGCCAGGGGGTCCATGGCTCTGCAGACCCCATGCACCCACCCTCCTTTCTCTGCACAGTGGCTGCAGAGGATGCACATGTATTTCAGGCACTGACCTGCTCTCCTTGTCTGCATAGAGCTCCACGTGCAGGGGGTTGATGGTGGAGTCGATGACCACCCAGGAGCCCCCCCGGAGCTCTGCATGGGGGGGGATGTAGACCAGGACAGGCTGCTTAAAATCCCGGAGGCTATCCACAATGAGGGCACCAAACTTCAGCATCTGGTCATACATGTCTGAAACACAAAGGGACTCAGCAGCTGGGTGCCACAACTGCCATGGGCCAAGAGATTGCCCCTCGCCTCCTCCTAGCAGCCCAAAGCCACATTCTTCTCATCAGAGAGACCAAACAAGCACCCAAAATCAGCCTGGCAGGAAGCCACCAAGCCCAGGGACCCGAGTCCTGGTGATGCCCCATCACCTCCCCAGCCTGGCCCCACATCCTGGCACGGTGTGGGTAGGATCCTGGCAGGCTGTGTCACCCCAGCACCTGGGGGATGACAGGAGAGCCAGCAGGGTGGCACAGCAGAGGGAGCTGGGTACCTTTCATGCCACTGGAGAAGCCTCGCCAGTTGGCAAAGATCATCAGTGGGAGATGCTCCCGGTTGAAGTCCCGAATAGCCTGGGCTGTTTTAAAAGCAGAGTCTGGAAACCAGACCTGCCCAGCCTGCTGGATTATCTGGAACAGACAGGGAGCAGCAGTGCTGAGCTCAGTGCCTGTGCTCCCCAGCACACCGTGCCGGCAGCTCTGCAGCACGCAGCGTGAAAGAGCTGAGAGAAAGCTGACCAAGCTCCCTTGTTTTCACCAGTCCTTAAGGAAAATGGAGATGGATCAAAGGGTTACACTTAGCTTTGCCCCTGCTGTCCCCTCCAGCCTCCTCCTCCCCACGCACCTTTGCCTCTGATTCCGGGTTGGCAGGGTCTGCAGGTATTGTCACCTCCACGGTGCGGGTCTCAACGGCGATGACACCCACTGGGAGCCCTCCCAGCCTGCAGGATGCAGGGTGCTCAGCAGAGCCCAGCTCCCCTGCAGCCTTCACACCAGCCCCACCAGAGGGGAGCTTCCTCTCCAACAACCCAAAAGCAGTGCCACAGACAGGGCTCGAGAGCCCTGGGCTACACATCCAGGCTCCATCCCTTACTCCAGGTAGTACCTTGCTCTGCCCACCACAACAGTCTGAGCCCACGGCCTCATGATCTCTGAGAAGCTGCCCTGGTCGAAGAAGCCACTCTGCCAGGTTCCCTTGAGAGCTGCAGAGCACAGGGAAAGGCACAGCTTTGTGACAGTGAAAGCTGAAGGGCTCCCTGTGCACTGAGCCACAGCAGAAAGCACCCTCTGCACCAGGGTGGGGAGAGCTGCAGCCACAGGAGACATTTGGTAGTGTTGGTACAGAGGTGCCAGGCCACCCTTGCTTACTTGGATGGGGTCTTCCTGCCAGCATCCACCTGGGGTCATAGGGGACTTTGGAAGGGACAAATTCAATTTCTCTTTCAATGGGGTCACTTATGGGAGTGATGGGCACTGGGCTCTGGTTATCCTGCAAGGGAGAGCCCCAGAGGGGAGGTCACCAGCCTGGCAGGGGGTGACAGCCCACAGCACCAGCCTGCAGCACCCTCCTACCTTGGGTATGTATGAGAGCCACTGCAGGATGGTGTAGACCCCCTCAAAGTCATCCGGGACAGTGACATGGGAAACACCATTATTGTGCATGATCTGCACACCTCCCAGCTGGTTATTGGATGTGTAAACTTCCCGTCCTAACACCTAGACAGAATTATTAACAAAAGCACAGATCAGGCTCTGCTCACCCAGGAGTTGCTCCTCCTTGCTCTGTTTATTAAGTCAAAACTCTATCCAGGCACATCCCCCCTGCTCTGAGGGTGTAATCCCACCTCTGCATACCCAGCTGATGCTAAAATGAAGGGATCCTGCTTTAGACAAGCGCAGGGTTTATCTGAACAGGTTTCACACCAGTTCCAGCCAGTGAGATTCTGCCCAGAGATGGGTCCTGCCCCTGGGACTGGAGGTGACCAGTCCCTGCAGCAGCTCTGCTGCCCAGCCCTGCCCCTTACTGACCCCGACAGCAACACCAAAACTGCAGGGTGGCATTTTATTGGTTTTCCATGACACAAGCCCAGTTCCCCTGCATCTCCTCCCAACCCCTACAAGTCTCACGAGGTGACACACAGATTACTGCCACCTCTTCCCACAGGACAGGGAAGGAGCCCAAGCATGTAGTAGTCTTAGGGACAGTGTCAGGGAGCTTGGTACCTTATTGAGAGCAGTAACACCAGTGAGGATGATGTGGGAGTTCTCCACCTGGATGACACGCTGGCCAAGCCGCACCAGGTAGGCACCAATCCCGATGGCACGACAGGTCACCTGGGCACAGACACAAGCACACAGGGGGTTAACCAGAGAGAAAAGGCTGCAGCAGTGTCTGTGAGCACTGGGAGAATGACAGGAGCTCCACCAGGTCACTTGGTGACCGTAAAGCAAGTGAGTGAGAGGGAAGGAGTGGAGCAGGGGAAGGACCCAAGGCTGTACCATGCTGATGGTCACTATTTCCTCATAAGCACGAGAGGACTCCCCAGCAATGGTACCAGCAGCTCTCAGGTTTTCCACCCCAAATCCATTGTCCTTCCCGATGATGTCCAGCAGGACATACCTGCAGGAAAGCAGAGCCATGGTGGCATGGGCAGGACAGGGGAAGCAATCACGTACGTGATGTCTCTGGCAGGATGCTGAGCCAGGATGTGGGAGCTGGGGGGCTGGGGGTAGCTCTGTGCACACCACAGGGTAGTGGGGCTCACCTGGACTCGCCCCCTTCCTCCACGTGCTCACAGTGCACTGAGTTCATGGCACTGATCCTCGCGTAGTCCTGGGGAGTCAGGTACAGGTACTTGAACCCCTGGAAATAAGGAGGAATTGTGGACATGCCATGAACATGGGACACAGCCCCTCTCCAAACCCACCTCATGAACCAGCAGTGGCTCAGGGAGCAGAGTGGCCAAGCAGCCATGCTCTATCCCCACTGCACTGGGGAAAGCAGAGGGACCAACCCCACAGCAGCAGGCGCACACCTGAGCTCACACCCTCCCAAGCACTGGTCCCAGTTTCATCTCCCAGTTTAGCTCTGATCCTCCCTTTCCCAAATAAGTCATCTGCTGTTTCCTGTGATGGCAGGAGGGGAGGTGCCCACACACCTTGTGGGGCTCCTCAGGGTCCTCCCAGGCCACCTGGAACATGTGCTTGACCTCGTCAGCAAAGCCGATGCGGGCGCCGCTGTTGGCAGCGATGTAGACGCGGGGAATGCCTTCGGCCCGCGCGAGCTCCGAGGCCCGCAGGAACACCAGGTCCTCCTCTGGCCCAAAGGAGCCAATCTTGTGGGTGATGTCATTGCAAATGAGCACAATGTCCCGGCCTTCTGGATACTCAGGGGTCTTCAGCTTCATTTTGAACGCAACCATCCCCACCTGCCCCAAAACAGCACGAGGTCACGGGACAAAACGCTTGAGGAGCCTCTCCCGAGGTTTGAAACGCAGCCACTCCCACCTGCCACAGCACAGCTTCCCCCACCCCTCTTCTCCTGCCCCATTTCCAAATCATTCCCAGATACCTCATTCTCTCCAGAAACCCTGTTCATCTGCACCAGGTGCCCGTGCGAGTCCAACACCAGCTCAGTGTATGTCAGCACATCCTTGGGGTACTGCTCCGAGGAGCTCCACAGCTTGAAGAGAGCCTGCAGAGACACGAAGGAGCCTTTTCCTCAGATGGGAACATCTGGGGAGGGTGGGGAAGAAAACCACATCAATTTGGAGCCTGTTTCTGCTCAGACTCACCTGCCTGATCATCTCAGGGAAATCATACACGTAGGTGGTGCCCAAGGACTGTGCCTGGAACCGCTTGGCCTGAAGCAGGTCCTTGGTGACATAGGGGGTGTTGATGAGCATCCCATGCTGTGGCCCTTGCTTGTCCCCATATGACTGAAACATGATCTGGAGAGAAGGGCAGAGGTTTGGTTGCCTTCCCTCAGCCAGACAAGTTCTCTCTGCAACACTAAGGTGCAAGAGCCCCCCAGGGCTGGAGCAATGCTGAGCTTTGCCTGGCCATGACACTTGTGCCATGGCTCCACTCACCCAAAACCCACAATCTCCCACCCCAGCTCTTTGCTCTCGAGGGCACTGAGTGCCACAGTGCATCACCCTGAGGTGCCCAACTGGATGCAGCACAGAGGAGAGTGAAAACAGCTCAGCCCTGGGAAAGCTGCCACACAGTCCCAGGGACTCTGGGACAGACCAGCACTGCAGAAGCATGAGGAATTTTGCAGAAAACACCCCAAAACTTTGCTGTGGCTGGCAGCTGCTCACACAGATGTGTCTGGGCTCCCGTTTGCAGCCACTGCCTGTGGTTACTCACACTGCCTGTGCTGGGGTCCTTCACTTCCTTGTAGAGGCTGATGTCCAGGTAGTAGCCAGACTCGTTGGTGAGGAAGAGGCGGATGGGGATGGCGGTGGCAGTGGGGGTCATGCGGATGTTGATCTTCACCTCAGCCTGCAGTACCCTCAGCTTCCAGAGGCGGCTGCCGTACCGCATCACCATGGACCGCACCGACTCCTCGATCTGGGCACAGGGTGGCACGGAAATGGGATGGAAGCCTGGAGCAGCCTCATTACACCTCCACCCCAACCATTTCAGGTTTGCTTTGGGCAAGCCCCTTCTCTCTCTCTCCATCCCTGAGGGGTGATGCTGCCATCCAGCCTCTCCACTAGAGAAGAGGGAAAGATGGTGCCCCAGTCTGCTGAATGGACACAGCCCCACTCCTTCAGAACACACACTGCCTGGGGAAGAGCCTGATGCTCACCCTCATGCTCTCCAATGAGCCACCTGCACAAAAAGCTGCGATGGTTGCCAAGTGTGAAACCTCAGCACCTCCCAACAAACAGCCCACAGAAAAGCTCTGACACAGAAATTAAGATGCAGGAGTCTCTGGGGCTGCCAAATCCATCTCCCATCCAGGGCTGGGTGGGCACTGGATGGGACCAGGTCTGACAGCTGGCATGGGGGAACCAGCCCACCCAGGGCACGACACAGCCTCCACCAGCAGCGTGCTGACAGAGGGGACACCAAGAAGCTCACCTTGGAAGGGTCCATGACAACAGTTGGGACAAAGTTGAGGAAGATGTGGTTGCAGTCGGTGCGGACAGAGGCGTTGTTGAAGGCCACCTCCAGCTCATCCATCGCCTCCAGGAGCAGCCGCTCGCCCTCATTCTGCAGGTACTCAAAGGAAGCCTCCTGTGGGAGCCAGCCACGGGATCATTAAGGTTGGAAAACACCCCCCTAGGATCACCACTTCCCATCACCAACTCAACACCACCAACCAGGAGTGGCCCGGCAGCCTCGGCAACCCGAAAGCACCCGGTGCCACCTTGCCTTTGTGATGAGGTCCGAGTGGCGCACGATGGCACGGATGAAGAAGCGGCAGTCGGTGGCCTCGGTGCCCGCCTGGACCTTGGCAGTGCCCAGGTAGAGGTGCATCTTGTGGCTGGCACAGGGGATGGCAGTCAGGTCGAAGTTCCGCATGCGGCTCAGCTCCAGCTGGAAAGCCAGAGCCGGCTCCAGGTGCCGGTAGATTCGGTCCTCTGCAAACTGGGGGGTGAGGGGGGGCGAGAGGGGTGAGGAGGGGGCGGTGAGGAGGGGGCGGTGAGGAGGGGGGCGGTGAGGAGGGGGGCGGTGAGGAGGGGGGGCGGTGAGGAGGGGGCGGTGAGGAGGGGGGCAAGCGGGGGGGCAAGCGGGGGGGCCGGTGAGGAGGAGGGCGGTGAGGAGGGGGGGGGGAGGAGGGGGGGGGGGAGGGAGGGGGGGGCGATGAGGGGGGGCGACGAGGGGGGGGCGACGAGGGGGGGCGACGAGGGGGGGCGACGAGGGGGGGCGACGAGGGGGGGCGAGGAGGGGGGGCGAGGAGGGGGGGCGAGGAGGGGGTGAGACAGCTCTGCCAGACAGCCAGCAGCAGCCAGGCCCTGCTGGTGACTGCAGCTCTTACCTCATCCCTTGCTCTGAAGGTGAAAAACTTTGGGAATTCTCTCTGGAGAAAAAGGAGGGGGGGGAAAAAAAAAAAAAGAAGAGTCAAAAAGATTGCTGTGGATAATGCTGCCATGCAGAGGGCTTTGCCAATTATCAGTGAATTCATTAAGGAGGAAAAAACCTTGCAGGCTTCTTCCTCCCCCAAAGGGAAAGGAGCTGGGAGTAATCAATGCCTCTAAAGGCAACCTAAAGCTATGAGGCAGGCACCATATGATACCACCACATGATACTGGAGATGTTAGCAGCATAAAGGATCATACAGGAGATAAAGCACTCTTTGAATCCCCCATTAATTGATTCTCAGCTCCTGATGAGCAGTGTGTACACCCACCAAGCAATGCCACACCTAGAAGGTACTTAAGAGATGTCTGTAGGGGCTTTAGAGAGGTGGGAGCAGGCTGTGTCTGAGGTCCCTCTGTCTGTGGGTGGCTCAGCCTGCACTCACCTGCTGGGCAATGAGAAATGTGATTCTCCGGAGGCCACAGTCAACAAGGATGTTTTTCTGCATGGAAACAGAAGACTCCACCAGTCATGAAAGCTTAAACATCTCCACCAAGGGAGGAAACAAACCCCCAATGGATGCCACGTTTTGAGGAATGCTGCCTGGGGATGAGGCAGCACCTTGGGACACAGTGTCCTGGCTTAAAGAGGTCTCCAAAAAGAGGGCCCAGCCCCAGCAACAGACCTTGGACTGAGCAAATGCTCTGAAGATGGGCACCAGTTTCTCATCCTCTGCGTGATGAGCCCAACGGAGTGCAACGTTGAGGATGTGGATAGGCTCCTCATGGACATTCTGGCAACAAAACCCCCCAGTCAGACCAGACCAGCAGCACCACTGCCATCCTGGCACCCCCTGAGGGGACAGCAATGGCTTTGTGCCCACCTTGGTGTCCTCCTCCTCATACACAGTGCCTTGTGCCTCGCTGATGAGTGCACTGTCTGAAGGTGGGTTGGCAAAGCAGGAGATCACCTCATCAAAGTTCCTGCCCGAACAGTGGGGATGGGGCAACAAGTCAGCACATTGTGCCCACCCCCTGCCCCAGGGGACAGTGCCAGGGAGCTGCTGTGGCAGGGATGTGGGTGCCAGGGCAGTGGCCCAGGAGGCATATGCCAGCACAGCCAGCTCCACCAGCCCACAGCAAGGCCACAGCTCTTGAAATGCAGCTCTGAGCACTGCTGTGTAAATGCACAGAGATGCTTAACCTGTGCCAGGCAAACTCCTCCCAGGCTCCATGTGTCCCCAAATGACACATCATGTCCCCAGCCAGGTAACTGCTGTACGGAAAATACCACTTGGCCCTGACCCTCAGCTGCAAGTGGCACAGGAGCTGCCCTGAGCACTGCTCAGCCACCACCAGTTTTGGCTCTTCCACCCCTTTGTGCTCTCTAATGACTGCAGTGGTACCCAAAAGACACGTGCACGACCAGCCAGGCACCCCACCTTGTGAAGTCCTCAAATCTGTTGAAGGCCACCATGGCTCCCATCCTCTGGCTCAGGGGAGAAAAGCCACTGTCCATTAAGAGCTCAGAGCTGTGCCGGGCCAGGTCAGGGTTGGAGATGCTGATGGGGACAGACATCCTATGAAGGGGAGCAAGGCAACCATCAGCAGTGGGAGGAGACACCACTCGTGGGCCCAAAAGGGACCATGCGGCTCCCTCTGCGGGTCCCAATGTTTTCTGGGGAGAAGACGACGCAAACCCAACAGCTCCTCAAAAAGGAGCACGTCCAGGGGAGCAGGCCAGGCGTGTGGGGCCTCCCTCCATACCTGTTGGGGTGGGAGAAGGGTAGCATGAACTGGAACTCCACCAGGCAGGTGCCATCCGAGAGCTGCCGGTGCTGCAGGCTGTTCAGCTCGTAGGCGATGTACCCGCGCCTCACGTACACCTGGGACGGGGAGAGCAGGAGGCACCACCATGGCTGGATCCCACTGGGCAGCCAGGCCACCCCCTCAGAGCTCCTGTGCCCCCCGCAGCCCTCACCTCCAGTGCTGCCATGCTCACCACCTGGTTGGTGTGGTAGAAGAAGGTGGGAAGCACATCAAAGATGCTGGTTTCTGAGAGGATCAGTTTCTGCGGGAAGGAAGCAGAATTTAGGGTAAGGATGAAGCAAGACCCCCTCAGCCCATTGGGGTGAGGAGGAGGCACATTCTAGAGGGGTCTCTCAATGTGGGGGTGTGCCATGGGACACCCAAACAACCATGGGAACATTGCCAGACCCAACATGAATCCACACAAAATGTCCCTCTACTTGGTGTGAGGAGCAGGGAACTGGCAACAAAGGGCTGTACCCTCTCCTCTGCTCCACACAGGCCCTGACACCACAGCAAGAATTCTCTTTTTTTGGCTACTTTGAACGCCAAACCATTTGTAGCCAGGTCTCCTCCCCAAAGCCACCCCGAAGCCAAATTCCCTCTGTGGAAAACCCCACAATTCCCAACCTTCAGGTTTTCAGGGCAGAACTCATGTCCATACATGTCGATAGCAGAGAGGAAGATGGACTCCACCTGGTTGTGCCTCAGCTCGTAGGAAGGCAGGTGAGAGGCAATGAGCACCTGCAAGGGGAGAGGTGGCTGGAAGGGTGGGGGACAACAGGGAGAGGGCTGGGGAGGGCATGGGGCTCACTGACCTGCCGGGCTCTCAGTGCCACTTTGGAGTGCTCAGCCTTGCTGAGCTCTGTCAGCTCGTGGAGGATGGCTGTCAGCTCATCTGTCAGCGTGGGGTCCCGGCCACAGAGCTGGTCCTGCAATGCACACACCACCACGGCTTGCCTCAAAACCCCTTGCTGGGGGATGGCCTCATCCTGCACCCCCAGACCCATCTGGGCAAGAGGGGCAAGAACCAGGGTGCTAAACTAGGCAAAATTCTGCTCTCTGAAGCAAGGGCAGCAATGCAACAATACAGAAGGGAGAGAAAAACCACAGAATTAGCGAATATTTTAGGTTGGAGGAGACCTTCAAGATCATCCAGTCCAACCTTTAACCAACACCATAACCAACTACTAAGCCATGTCCTTAAGGACCAGGTCCAAATGCCTTTTAAACACCTCCAGGGATGGTGACTCCAGCACTGCCCTGGGCAGACCATCTGAATGCAAACCCCAAACTCTGGGGATGCATTAAACAGAGGAGCACAACAGCAGCTCCTCAGGAGTCCACCCAGCCAGCCAGCAGCAGCCACCTCCTGTCCCACAGTGAGGCAGAGCTTCCCTCAGCATGGGGGCTTTTCCCTGCCTTTACTTCTGGTGTCGTAGGACATGGGTGGTACTCACAATTAACATGGTCACCAGCAGATTCTTCTTTGCCACCTGGGCATGAGAGAAGATGCTCTCTAGCACGGGGGTCATATCAGGCTTGCACTCCTCCCGCAGGCTGATGACACACTTGTCATAGTGAGCTGTGGGGCAGAGCAACATGAGCCCTGGAGACCCCCAGAGAGCCCTGAAGACCCCCCCTGGAGAACCCCTGAGCCCTCACCGTGCTGGAACTGCCTCTCCACTTGCAGGTATCTCCTCAGCAGATCCAGCACCACTGCCTTCATGTAGCCCCGGATGCCACTGCGGTACCTGGGAGCAGAGAGCCCAGAGTGCTGCAAGGAGGTGATGGGGAGACCAGGGTGGGGGGGGTTATGGGCAGTGTGGGGCTCACCTCTGCACCAGCTGCACCACACTCTGCGTGTTCATGAAGAAGACCTCCCGCTCAGCCTTCCTCTGCAGGGTGGCTGCGTGGGTGTCCAGCACGTTGGCAATCTGCAAGGAGAGGCCACAGGGTCTGGTGGAGCTCTGGGCCAGCTCAGCTGCTGGGCTGCCTGGGGACAGTGATGCTGCACACAGAGCCTTTCTTTTTTGTTTTGGGTTTTTTTTTTCCCCTTCCCCAAGTGAAAAATGCAAAATAACAAATAAATATAGAAACATGAATATAAACACAAATAGAAAACCCCAAACATAAAGCCAGCAGTATAAAAACACAAGCATAAAACTACAAACGCAAACCCACGGATGTTTCCCTCGCTTATTGAATTTTTGATAACATCTCTTGGCAGGATAAATTCAGGCAGAAACTCCTCATGGGTTCCAGCAAAAAAAAGGATGCAAAGGCCAAGCTGGGGCCACACAGCTCACCTGCAGGCTGGGGAAGCGGCAGAGGACAGAGGTGACGTTGCTGGCATACTGAGCCATCACCTTCCGGATCGAGTTCTCCACGGAGAGAGGGATTCTTCCTGAAATGCTGGTCATGATCTCCTGCAGTTCCAGGAGGGGCAGGGAGGGGTCCCGCAAGGTCTTCATCAGTTGTCCCACCCACTCCTTCACCTGCAGGGAGCAGAAGCTGGTGCTGCTTGCACCCACTGGAGCTGCCTACCTCGTCCTCATGGCAAACACCAGCACCCTGGGCAGGGCACCCGGAGCACCTCTGCCCCCAGCACCCACCTTGGTGCTGAAGTAGGGCTCGGGCAGGCAGTACCCGTTCATCACGTTGGTGAGGTTGTCCAGCACGTTGCGGAGGACCTGGTGCTGCTTCTCACCGGTGATGGGGAGGGGCTGCTGGGCCGGCAGCCCTCCGGTGAACAGCTCTGCCTGCAGAGAGGGAGCTGGGACTCACCAACATGGCATGGAGCCCCCTGAGAGCTGTAGCTTGGGGACACATCCAGGGCAGCTCCTCCATTTTGTCCCTTCCCAAGCGTCCCCGGTGTCCCACAGGCTGCCGTTTGGGAGAGGATGAGAGGCGAGGGCAGCAGGGACAGCCCCCAGCAGACTCACAGGCTTCACTTTGCTGGGATCATCCAGCTCCAGGCGGGCTATGACACAGCCTGCCTCCAGCAGGGCACCCGCCCGCTTGACATAGTGCACCCGCCCAGCCTCCTCCACCGTCAGGGTCATGATGATCTTCATCACCTGGGCAAGGACGGGTGAACCGGTCACTGGGCAAGCAGCACCCACATGCTGCAGAGAGCCTGGAGCATCGCGGCAGCATCGCTGGGTTTCACCTTCCCAGCTGCTCCTCCAGGCTCCCCTGCAAAACTCACCTCGATCTCTGCAAAAACACTGCCCTCAGCCACATGGCCGCCGTCATCCACCGTGTACTGCAGCAGCTTCCCCGCAGAGGGCGAGCGCAGCACCGTCGGGTCCTTCTCCTTCTCAAAGTCACACGTTTTGTTGCCAATGGTGATCCGGTATCTTAAAAAGAGAGGGAAAGGTCTCACCGATCGGCTGCCAGACAAGCAGGGAGGGCTGGCGGGGGCCTGGCGGGGAGGTACCTGTCGATCTCCTCCTTCATGTAGGTGGTGTGGCTGTTGCCATCGTAGGAGAGCAGCAGCCCGCCGTCGTTCAGCCGGTGCACATCTATCTCGATGTGAGTGTGGTTCATGATGATCACGTAGGTTGTCAGGGACTGGCGGGCAACCTGCAAGCAGCAGCCAGAGAGATCCCTCAGTGCCAGCTCCCTGAAATGTGTGCGATGACCCTTTGGGGGTGGTGGGCATGGCGGAGGGGAGGAGCATCTCCCCGAGCTCGGTGCAAGGGCTGGGGTGGGAGCAGGATGCTGCCAGGTAGGGATGGAGGCAGCAACCTCATCCTGCACCCAAGAGCTGGTTCAGTGGGCAGCCTGGAGCTGCTTAACTCAAGGCTCACCTGCTGGCTTCATTGTGAGTAGGGGTTTTTTGCATTGAGTTCAACTAATTGGGTTTAAAAGCAAGAAAAGGTGGTCCTTTATTATAAACTCAGGGCAACAGGCTGTACAAAAACATTTGTCTAGTTAGAATGAGGTTATTAACCTCATTATTGCACATTTTTAAAGGACAACCTTATCTTTACTGCACCTTTTTCCTTCAGGACAAGGGCACACACCCCTTATCCCTGTGAGAAGCACAGTTCAGGAGGAACTCAGCCATCCCAGCCTCACCTGGAGAACATACTTTACACCTTCGTGGATGAGCTCCACATCAACAATGTTCAGCAAGGAGTCTGCTGGCATCACCTGCCCCCTGAAACACAGCAGTGGAGTCAGAGGCACCACAAACACTGCTGGCAGGGAGCCAAACAGGAGAGATGTCAGCAGTGCTGCTGGCACCAGGCCCTGCAGGCTCTGAGCTGCCTGTGGGAGGACAGCAAGGTGACCAAAGAGGACAAGAATCTGCTTCAAATGACCCACATGAGTGCCTGGTAAAAATGCACCCAGAGGCAGGCCAGGCACTGGCAAAAACACACTGAGAGATAAGGGCATGGGGGAGAACTCCAGGAGTCCTCCAAGTCTGGAGGAATAACCTTGGTGTTCAAGTGTAAAAAGAAAACGAAGCTGCATTCAGCCAAGCCCCTTTCCCTTGAAATCTGTTTTCCCAATCCTGGGAAAGTTTTTCCTTTCTCCAGATAAAGCAATAGGTGAGGAGCTGGGAGTCACAGAAGATACCCCTCTTTCTCAGGCTGTTGTAGTGCCACGGGATTTGCAAAGGTTTTGCAGCAAAAGTAGGAAGGGGGATGGTGAGGGAGAGAAAAACTCAGATCACCACGGCACAGCCCCCTGCTGCCTACCTCTCCAGGGAGTGCAGGAAGTCAGTCATGCACGTCCTGAATGCAGCATCTGCCACGTTCAGGGCTCCACAGACAACACCCAGCATCGTGTCTGGCTTCTCAGCCTGTGGGGAGCAAAAGGAACAGGGGTTGAGACTTAAACCCCAAGGAGAGCAGCAGCCCCAGGGTGGCTGACCTCCCCCACCTGCACTTTCTCAGCGATGAGATGGTCCAGCCAGCCAGTGTCTATCTCATTCTTCTGGAAGCTCTCTGTCTCCAGAACTTTAATGAGATACTCCACTGTGGTCCGGAAATCCCCACGGATAGACAGCTCTTTCAGGGCCACCACCATGTTCCTTTTAGGGAGAAAAACCCTCCATTAATGACCAACAAGGAAGTGCTTGGCTTTTAGGAGAGGAAACCAGGGAACCACAGGCACTGGGATGATGAGCTCCTGAACCTGGGCACCCTCCCACCCAGATTGAACAAGTCCTCTGAGATAAAAGCCACTTCTCCCAGCTCATGCAGCAACTGTGATTCTTCCCAAGGGCACCCACCCTCCACCCCCTCCTGCCACACTCACGAGATGGCCTCCTCCCGGTTCTCTCCCCAGGAGAAGCAGTGCCCAAACTGGGAATCAGCAAACTCGTGGAGCCCCCCAGCTGCTGCCACACTGAAGTACCCCCAGACATTCTTACTGCTGCGGAAGTTCAGCTCCTGCACTGTCCCCGAGCTGGGCTTGAAACCCTGAGCAAAACCAGGACAGACACAGAGAAAGCAGCCTTGAGACACTCGTGTAAACAGAAGGGGAACCCCTGTGCTCTTTATCTGTCTGCACAGGGATGTCACTAATCCCATGGGTTTAAAACCCACGGGAGTTGTCTCACTGGGTAGGAACACACCCATCTTGACCCCATGAGCTGGTGCACAAGAGTCTGTCCCTCAGCCCATGAGCACAAGAGTCTGTCCCTCAGCTCACCTCCTCAGGGTTCTCACTGGTGATCCGGGCAGCGATGACGTGGCCCCTGGGCACGGGGGGGTTGGTGGGGCTGTGGAAGCAGATGGGTGTGTCACCCCAGGGGCTCTCCCCATACAGCACCCTGATGTCTTTTATCCTGTGCAAGGGGATGCCCATGGCAATCTGCGTGAGTAATAAGGAGGATTTAGCTGCTGGAACAAGACTCGAGCATCAAAGTTACAACAAGAAGACACTGACAGATGATCTAAATTAAGAGTGAGGGGAAGAGGAGCCATGCTGCAAGCAGCTGCTCCCAGCGTGGAGCCAGAGGTGAGGAAGGATAGTACATTGCTTCTGCCTGTGCCCTCCACGCTGGCAGATGGGACAGCTTCCCCTCTGCCAGGCTCCAGCCTGCCACTTCTCCCTGAATTACCAAACTGCTCCATCTCACACACCTCAGGAACCCCTGTGCACTCAGGTACCTGGAGCTGGGCAGCAGGGAGGTTGACATCCGCGATCATCTCGGTGCAGGGGTGCTCCACCTGCAGGCGCGGGTTCAGCTCCAGGAAGTGGAAGCTCCCGTCCTCGCTGTACAGGTACTCCACGGTACCGGTGCTGACGTAGCCCACCATCTGGGCCAGGCGGACAGCACACTGCGGGAGAGGGCAGAAAAACCACCGGGGAGTCAGGATCCTCGCGTGGATCCGAGGAGACGAGCCACGCTGCGGCTCCCCGGTTTCGCGGGGTGTCCCTCCCTTCCTTTTGGAGCCTCGGGTGCCAAAAGCCACAACAAACCCAGCAGAGAAGGGGCCGTTTTCTCCCCGGAACCCTGCGCAGAGGCCACCCACCTGCTCCATCACTTCGATGACAGGGGGAGCAGCGACGGTGGTGGGTGCCTCCTCGATGATCTTCTGGTGTCGGCGCTGGATGGAGCAGTCGCGGCCGAAGAGGGAGATGGCGCTGCCGTACTCATCAGCCAGCACCTGCACCTCCAGGTGCCGTGCCTGCTGCGCCAGCTTCATCAGGAAGATGGGGGACCCCGGTGCTTCTGCCTGCACCTGCGCAGCAAGGAACGGGGTTGTGGGTTGGCATCGACCCCCAAAACGCATCCCTAGATGGGGGCGGCTCCCGCGGCCAGGGGTGGGAAGGACGAGACGCCCCGGGTGGGAGCAGGACCCTGCCACGTGCCTCAGGATGGGACAGGGAAGGGGGTGGAGAGTCCTCACCTGCCGGAAGCAAGCGGCAAATTCCTCTGCTGACTCCACTTTTCGGATGCCTTTGCCCCCACCACCTTCTGATGCCTTGATCATCAGGGGGTAGCTGATGCTCTTGGCCACCTGAGGAGAGGAAAATGACTGGAGTGACCGAAGTGCTTTGGACCCCAACCCATCACCCCAACAGCCCACCCTGCCCCAGCCTATGCAGCACAGAGCTGTGTCTGTGCAGAGGGCAGAACTGCTGTCATGTGCTGGGAGCCCAAAAGGGCTCCAAAAAGAGCTCTAAAAGTGGGCAAGAGATAACAAGGTGCCCATGGGCTCAGCTTTACCTCCAAGCCTTCCTCCACGTTCTTCACACAGCCTTGTGCATATGTCTCGAGGGGGATGGTGATCATCTGCTGATCCTTCTGCTCCTCCTGAGACCACTGGGCTACCAGACCTGCAGGAATGGCCAGGGCTGTGGTCACCACCAGGGTGGCATGGCTGGGGTGGCATGCTGCCTGTGCCCAGGACAGCTGGGGACACCATGGTGGCACATGCCACCAGGAAATCCCCTGTTCCCATCCACCCCATCTCCAAAAATCTCTCTGCCCAAGGCAGCAGTCACTCGGGTGCAGTGGGGTCCCTGTGCTGGGGACCCCAGCTCTGGTGCTTGCTTTGGGGGAGAAGGGGAGGCAGGAGGAGAGAAATGGGGGAGCAGGGAGGGAGTGTGGGGCTGGGAAGGAGGCACTTACCACTCCCACTCCATGGCAGTGTGGGAATCTGGAGTGTCTGAGCCACAATGGTGGAGGCAACTTTGTCCCCCAGTGCCCACATGGCATCACTGGGGGGACCTGCAGGCAGGGAGGGAAGGGGTGAGCTGGGCCTAACCCTAACCATGCCATGGCTGCTGCAGAGAGCTGCTCCCCACTGCACCACCACCATCCACCATTCTGCAAATAGTGGGGGAGTAGGAACCCCCCCAAACTCACTGCCTGGTTCAGGACAGAGCTTGACCCTTGTGCAAGGGGGAGCTGAGGCTGTTCCCTGGCTGAGCAGCACACAGGTCTGCTCCTCCTCCCACCTGACCTTCCTCTAGGAATGCTGCATCACCATGAGCATTACAGGGAAAACCTGGGACAGCTCCAGGAAACCAACCTGGGGGCTGCCACACCAGAGGGTGGAGATGCCAGAGCCACAAAATGTGCATTGCCCAGCACAGTGTCAGCCTGCATGCACACACTATCCCAGTGCCCACTGTTCCCTCCAGCACTGGGAAGGCAAAGAGACCTTACCAAGGAAAGCTATCCCATTTTTCTGCAGCAGCTCTGGCAGCTTGGGATTTTCTGAGGCATGTCCCCAGCCAGCCCACACCGCCTGGTACAACAGAAGGAGCAGCACAAGCCATTACCCTCCCTGCTCTGGCATCCTCCCTTTGCCCACAGCAGCACACCCAGTTCCCCTACACGGGGGGATGTCACCCCCTGCCTGAGGGCTCCTCCTTCCCCACCCACATCCCTCAGAAAAGGGTGGGAGGCCAGCACATGGCTGCTACCTGGACTGGGATCCGTTTGGAAATGTCCACAATTAGCTCCACGTTGGCATAATTGTTGTTGTTGGCCCCGCCGGGGACAGGCACGTAGTGATCTGCCATTTTGATGTACTCTGAAATTCAGA
Organism: Heliangelus exortis; assembly: GCF_036169615.1. Taxonomy (NCBI): domain Eukaryota; kingdom Metazoa; phylum Chordata; class Aves; order Apodiformes; family Trochilidae; genus Heliangelus; species Heliangelus exortis. The sequence continues at coordinate 12,650,081 of NC_092440.1, read as the reverse complement.
CAACACGTGGCAGCTCTTGCACTCCCTCTCCCCAAATCCTCCAGCCCAGGGAAGCCGGAGTGTAGGGGGGGAAATTATTTGCTCCTGGATTTGGCTGTGCAGAAAGCAAGCGTGTGATCCTGTGCTGTGCAGAGACCCCTATCCCAGGCAGCAGCACAGGGAGAAGGAAAGAGCTACCCAGGGGGGGAGGAACAGCCCTCCCTAGGGTGAATTTAGGAATTACCAGCATTAGCCTTGAGGTCTTCAGGGGTGACCATGACCACGAAGCGGATGGCACGCTCGTTGCGGAACATCTCGTAGGCCCAGCGGCGGATGGAGCGCATGCATTTCACTGCAGCAATGCCATTGTTGGCTATGAGCACCTGGGGGGGACAGGACACGGGGTGCTGTCAGGCTGAAACCTCCCCTTGCTGCCGGGGTGGCTGGCTCTGGGGGACAGCAGCACAGGGGGGAGGGTTGGGTGCTTTGCGACAGCCAGTCGGATGTGCCAGAGGAGCAGGAGGCTCCTCGACAGCAGCTTTGATGCCTGGCACTGGGGTTAATGAAGGGTGGGACTTTGTCCCATCTTGGGACTTCGTTTGTGCCAGGCACACAGAGCCCCTGCCTGCAGCTGCTGTGCAAGGGCAGCATTGGGAGGGTTTCCTGCTCCCAGCCCACCAGGACAGGTGAAGCTGCGGGACAAACATCTCTGAGCTGCCCCCCGATTGTCATCAGTCCAAGCCTGGCGGGTTCAGGAGACTTGGGCAACACTTGAGGATGCCCCTGTGGAAAGCACAGCCCCCCCAGGTGGGCAGAGGCATGGGTGTGTGGGCACAGACCTTCTCGATGACACGGTTGCCCCCGAAGCGGGTGACGAACTCAGCCGGGGAGGCGACGCTGAAGTCCCGCTGCAGATCCATCTTCCTGTAGTCCCGGCCCCTCTTTGCCAGGTGCAGCCCGGACATGCTGGGTCTGCAGGGACCACCAGAGAGCCCTCAGTCACCTGAATTAACCCTCACCAGACACGGTGTGTGCTGCCCCTGGCTCAGCCTCCCCCGGGGCAGAGAGCCCAGCAGCCTGGGGCAGTGGCGCTGGGGACCAGGCATGCACCCACTATTGAGCAACTCACTGCAAAGCTTTTCTGCCTCGAATAAATTTAGTAGATGTGAAGAGAGGAAGGGCAGGAGTGGCACATGAGCCCTCCATGTCCCCCCATTCTCCCCAGGACATTGTGTTTCCCCTCCACATGCAATGCCAGGAGCGTGTTAGCATCTCTCTCTGTAGCAGAAGGAGCAGATCCCAGCCCTGGGGGCACAGGGCAGCATTGTGCTTGGTACATACAAGTGCAAGTGCCCTGCCAGAAAGCTCAGGCTTCCACACAACCCATGAAATGCCCCCAGCAATGTTCACACAAAATGTGTACACAGAAGGATGGTGAGCACAGGGCAAACCCTGTCCACACGCTCACCACAACAACTGACTGCAATCTCACCTTGCCACAGAAGAAAATCCCCGTTCCCCAACCCAACTCCATCCTGTGCCAATCACAGCTGTGCCCAGCGCATGGGCACAGCCTTTCCCAACACCAGGAGATGGTGTGGAGACAGAGAGAAGCAGCAAAATGAGAGATGAAGCTGAGATAATTGGAAATTTTGGGCAATTTGGCTGCAGCACTGGGGGTGCTGTTTGAAGGTACACGCTAAAAGCACTTTCCAATCCCTTCTCTGACATCCAAAATCCCTGTAACAGACCAACCCCTGCCCCGGTCCTTGCTGTGCTCACATGGTGCTGCTGTCACACAGAGCACTTGGACACATCTGCTTTTCCCAGAGTGCTGCTGTTAACCTTATTATCAGGGTTTTTCCCACAGCCCCAAGTCAAACATGGTATGATGAGGGCATCAGCTTGGGACTTTGAGAATCACATACACCCTGATTTTAGCAACAGGGTTCCCAAAAAACACACCCACAAAAAGCATCTGCCAGTCCCAAACGGGACACCTTTGCCCCACTCACTGCTTGTCCTGACCCCACATCTTACCTCATGCTGGCTGCTGGTTCCTGCAGGGGGTACAAAGCCGAGGGGTCGGCCCCGGTCCCCCCCATCCCAGCCAGGCTGCTGCGCCGCCGTCCCACCCTGAAGGCCGTGGTCATCATCTCTTCATCAGAGGAGTTGTCATCAAAGGAGCCCAGCACGAATTTGGCCAGGGTTGGCCGGCGGAGAGCAGAAGGGTTGTACACCATGATCTGCTCCTTCTCCCTGGCCGCAGCCTTGCTGCTCCTCTGGGGAGGGGAGCTCAGCCGTACCGGGGGCTTGGCTACAGCAGGAGCCACCGCCTGCTCCTCCAGGACCTGCTCCGGCTTCTCCTCCTCACGCTGAGAGTTGGACATTTTGGCCCAGACAAGCAGCAGCAGCAGCACTAGCAGGAGCAGGGCAGCCACCAGCATTCATCTGCCCTGGGGGCACACACGGAGATGCTCCATCAGGGCAGACCCCCGTCACCCAGTCTGGGGGGCACAGCACCCCACAACGCTGCAGCTCCTTCCTCAGCGCTCCCCCACAACACCCTCCCTTGGTGTGTCCCCCCTCCTCCTCCAGCTCACCCAGGCTGCCTGCATGCTCAGCCAGAGCTATTTTTATTCCCCAAAACAAGGAGCAGCTGGCAGCGGGAATGGCGGGGGGCACAACTCTGTTGAAATGGCCCCCGCCCTCCCCAGTCACTCACAGCAGCCTCAGGACGGTGGTGAGGCTGCCCTGCCAACCCCAGCCCCTCAGAGATGGGGTCTTTAAACCCAAACCCTGAAATCTTTACAAGCAGCTAAAGCTGGGGATGGCTGTGAAAGGAAAAATCACCACAGCCCCACCGTGCTCTGCCACGCGCCCTCAGCCCCACAACGCTCCCCTCACAGAACTGGGTTGGGAAAGACCTTTAAGATCGTCCAACCTTTTAACCCAACTCAACCCTCAGCCTCACCACCTCCCCTCAGCCCCACAACGCTCTCCTCCCAGAACTGTTTGGGTCGGAAAGGACCTTTAAGACCATCAAGTCCAACTTTTTAACTAAACCCTCAGCTTCACTATCTCCCCTCACTCCCCCCGTGCTCTCCTCAGTCCCCCTGTGCTCCACTCACCACCTCCCCTCAGCCCCACAGAACACTCCTCACAGAACTGTTTGGGTTGGAAAGGACCTTTAAGACCAAGTCCAACCTTTTAACCTAACTCAACCCTCATCCTCACCCCCTGCCCTCAGTCCCCCCATACCCCCTCGGTCCCCCTGTGCTTCCCTCACCACCTCCCCTCAGTCCCCCTGTGCCCCCCTCAGCCCCACAGAACTCTCCTCACAGAACGCTTTGGGTCGGAAAGGACGTTTAAGAGCACTAAATCCAACCTTTTAACCCACCTCAACCCTCACCCCTCAGCCCCTTCCCTCAGTCCCCCCATGCCCCTTCAGTCACCCCATATCCCCCTCAGCCCCATCCTGGGGTCCCATGCCCACTCACCACAGGTGCCCAGCCCTGCGGGTCCCCTCTCCAGCCCGGCAGGGACAAGCCCTGGGCTGTGCCTGCCCACACCTCGGCTCCCTCCTGCCCTTATCTGTGCCCGTGGTCACTCCATGGCCCCGGGGCCAAGAGGCGGCACGGTGCCAGGCAGGCCCCGGGTGATGGCGGGGACAGGGACACTGCGTGCCCTGGGCCTCCCCGCTCCTACAGCCACGTTCTCACACGTGATGGGAACGTCAGGCTGAAATATTCCCCCCGTTAGCACGCCTGGAAAACTTCTGCTGGAGAGGAGGGTGGAAATGGAAGGAAGAAAGAAAGGGGAGGGCTTGGCATGGGCAGCGAGGGACACCCGATCCTTGGGGGACAAAGTGTCCTGGCCACACGCCCGGTGATGGGGACATGGAGGGGAAGATCCAGGACCTGCGGCTCTGCCTTCTGAAGGGTGCAGAGGGAAACCCCCAGGGGGTGCAGGGGACACCCCCTCCCCTCCACGCCACCACCCCCCGCAGAGCCAGGGCCCCATGGCTGGCACCCTGCCCACCCACAGCCTCCTCCAGGCTGCTCCGACCAGGGGAAGGTCACACCACAGCGTAAACAAACTGGGTTTATTAAAAACAAACAAGGGGGAAAAAAAACAGAAAAACACACAAACAAGTTGGAGGGAAAAAGTAACAAGCTGATGGGAAAAAAAGAAAAAAATGAAGCAAGCTGTAAAAAAAAAAAAACAACCACAAAACAACCAAACCAAACAAACTGGGGGGGGGGGAAAACAGTCAACAGGGCAACAAAAAGTATAACTTCACCTGTACTAGTGTTACCTACCAGAGCAAATAAAGAAAGGTTTATGGAAATAATCCTCAAAACTAGATGTAATTTCTTAACAAAGAAGGCACTCCATTAATTACAAAGTCAAAGATGGGCTGAAAACCCAACCTTGTCTCCATCTTGGAAGTCCCAACACTTGTTTTTAACAGTAGTAGAAACCTCTATTTGCTCCCATGAAGGCAAACCCCCAAAATCTGTTTTAAGATCTTAAAAGATCTTTAATGATCAGTAACTATCAGCCCATTAATTGGCAGATTTTTAAGAACAAGCCTTTGGTGCTGCTGTCAGCATGTACCAGAGTTCATCATCATTGCAGCTCACCTGTCATCCAAGTGATTAACACACCCAGTAAGAAGCTAAAAATTTAAGTTTTCCTCTCTAAATGTTAACAAAACCCCCAGGTCACAGTCTTCCCTCAGCTGCTGGGAGGGATTAGCCCTGAAATTTGGGACACAGATACACCAAGTACACTTCCAATAGTGTCCAGTACTTACAGTGCCAAGAGGCTGTATTTCTAACAAATCTCAATTTATAGCAAAAAAGCTAAAACCAACAGCATCTGTCTTTTCTCCCATGTCCCAAATATGAAATCTGGGTTTGTACATCAGGAGGCAAAGGAGGAGCAGGTTTTTTTCAAAAGCTGAGCAGCTTCACCTGTAGGAATTAACATCCCTTTACAAGAGCCTGAAAATATATTCCTATTGCAACAACAAACAAATTAATATAGAACTTTTTTTTTTCTTTACTTCAAACTAGACTGAGACCTGTTCAAACACCAGTGTCTATGTAACACTCCAATCTGCTTGTTACAAAAAGAGTTGAAAAAAAATATAACCTCTCTGTAAAAGCCTGGTTGGTTATTCCTTGAGCAACCATCCGAAGAGCAATTCTCAGGTCAGCAAAAGTCTTTCAGGAACAAAACCACCTCTGCAGCAGGGGCTGTTTCCAAGCAGCCTCTGCCCAGCTCAGAGGGCTCGCCAGTCAATGGGTTTCTTGCCAGATTTCTTGAGCAATTCATTGGTCTTTGAGAAATGTCGACAGCCAAAGAACCCTCTGTTGACAGAGAGAGGGGAGGGATGGACAGTCTGCAGGACATGGTGACGTTTCTGCCAAGCAAGAGGAAACTTGTTAAGATTCCCATCTCTCAGCTCCCTGCTCCTGCCCCTACAAGGCAGAGAGGCTTCCATCTCTGCACCTCCCCAACCACCAGTCTGAGGACCCAAAGGGACCTGCCAGGAGCACCCCAACGGGACCAGCCAGCAGCACCCTACAGGGGGACCAGCCAGCAGCACCCTACAGGGGGACCAGCCAGCAGCACCCTACAGGGGGACCAGCCAGCAGCACCCTACAGGGGGACCAGCCAGCAGCACCCTACAGGGGGACCAGCCAGCAGCACCCTACAGGGGGACCAGCCAGCAGCACCCTACAGGGGGACCAGCCAGCAGCACCCTACAGGGGGACCAGCCAGCAGCACCCTACAGGGGGACCTGCCAGCAGCACCCTACAGGGGGACCTGCCAGCAGCACCCCAGGGGGACCAGCCAGCAGCACCCCAGGGGGACCTGCCAGCAGCACCCCACGGGGACCAGCCAGCAGCACCCCAGGGGGACCTGCCAGCAGCACCCCACGGGGACCAGCCAGCAGCACCCCAGGGGGACCTGCCAGCAGCACCCCAGGGGGACCTGCCAGCAGCACCCCAGGGGGACCTGCCAGCAGCACCCCAGGGGGACCTGCCAGCAGCACCCCAGGGGGACCTGCCAGCAGCACCCCAGAGGGACCTGCCAGCAGCACCCCAGAGGGACCTGCCAGCAGCACCCCACGGGGACCAGCCAGCAGCACCCCACGGGGACCAGCCAGCAGCACCCCACGGGGACCAGCCAGCAGCACCCCACGGGGACCAGCCAGCAGCACCCCACGGGGACCAGCCAGCAGCACCCCACGGGGACCAGCCAGCAGCACCCCACGGGGACCAGCCAGCAGCACCCCACGGGGACCAGCCAGCAGCACCCCACGGGGACCTGCCAGCAGCACCCCACGGGGACCTGCCAGCAGCACCCCACGGGGACCTGCCAGCAGCACCCCAGGGGGACCTGCCAGCAGCACCCCAACGGGACCAGCCAGCAGCACCCCAACGGGACCAGCCAGCAGCACCCCAGGGGGACCTGCCAGCAGCACCCCAGGGGGACCAGCCAGCAGCACCCCAGGGGGACCAGCCAGCAGCACCCCACGGGGACCAGCCAGCAGCACCCCACGGGGACCAGCCAGCAGCACCCCACGGGGACCAGCCAGCAGCACCCCACAGGCACCAGCCAGCAGCACCCCACAGGCACCAGCCAGCAGCACCCCACAGGCACCAGCCAGCAGCACCCCACGGGGACCAGCCAGCAGCACCCCACAGGCACCAGCCAGCAGCACCCCACAGGCACCAGCCAGCAGCACCCCACAGGCACCAGCCAGCAGCACCCCACAGGCACCAGCCAGCAGCACCCCACAGGCACCAGCCAGCAGCACCCCAGGGGGACCTGCCAGCAGCACCCCAGGGGGACCTGCCAGCAGCACCCCACAGGGACCTGCCAGCAGCACCCCACAGGGACCTGCCAGCAGCACCCCAACAGGACCAGCCAGCAGCACCCCACGGGGACCAGCCAGCAGCACCCCACGGGGACCAGCCAGCAGCACCCCACGGGGACCAGCCAGCAGCACCCCAACGGGACCAGCCAGCAGCACCCCAACGGGACCAGCCAGCAGCACCCCACAGGCACCAGCCAGCAGCACCCCACAGGCACCAGCCAGCAGCACCCCAACGGGACCAGCCAGCAGCACCCCAACGGGACCAGCCAGCAGCACCCCAACGGGACCAGCCAGCAGCACCCCAACGGGACCAGCCAGCAGCACCCCAACGGGACCAGCCAGCAGCACCCAGACTTCTGTCCCACTGAAGGGGTTGAAGTATGCACAGCAGCAGCAGCAATACCCGGGTAATGGTTCAATTGCTGTAATCCTAACAGCAAATTTTATACTTATTCATGAGCCTTTTCCTAGAAAAGGACAGATCTGCTCTCAGCTGGAGGCTTGTCCAACAACAGAAGGTCACACTTGCTCCACTTTGGTTGCTTAATTCTGGCAAAGGCCAAGGTGGAGCAGAAGGCTGACTGAATTTTGACAGCAGAGTTGGAGCAGAAAAGCCCAAGCCTGCAAGGGAAGTGCCCTCTAGGGTCCACCCCACTGAAAAAATAGTGAGGGGGAAGAGCTGAGGAAACCTGTACCCTGTCAATGGAGCTGCCTTTCTTCTGGGCATAGGCTCCCCATAGCATGAAGACAACCCCATGCAAGTTCTTGTTCAGCCAGGACACCACCACATCTGTGAACTCCTCCCAGCCCCTCTCCTTGTGGGAGGTGGCCTGGTGGGCTCGCACTGTCAGGACAGCGTTGAGCAGCAGCACACCTAGAGGGAGAGGAGACAAAAAGTGAGGATGAAACAAAAATCAAGGATGAGCTGCTTCTTCCTGCTTCCCCCGAGAGCTGAGAAATTCAGTTTTTGCTCTAAAGTACCCGACAGGCACTCACTATTGATTTTCTCTTTTACATGAGCTGTTTCTAGCCAGAAGTTTATTTTCTACACATTTTTTTTTTATGATCTACAGGGGACACATTACTAGAGTGTTTATTAGCTCACCTTGCTTGGCCCAGCCAGTCAGATCACCATGACCAGGATGAGTGAAGTCCTCAATATCTGTAGATAGTTCTTTGTAAATATTTTCTAAACTGCAAATAAAAAAAAAGTTGTTTTTTTTTTAATATGCACATGTTAGATAAGAGCAAACAGCACCACTCACCACTCTTACATTAGGCAAAATGGTCTTAGTTTTCACCTTATAAATCAAGATAATAAAGACAGTTGTAAAAACAGGGCAGCAAGGAAGCCCCCTGGTGTGTTTGGCTGGAAATCTAATAAGATCCCAGCACTACTGAAAAAATGTAAATTTATCACCCACATGCTCTCCAAAATGCCCCCAAAGTGCACAGAATTATCCACACTTTGCAGCAATGTTTTTTTCTAAGCAATGCACATCCCAAATGCCAGTAGTTCCAACACACTCTCCTGCACTGACCTGGCTCAGCTGGGAGTAACAGAACAGCAACAGGTTGTAAACAGAAGGGATTTTACAAACTGGAGTCTGTCTTACCTGGGGGGAGGTGGAACAGGTTTCTGGACACTGAAACAGAGCCCGTGAGCTTGATTAGGTCCATGATATGGATCTTGTCCCAAAATGACAACCTTCACCTGGAAGTAAACCTTTGTTAGCTCTGAATTATAATGAGTATCATTACCAGAAGAGGTAAAAAATAAATAAAGCAGCTTATAAATAAGCAAATACACAGACAGAAAAAAAAAAAAACCCAGGAACTGAAGGGACATTACTGACATTTCATTCTAAATAAGTGGAAGAACACCATCTCCCCCTAACGATAAGGATTAACATCACCACAGCTTTGCTGCTAAGATTATAAAGAGTGCAAAAGATTCTAAAAGAGCCACAATAAAACAGCTCCTGATGGTACTAAGCAAATTTCCTCTCACTCTTGTTTTAGGGCAAAATTCTGTGATATTTGTGGCACAGCTTAGAGGCAATGGGATTACCTTAGATGATGCCTTTTTTATTACAGAATGTTAGAAGTTAATTAAATAACCAAGAGATACAAGATCCTAAAATCAAGCACTACAATAAGTCAGTAACACTGGAGACAAAAGTCAAAAGTCCAACTAGAAAGAAATTCTGCTGCCTGGGAGTACAATAAAGCAACAAACCCAGGCTTCAGAAGCAGAGATGAAAGGGAAGGGAGGATTTACAAATTATACAACAAAAAAACAACAGCATCCCCACCACGTGGGACCAAACCTGAACCAAGGGTGTGTGTGCACCCAGCCCCGGGCTCTCATCTCTTTAAGGGCCCCAGCAGCTGCAGCAATGTCCCCACTCCCCCTGCTATGAAGTCAGTGGGGTACAAGGTAGTAAAGGAATAATAATAAAGTAAAACAGCCAAGTCCCCAGTCTTTTGTGACAAGACCAGTACGATCTTTTTGCAGCCCAAGGCCCTGCTGCAAATAGTATTTCCTGATGCCCAGATAAATCACATTTACACATATACAAAGTGTAGGAACACAGGTATAAAACTATGCTTAGTATTTTTTTTTCCTTGAACGGGGCTCCACTCACATCCCTGATGTCACACATCTGCGTCCAGGTGAAGACTTTCTCGGGGGGGGGATAAACCGTGTAGCGCTTCCTCTCCTCCGCCACAAACCGCATCAGCTGAGGAGAGAGCGGGACAGGGGGCGGGGGTCAGCCCGGGGGTCAGCCCGGGGACCGGGAAAAGGGGTTAAGGCCGCCCCCACCCCGCTCACCTTTACGAAATAGGGTTTGGAGAACTCTCCCGCCAGCTGCCGGCACCAGCTCTCCCCGAACCCGGGGGGCACGTTCCGCTCTGCCCACCGCTGCAACGCCGCCTCCTTGTTCTTACGGATCCGCTCCAGCTGCTCGGAGCTGAGCGGCGAGGCCGCCCCCGCCTCATCCCCCGCCGCCTTCGCCTTCTTGGCGGCGCTGAGCTGGAAATGGCGAACAAAGGAGAGGATGCGGAGCGGGCGGGGATGGCGGCCCAGGCGCAGCCCCAGGACACGATCGGCGGCCATGACACCGCCCCGCCCTGCGCACGCGGGGATTTCGCGGCAAACACAGAGGGAGGTCCGCTCCCATTGGCTGCCAGGCCGCGCGGGACCCGCCCACAAGCAGAAAGGAAACCCCCGCTTCCCATTGGCTGAAGAAAAAACACACGCTCTTCCCTATTGGCTTGCCGTGGCTGGCGGAGAGCTGCTCTGCCTAGCAACCGTGACGTACCGGCGGCTCTCAGCGCCCATTGGGCGGCGGCGGAGCACGACCGCGATTAATAAATCAGTCAGGAGGCCAGGAGCGCGGGATATTAAGAAACGGCCGCGTGGAGGGGTCTCTGTCCCCCCAACAACAGCCCCCAGACCCTCAGGTCCCCGGCCACAGGCCCCCGGCACCTCGGTCCCCGGCACCTCAGCCCCCTTCAGCGCCACCGCCAGCCCGCCGGCCCCCTCTCCCCCATTCGTTACCTCAGCATCGCCGCCGGACTCCGGGGAGCGGCCGCGCTTCTTGGCGGGCGCGGGGCTGAAGAAGGAGTGCAGCGTCTTCTGCCCGATCATGGCTGCGGAGCGCTGTGGGGCTGGAGTAGCAGAGCGGGTCGGGGGGATCTGCTGCGGGGATTTGGCGCCAAGAGCGCGCAGAGAAGGGCGGGGAAAGGCGGGGCTGCAGGACCCTCCCGTGCGCAGCCGCAGCCACCTCCTCCTCCGCAGGGTGCTGAGGGGTCGGAAACTCCCGCTCCGCTCCTCAGGGGGTCCCTGCGGTTCCGATGGAACGGTACGTGGTTAAACGCCCCGCCGGGGATGCGGGGGGCGGCGGGGGCAAGAGGCCGCGGGCGGCGGAGCCCGTGTCCGGGCAGGCCCCCTGGCAGGAGATCCGGGCCCCGGGTCTGGACTGTGACTACCGAGTGCTCTTCGGCAAGGCCGAGGCTGACGAGATTTTCCGGCAGTTGGAGGAGCAGGTGGAATATTTCGAAGGTAACGGCCCGTGCGGGCCCGTTCCCCACGCACATCCCCGTTCCCCACGCACATCCCCGTTCCCCACGAACATCCCCGTTCCCCACGCACATCCCCGTTCCCCACGAACATCCCCGTTCCCCACGCACATCCCCGTTCCCCACGAACATCCCCGTTCCCCACGCACATCCCCGTTCCCCACGCACATCCCCGTTCCCCACGCACATCCCCGTTCCCCACGCACATCCCCGTTCCCCACGAACATCCCCGTTCCCCACGAACATCCCCGTTCCCCACGAACATCCCCGTTCCCCCGCCCGCTGAAGGTTCTGCCGGACCGGGCCGGGTCCCGGGAGGGTTCGGGTGGCCCGGGTGGAGCTGGCAGGCGGGCAGAGGCTGGGGTTTGCCCTGCAGAACGAGGTGCAGGCACAGGTCTGATCCTGCGTGTGCCAAGGGATTTAATTGAGGTTTCAGGAGGAGAGTTGGGCTGATCCTGGGCTGATCCTGGGGTGGGGACAGGAATTTGTTGTAGTTGTGACCTCCCCGGTCATGTTGAGTCAATGACAAATTGGTGTTCATCCTACTCCCTACATTAAAGGGGGATAAGTGGAGCTGTGGCAAACTTGAGCATCAAGTACTTTGTAGGGAGAGAAACACAGGAGGGTGACAGCTCTTGGGTTGTCATAAACATCATTTCTGTTGTCCCACTGGAGGTTCCAGAGGCTCCAGATGAAGGAGAATGCTGAACCTGTGAGCTGCAGGGGTAATACAGAGTTGGATTTGATCCTTCTCCTTTCTTCTTTAAACAGGTGAGATGACAAAATTGCATGTGTTTGGCAAGTGGCATGACATTCCAAGGAAGCAGGTAACCTATGGAGACCCTGAGTTAACCTACACTTACTCAGGTGTTACCTTCTCTCCTAAACCATGGATCCCAGTCCTCACCCGCATCAGAGACCGTGTTGCTTTGGAGACAGGACATACTTTTAATTTTGTCCTTATTAACAGGTATGTCCGGGGCCCAGTTGCATCAAGCAGCTTCTTAAAATGCAGTTGCACCACCTGTGCAACACTATTGGCAAATCAGGGGGGAGTTTGACTGCGTGGGTGGAAAAACTGAGCTAAAATCTCTTCTCACTACAGATACAAAGATGGTGAGGACCACATTGGTGAACACCGAGATGATGAGAGGGAGCTGGTGCCACGCAGCCCCATCGCCTCCGTGTCCTTTGGAGCTTCCAGGGACTTTGTTTTCAGGCACTGTGATTCCAGAGGGAAAAATGCCACGTGCCACTTGAAGCCCATCAAACTGGAGCTGGCCCACGGGAGCCTGCTGCTGATGAAGTACCCCACCAACGTGTACTGGTACCACAGCCTGCCCACCCGCAGGAGAGTGCTTGCCCCAAGGATCAACCTCACCTTCCGAAAAGTCATGGCCACAGCCAAGAAGTGAAGGGTTCAGCAAGCAAGCACCTGGGCTTTTGTCTCTGAAAATAGCAGTTTTCCTCCCCAAAATAACTCTCCATTTTTTACTCGCTGTCCCTGGTGATCCGAGGTCCCAGATGTGCAAATTAAACCAGGAGAGGAGACAGTGATGGTAACCTGACAACAAAGACTGCAGCCACTGACTTTAAATGCCCAGAGGCTCCATGAAACATTGCTGTGGTGCCACTGATAGCTATTAATCACGAGTAAAACCCTTGCACTGCTCAGGAGGAAGACATTACCACACATGAACAGCTACTTTGTTAAATAAGTTTGTTCCTTTATTGCTACTGTACAGTTACAAAAATACCCTGAAGTGAAAACGCAACTTCAAACAGCAGTGCAGTTGACTATAGTATCGTACATTTTAAATAACACACAAAATAAGACAAGAATAATCCAAACACAGAGATGTCATCTTGGAGGTTATCTGATGGGTTTTAGCCTTTTACATTTTATTAACATTTTCTGCACCATGGAAGCTTGTGAGTACCAAGCCAGAGCATTTGATGAGCCTCGTGCCTGCACAGAGCCCACAGGTGAGGGGTGGGGGGCAAAGGGTCTTTCTTGCTCACAGGAAGCTGGGAGTATCTAGCACAGCTCAGGACCAGGGCTGAGGTGCTGATACTTCCTTCCTCACACCAAGAGCCAAGCCAAGACTGTCTACTCCTTCCTCACAGGGAAAGCTAGAACAAACACTGACTGCTCAACCTTTGTAGCCCTCCAGGAAGCTTTCAGAGTAAACCTGCAGAAACTGAGCAGACTGTGGGTGTCATACAGCACCTCTGCTTTCATTCTCATCAGACTCACCCCTGGTGGGAAGCAGCTCTGTGCCAAAGGAAAAGAAAACCAGTTGAAACTTGGGGTAGGTAGCTCTATGTCTCTGTTAGAAGCTGATAAGTTAAAAGAGTTTGTCTGTTGTGTGCATATGTTCTGACCCACCTCCAGCATCACTGCTTTCTAAACAAAGTGACCCGTTCAGATGAACTTCACAAAAATTCAGAGGTAAAAACTCTTAAACAGACCCCACTGGGAATAACTATTGCAGAATACACACTGCTGGCAGTGAAAATGGTTTGAAGTTGTGATGTACAAATGGCAGACCTGCTGGAGTGAGATGTTTTACACAATATTTTTCCTTAGGTGATGCCCAGCACTGCTTTACAGAGCTCCTGCAGCCCACCCCTGCTGCCCAGAAGGGAGGGTTTTCTAAGATTTTCTCTTTTTAGCTTCTACAAATCTGATAGTTCAATGGCCAGGGCATTTTTGGCTTTTTGCATCCTCCTAGGTTTCTTGTTTCTCCATAACTTAAAACAGAAAGGTTAAAACCATGCTAGACCTGGCACAAATGGGGAGATTTCTCAGGAACTAGTATGTTGGTGGATTTATAAAAACTATTTGATGTACTATGAGCATTAATTGGAGCAGGAATTGTGATCCATGCTCTGGAATGATGAGTTTTTCACATACATCCACTACCACTCCTGTTTTGGCTGGTTTTGAGCTTCCCATTAAGAAGCTCTGAATGTCTATGAGGTCTGTGCAGCAATATGAATATATGAGGTACAAAGTTGCCCTAAAAAAAAAATATTAAGACAGTTGTTAACATTTGCAAGCTTCGTTGCTGTTCTGCTCTGCAAGAGCTTGGCTGATGAATTAGCCTTTATTTGCCTCCAAGCTTACAAGGGTAGAAAAGAGCTAAAAATAGGCTAGATAATTCATTCCTGGTAATTTAAAAGCAGTCAAAAGGGATCATTTTTGCTGCTTCTTCCTCCCTTTGTTTGGGATTATTTTTTTTGAACACATCAAACAATCCAGTGCCTCAAAGTGCACCTATGTCCATGGCATAGTGCAGTGACAGAGGTCTCCTCAGACTCTCTCAGCCCTGTCTGCTCTATCTTAACAAAGATGTTTGTGTTGCTGGACATGTGGGCTCACAATCACAACCTGTCCCAGCTCAAAAGCCTGACTGCAAGGCAGCTGGCAAGGATCTGAGTGAGAAATGGCAGTTTTCAGCATCAAAAACTGGAGGGGCAGCTCCAGAACACCAACAACAGTAGCCTTGAAATCACAGCATGAAAAGCTGTAGTCAGTACTACAAGCAACCACATTAAACAGTCAGTAGTGACAAAGGAAATTACAATTGCTAGCAAATGCTCCTGTCTTTTCATTCCAGAGCAATAAATCAGGGTCTCAGCTCTTCACAGAGAAAGGAATTTATCCCTTTTCCTGGAAAAAAAGGAGACTGCACTTTGAATCAGAAGTACATGTAAAGAACTGAAATATTTAGGAGAATGAGGTGAAGAGGGGAGTAGTTTTTTGGCTCGTGCATGTTATGCAGAGCTGCCTGGCTGTGCTGGTTAGCTGGGCTAGCAGGAGAAAGCTGATTCCATGAGCAGCTCATCCCATCATCTGGAGGCACTGCTGAGAACACAGCTGACGTGCAGCAGACCCAGATAATGGTCATGTTGCTCTTCAGATAAGCTCAAGGCACTTTGTTTCTTCAATCCTTGCCTTTGATAACAGCAGCTTCCCACCAGCCCTTCCTGGGGCTCCCCTCTTCAGCGAAAGCTGTGGGATTCAGCAGCTCCCTTTGGAAATGCAGCTCTGTGCCAGCAGGTGGAGTGCAGGCTGGGCAGGAGGCCCTGTCTGGGACGTCTGTTTCAGAGCTGTCACCTCGACACAAGTGCTGCCTAACAGGAGAAACGCTTCCCAAACACAGACGAGACTCGGGGCTGCACAGCCTTAGCAGACCAACTTTGGGACATGGAGTTTTGGTAGGAAACCCAGCTGCCAGGAGGAGCCAGCCATTGCCAGGGAGGGAGGGGGAAATTAAAGGGCCTGCGGTGGGTTATTTTGCATAACAGAGAGGAGGTGAGAGTCCATCTCACCCGAGGGATTCCCTGCAAAGTCCCGCTCCTCTCTTCATCACTCCTCAGCCCTGCCCCCCGAGCTCTGGGGCTGCACCCGGGACTGAACGCGTTCGTAAAAAAGCAAATAGGCGCTGGAGGAGAGGACCTCCTGCAGGCTGGCTCTGCGGACCGTGTCATCCGAAACCCAGAGCCACTGGCTGCTCACCGGGAGGGGGCTCTTGGGGGAGGCGGGGGACCGGCGGTAAGTGACGAAGTGACCCGAGTGCATGTCACCGTGATGAACCACCACTGCCATCAGGCGGTACAGGTACACGGGGGAGCTGGAGGAGAGGGGAGAAAGGAGAAGGGGGTCAGCACACACACACCAGCACCACCTGCTTGCTCTTCGAGCTGTAATTTCCTTTTTTGGAGCAAAGAGCTGGCTGCCCAGGAGACACCCTGCCTTGCAGCTATGTTTCTGGATGCCAAGGCTTCACCTCGGTGCTAGCTTGTTCCACTATCAAGAAAAAGTGTTTATTTCAAAAGTTTATACTGCTAGCTTGTTCTACTATCAAGAAACTCAAACTATTTATTTCAAAAATTTATATTGTTAGCTTGTTCTATCAAGAAAATCAAACTATTTATTTCAAAAATTTATATTGCTAGCTTGTTCTACTATCAAGAAAATCAAACTATTTATTTCAAAAGTTTATATTGTTAGCTCGTTCTACTATCAAGAAACTCAAACTATTTATTTCAAAAATTTATATTGCTAGCTTGTTCTACTATCAAGAAAACCAGACTATTTATTTCAAAAGTTTATATTGTTAGCTTGTTCTACTCTCAAGAAAACCAAACTATTTATTTCAGAAGTTTATATTGTTAGCTTGTTCTACTATCAAGAAAATCAAACTGTTTATTTCAAAAAGCAGAACCTGGCTGAATCCTGCAGCAGCATTTCCCATCAAACCCACTGCTGTGCCACGATGCTGTTCTTAAAGCACAGCAAAGCTAGCCTAGAAGAATGTGGTTTTAACTAAAAAAGAGGCAAGAGTGCAGCAGGTAACCCAGAGATAACCCTGGATCCACTTTCCAGGACTGTTTTCCTAACAAGCACTTGGCAGGAAATGTTTCCAGGCTTCTCATTTGACAAGTGAGTCTTGCCCCTGGGGAAAACATGCAACTGGAGATAGAAGAAGTGGTGTAGAAACAACAGCATTGGTCACTGGCCTGAAAGGAAGTGAATGTTCTCACAGGGCAAGAAAACAGATTATCAGGAGAAAAGCAGCAAGGCTGATTCACTGAGCAGAGTCATGGCAGCAGCAGCTTCAGTCAAGCTTGTTAAAGAAAATGTTTGGAAAAAAATCTATGAGATGTATGCATTTCTTGCAAAACTTTTGAAATCAATAAGGAAATGAAAAGAAGGGGTAGAGGAAAACATCAATAATAAGATTATGACTACTCAGGATGATTTGCAGCCCCACAAAACAAAGAAAGGAGATTTTGAGTTCTGCTTGTAACATACCCTCTTTTCTAGAAGAGAAATGGAGCCAAAGACAACACTGAAAGTTGTCCAAGAGCACAGCAAAAATTTTTGCAGAGGACCTAGATGTTAAGACTAGGCAGCCTGATCATAAAGACAGGATAAAAGAAGACTAAATTTAAAGAGACAAAGTACAAGATAGGGCACAAATCCCCAACTTACCTGCACTCAGGGAATGCAGCAAGTGGGAAAGTTCCCGAGGACATTAAAAATGAAGAGGAGCAGGCACCATTCCTAAAGAGTGGTTTAGTACCAGCCAGCTGCTCTGCATCTGCAAGAGAAAGCAGAGAATTCAGTAATTTAACTGAAATGCTACTGGTAGTATTGTTAATAACACTGCTTCTATCCCTGCCCTGCCTTTCATCACAGAATATGAAAGTATTCTACTTATTTTAACTCCTTACACCTCACAATCCCTTAGGAGATGCAGAGGAGCATCATCTCACCCCCAAACACAGCAGTTATTGTTTTACATGACAGAAATATGAAAATGACCACAAAATCCCAACTCAACACTGTGACAGAACTACAGTGAGACTTGGATTGTTTCTGAAGACATCACCATTCCCAGCATTCTTTCTCTGCTTGTCCTGAAGCCTCAGGAGAGATCACTAACAAGATAATCCCTGAAATTCAACATTCCTTCATCCTTTGGACAAGAAACATGAGACTTATGTGCTATCTGGGATTTTTTTTTTTTTTTTGCTTGTTTGTAAGTTTTTTTAGTATTTAGTAGGATCAACTCAAATGCTCAAAACTGAACTGTAAACCTGGAGCAGCAATCCTGATGCTTGCTGAGAGATCCAAATAAAGATCCTGCTCTTACGTCTGTTCTGCAGCTTTTACCACTGAAACACAGAAATACACAATAGATTTCTTCTCAAAATAAATACCTGAAGGTTTTACTGCTCTCCCATCCTTTGTTCCAGGTGCTGCCTCTTCAGAGGTTTTCTGATTCAGCTCCTTCTGGCTTGATTTATGGGCAGGGATGTGATATTTGTAGATGTCCATGATGAGGAACTCATTGAACTGGACGTGTTCTTGTCGTTTCAGGGGAGTGCCTTGGTTTGACCAGCTCAGCCTTTGCAGATGGATGCACAGACACTGAGGGAGCTTCAGCAATATTCCATAGGAAAAAAGAGCCAAAAAACATTTTACAGGAAGAGAAACAGCTGTCCAAGTTAAAAGCACACTGAGTAAAAACTGGTAAGTCTAGGGAAGTCCATCACTGAACTTCACCAAGCTTATTGGCAATAGTATCCCCAGGATACCTCTCAATTCTCTTGCCATTTCTGCTCTTGCAGAAGGATTGATAATGGTCATTATTTTCTCCCAAATGGAAGAAAAAAAAAAATCTATAAAAACACATGCATGTTCCTAAAAAGCCCACCTGCCAGTGCCATGGAGCTTGTTGATCTGTGAGGTAGAAATGAGGATTGGAATTTGTTGCAGTGAATTATGGCAAGATATTGGCTAATACTTGTTAAATAATGGCTTTGCACAGTGAGAGTACTATGGGGGAAAAAAAGGATGAAGGAGTTATAAATATCTGACATTCAGGGTCATGCCAGGGTTAACCTCTGTCAGTAAGTACATATTATTATTAACAGCACCTGAGGCTCTTAATTACAGACCAGAAGACCCTGTTGTCCTCTGCATTATCTGGTTATTATATGTTATTATATGATGCATTGCATCATATATATAATTATATGATGTTTAGCATCATATTCAGCTTGTTTAAACCAGATGTGTTTAGAACATTTTAATCTCTTTGAAACATGCAACTGATAAAGGTCCTACAAACACTGTATATAAAAATCAATTAACTTCCCAAGGAAGTTAAGAAGAATTAATGCAAGACACATGAACTGCCACTGAGCCAAGCTCACACTGAAGTGTTTTGCTGAATAACAGCAGAATACTCATGTTCTTAAAGCTAGAGAATCTGAGATTTTGCTGAATTGAGGCCTCAATACCTACAAATATTTCACAATTTAAAAAAAAACAGATTTGGAGTGTTAGCTTCTCTCACCTTTCCCAACTTTAATTGCTTAACAAATGTTGTCCTCTGGTTTTCTATGCTCTGTCCATTCAGAGTCCCTTCTGCCTGGATCTGAAATCAAAAGGAAACAGAAAATTAGAGCCATTTGATGAGCTGCTGGATCAGACTGCACCTAACAGTGCAGACAAGAACTATTTGCAGTACATTAATTACATTTACAGCTTTCTAGGAACTCGAATTTGGCCTGTGCTGATGGATCAGAATCATAAATCAAAATCAAGTAGAAATGAGCAAAATCAAGCATTTTCAGGCCCAGGTTGATGAGTGGCTCTCTGCCATTTCTCTTGGGTTTCAGACAAGCTACTTTGGCTCTGTGCTACCAACTAATTACAGGCAATTGTCCAATCCCAGAACAAAAGAATTATCCCAAGTATCTTAATACCTGGTTATTACAGAATAAAATATTTGTCAATTTTGTAATCTTAGTAATAAATAAAGCTTAAAAATATTCAGTGAGGTAAGAGCTCCATTTTAAATACAAGAAATCCCAAGTGGGCCAGAGGCTTTGCTGAAGTCACATAGAAAGGAGTAGAAAAGTGTAGCCATAACCTGTCAGCAGGCTTAAAACTGAGCTGGAAGGCTCTATAAATAAAAATGACATACTTTAGTGCAGTTGTCACACACCACATCCTTCACAGATTCAGAGGAGATGAAATGATGGAGGCAGTGATCCAGTGTCATAGGGCGACCCTTAGTACAAAAAAAAAAATAATTATTATTTGCAGCAATTTTAAGGTCCACACCACTTGATTTTGTGAAAGGATTTTTTTCATTATTTCTCCCACAGAAACTAGAGAATTGCAGACTTATTTCTTGAGGAAACTGGCTGAAGGGCTTTGAGTACAGAACTTTACTTTGAGTAAAGTAACTATGAGGATTTTTCCTCAGCCTGGAGGATTCATGAAGAACACTGCAGCCTCTAGCTGCAACACTAGCTATGACTCCCTGTGCAACTCCTTCAGTGGGGCTTTAAACTACAGATTCCTGGCCCTGTTACTATTACTATTTTCCTCTAAAATTCCAGCACTTTTTGCACTCTGACCCTCTCTGTAGGGAAATACAGCATTTAATTGAATTTAGGCATTCCCTCCTACCCTTCCTTGTGGACTGCCAGGTATGATGGGCACACTCCACATATTTTATTATAAAATAAAACATCAAGAGCAAAAGATAATCTCCAAATCCCAATCCTAGCTTTCCAGGAGTGTATTCCATAGGTATGAGTCAGAGCTTCTGTGAATGCAAGCAGTTCCTACTTGTCTGGGAAGACAATTGGCCAGCAGACATGAAGGAACAACCCATTATAGTTAAAAAAATATCCTGCCCATTTTGTCCCCCAAAAGCTCCAGTGTTTTGTCATTCAGAGGTGTTCAGAGAGCCAAAAAGAACTGGAAACAACTTCAAAAAGTTGTTTCCAAAAGCTTGAGCTGGGTAACTCGTGTGCTGTCACCACAGGGACAGAGCACCCAAAGGTCACCTTCCAGGACTGCCAGAAAGAGCCCTTGGGATATGATCTGGTCTGTTCAAATTACACACAAAGGACTGAATACTCCACCAGGAGACACAGAAAAATCTACTGGTGTCAACAAAGTCCTGTTTGTTTCAGTAGCTGCTCATTTGTAGCAATACCTGAGTGACAAGGTGCTGTATTAGCACAACAGAATTATTTATATACAGTCAGGACAATAAATTGCAGCTACAGCATCTTGGGCTGCAGCATCTTAAAATCCACTGGTGAAATAAAGCTGTGGGAGCAGGAAGAAGGGAGGGATACATACCCACACAGCTGCTGGAATGCTCAGGGAGAGACTGTCAAAGGTATCATACCTCACAGGACTCTGCAAGAAAATATCCCACACTCTTAGTGAGCTAAAACTTAAGATAGTCCAAAAAAAAAAAAAAACCCCAAGATGAACATTTGGCCTCTGCTGTCCACAATTACCTGGTGGAAAAGGTCAGACCCACCTCCTTTCCCAGGGTACAACAAGTGCTGCTTCACTGCTTCTGTTCACTTCAAATTGGGTGGCAACATTTGATAAGGTATGAAATGTACTCTTTAGATTTTGCTCTACAAATGAGATTTACTTTTATTTTTGCTTCCCCCAGGCTATCTCCACCTCCTTCCTCTGGATAACTGGGCTGCCACTTCATTTGGCTTTGTGTGTGCAGTCTCAGTGAGCAGCTCCTCCTGCACCACTGCCCATGTGAGTGGATTTTCAGTAGGTGAGAGGTGTGGTGCTGAATGTTAATTTTTCTCTCTGATAAGAGCTGTCAGCCCCACAAAGTGGATCAGTCAGACACATGCTACAGGACACAGATTGTTATACCTGGTGTTCACAGTGTTTGCAAACCATGTTGCTGGTCAGCCTGCCATGAAAGGGGTGCTGAGCTTTCCAGTGACTTGGCACAGGGGGAAGAGACCCTGAAACACAATGAAATTATCCTATTATTTTCAATACCTTTGTGTTCATCACTAAAATTCCACATTTGTGGCCCACAGTAACAAAAGTAACTGCTCTAAAACATGTTCTGTCCCACTGACAACTATTTTGGCTGTTTGGTTTTTTTTTTTTACAGCTGAAGAGCTATATTTTGATCAAATACTGACAAAGATTAATTAATATTATCCCCATAAGAAACAAAGCAACTCCATTACAAATATTCATATTTCAGAATTGAAAATGTCATACCTCTTGTTCTGCAGATTATTTGCTTTTGCTTTATTTCTGGCTGCTACAGAGGAAGATAAAAGATTTCATTAACCCTACCTCTGAAAGCATTAAATATGTTGCTGTTTCATCCTTAATATGCTTTTCTGACAACAGAACAACTGTGGGTGTTTTCCTGTCTCTTTATATTTGAAGAAGGCAAAAAAATCCTACTACACAGATTTACAATTGACAAAAATAACACTGCTAATAAAACAAATAATTAATCTGAAAATTCTGTGCCTCAGAGCATTAAAATAAAAGCACAACGGATTTTATGAACGTTTTGTGTATATTTTAGACAAAAAGAGAAACTTTCCATGTGCATCAAGCTTGCCACTAAACTGGGGGATAAGAGAAATTTCACCTCCAAATGGATTACTCCATAAATTGCAGTTTTCAAGCCTCCTTACAGATAACAATAAGTGCTTGGGTGGACTCCTGTTCCATCTAAGCATTCAATCCTGGTATTTCAATCCTGATATCCCACAGATTTAGGAATGCAGAAGCCCTCATGAAAGTGGGAGCACAGAATTCAAATACAAAACAAGAGTTTTGATTCTTTAGGTTCCCCGGGCTATGGGTTCGTTTCTGTCGGGAAATATCAAGACACTGGAGAACAGCTTTGTAAAAACAATTAAAATATCTTCCATTTCTAAACAGCCACTTGATACTGGACACATTTAGGAGCCTAGGCAGAGCAGGAAGCTTCTGGTAATGGAATGAGAGTGGTAAAGGAGTCACCTCCAGTGAATGCACATCAAACAAATGTGTCACCCGGGGCTGACGATCCCGCTCGTCTTCTAAGGAGGAGGTAAGGACATGGAAGAGTTCATGGGCATCCTGGTAAATAGAGGCATCAGATTTAGGGGAAGCAAAACCAAAAGGTGTCAAAATGTATTCCAGGAATATACTACGACTGCATCTCATATTATATATATATATTTATCACCAAAAAAATCACTGCTGAGAGCCCACCTCATGTCTCGACAGTAATCACCTGTGCATCCACTGCTGTCTTGCCAAAAAGCTTTTTCTGTAAAGCTGAACTTCCTAACAGAACACATTATTAAATATTCTGGGCTATATAAACTCAAGAGACTACAATACTTGGAGAAAAAAAAGAAAAAAAAAAAAAAAAAAGAGAAAAAAAAAATTGCACAAATGCCTGCTCTCCTTGACTTCAAGAAAAAGTACAGCTGAAATCCCTGCTGTTTGCTTTGGCTCTGAAATATAAATGATAATTTAAGAGTGAGGTCAGCCAGCTGCACTTAAATAGGGGCTGAGAATACTGGAATCAAGAATTTAGCCATCTTGTATCTTCCATGTAACTAAATCTGGGAATGTTAGTGGAGTCCATCCCTCAAAGCAGCGTGGCACATCAGCTGTAGCACCCTAAGGGCTGTACCCCTTAATTTTATTAAATTATATTTATATAGTTAAATATTATTTATTTATTTATTTATAACCCCTCTGGCTCCACTGCACCAAATCTGAAGGTATTTAAGTATGGGGAAGCAGCCAAGAGTTTCCATAACAAATTCCCCAAAAACCTCAAAACATTATTAACCAATCAATCACATGGTAGTTTTTTCACTTTTTTAAGCAAAACTTTTTTACTGTGGCAAAGACAAAGATTTTTAGTACAGGGCTTTTAGTACCCCAGCTGCAATTTTGTGTCACTGAGGGGTGCAGCAGGCAGATTCCATAATCACCTGCTCTTCAAATGAGGAGATCTGCCACCTGTACATCCGTAGAACTTCTAAGAGGCAGCTGGCATCCAGGACATCATCATCCTCTGCAGCCTCTTGGCAGGATAAAGCTGCAAACATTGCATTTAGAAATGTTAGCAGGAGCTGAATATGTTTATTTTAGACTGTGTGTTGCTTAAACATCATGTCATGGATTACAGCAGAGTTATTCTGAAGGCAGGAAGACAATGGCAATTAGAGATGTGTTAATTACCATTCTCTTCTGACTCAGGCTGACTGAGTGCATGCAGAGTGAGGGGTTTCTGACAGAACAAGCACTGTCTGGAAAGACAGTTTTTTTACTGGTGAATTGGGTAAAAAATGGTACTAGAGATGGCACAGTGTCTGTGCCCCATGGTATCACCTAACCAGACAGGTTGAACTGGGAGTGCTGAAACAGGATGTAACTGGCACACAGATTTAGCACAGGGCAAGTGAAATGGGCAACCAAAGTGGGCACAGAGGCTTCAACATTTTCACCCAACCTCATACAAAATCTCTCACTTAAGAGCCCATATTTCTGATAAAACAGTAAGCATGGAAAAAAAAAATGCTTGTATTAGTTTATAATGCATTCTCTTTCAGACAGAATTCTGAGTGCCCATTTCATTGTGATGATATTTCCCTAATTACTGAATTTTACTGAGTCCTTTTCCACACTGCTTTAACTCTCAGTACTCTGTGCACAGCAAATGCCTGAAAGCTCATGGCAGTGGGTCCCACAGCCACATTTTCAGACCCCTGCTGCCCCTGCAGAGCTGAGCACTGAGGGCTGGGGTGGCTGCTGCTGCTCCATTGCCAGATGAGGCAAATAAAATTTACAGCCCTTTGGGTCTCTGCTCCTCGGTGAGAGTTGGTGGAACTCGAGGTCAAAATTAGTGGAGGGAAATCAGACTATCACCCAAGCTTCTTTCCTTTACAAAACGAGGCTATAAATGATAAATTTATGTTAAAAAAAATTCTGCTGAGTTTATCACAACATGGAAATGTTGAAGTACCTCTGAGGAGA
Source organism: Heliangelus exortis (assembly GCF_036169615.1). Classification (NCBI taxonomy): domain Eukaryota; kingdom Metazoa; phylum Chordata; class Aves; order Apodiformes; family Trochilidae; genus Heliangelus; species Heliangelus exortis. The sequence goes on along the minus strand of NC_092440.1, from coordinate 12,625,746 downwards.
TGCAGCAAAGTGACTGAGAGGTACCGGTGCTCAGAGGGCTGGGGCTGCTCTGTCCTGTACTGTGCTGTAAATTCCTCCAGCCACTTGATGAAAGAGGGGCAGGAGGATAAACCTTGCAGCAGAGAGTTCATGAAACAAGTGTTCCCCAGGTTGAGAAGCCCAGGCACAAGCCCTGCAAAGAGAAATGTTAAAGAGTTTACACCCTAAAGTCTGGGAAAACCTTAATTTTTCAGCAGCAAGGGTGGTGTTAAGAGATATTAGATTATATCAGTTTATTCACCCCATGAAACTACAAGAGCCTGGGGTAGATTCAGGTTGGATTTCAGGGAGAAATTGTTCCCTGTGAGGGTGCTGAGCCCCTGGTTGTCCCCAGAAGCTGTGGCTGCCCCATCCCTGAAGGTTGGATGGGGGGTGGGAGGTGACACTGCCCATGGGTGGCACTGGAGGAGCTTTAAGGTCCCTTCACACCCAAACCAGTCTGGGATTCCACGATTCTGGGATTCCATGGTGTACAACAGCAAATTCCCAGTGTTTCCTGGATGGTGGTCTCTGAGGTTTGCACGGCTGTGAAAAATTTTTCAATTTAACTTGAAAAAAACACCAGTTTCTTTCCTGATAGGGACAGCTCTGTATCCACAGCACCAAGGTTCTGGATTATCCCTGAGTTGCTGTACAAACTGTAAAATTCTTGGTTCCAGCACATCCAGCAGAAGCCCTCGGGGTCCCTGGTGCTCCCAAGAGCTGTGTCCAGGGCACCTTTTTCCTTTTCCTCAGAGCAGGGTTATGAAAACCCCAGGATTAATAACAGGGATTAATGAGGTATTCCTGTACAACCCTGCTGATCGGGAGACTTGGGCTTCTCCCAGACAGAACACGGTTGCTCTGCGGTCTAAAACCGCAGAATTAAGAGAGAAAAGAGGAAAAAAAAGGAGGTTTATGTGCTAAAAGGTTTATGTGACCTCCCCTCCCTCCCTACCTCTCCTCCGCTTCTTCCTCTCGGTCATGGGCCCCCACAGCACGTACATCCCCGCTGCCACCGCCGCTGCCACCCCCCCGATAACACCCCAGTTCTTCATCACTTTATGCCTGAAAAATACAGGGGGGGGAAAGAAGAAAAAACAGTGAAAAAATTAAAAAAAAAAACCCGGTCCTTGGAGAGCCGCGGGGCTCCCAGCGGTGCTGGGGGAAGGCCCGTCCGGAGCCGCTGGCCCCACCACACCGCTCGCCCCGTCCCGGTGTCCGTCCCGGTGTCCCTCCCGGCCCTTGTCCCGCTCTGTCCCGCCTGACCTGGCCGCCGAACCGACCCGCAGTACCCTCCGCACCGTCTCTGCCGCACCGCCCGGCATCGCCGCCGCCCCGCCGGAACCAGCGCCCCGCGGGCATGCGGCGCGGCGGACGGGGAGGCGGGAGGCCGGAAGTGGGGCGTGGGGGAGCGGAGAGCGAACGGACCGGCCCTAGCAACGGGCGGTTGCTAAGGAGGCGGGGGAATGGCGGAGAACCGGGCAAGGCCCGGGCAAAGCGGGTGGAACGGGCACCGATCCCCGCGCCGCTCAGTCCCCCGGCAGCCCCTGAGGGGACGGCGGCAGCGTGGGGAGTTGGCTCGAAGCTGTGGGGAGGAGGTGGGAGGCGTAAATTCCACGAGGTCCGGTTGCAGCGGGGGAGGTTGAGGTGGGATTTTAGGGCAGATTTCCGGGGGAGGCTGAGATGGGATTTTAGGACAAATTTCCTCACGGACAGGGCCTCGCACAGGCTGCCCAGGGCGGTGGTGAAGTGGTCGTCACTGTAGAGGTTTAAAAGCCTTGAGGGCCATGGGTTAGTGGGGGCCGTGGCAGTGCTGGGGGCACGGTTGGACTCGATGACTTTAAAGGTCTTTTCCCACAAAAATATTTCTATGAAACCGCCCAAACCCCACTGAGAGAAAAGAGCTTGCATTGCCACAGAGCACACCCCAGCCCTGAGGCTCCTCCATGCTCCTTCACCCCCCCCTTTCTCTGTTCCTGCTTTTTGAGGGCTTTGCTCTGTTTGCTCTCCTCCTAGTCCTGTCATTTTTGTCTTTGGTTGGTTGGTTTTAACTGCTGCACTTTAGGGAGAGGAGAAGGATGAGAAGAAATAAAATTGTCCTGACAGCTGCAGCATCCATGTGCAATTCTGCCTCACACACATGAAACCCATGAGACTGCTGAGAGGCCCCATCCCATCCCTTCAGCTTACCAGCCCCTTATTTAGTGAAAAAATAACACAGCTGCAGTATTCTAAAAAGAAAATGGTTGCTTTTGTCCCTTATGTAGTGAAAAAATAATGTAGCTGCTGTATTCTAAAATGAAAATTGTTGCTTTTGCAATGAGCACACAAGCCAAAGCTGTGCTTGAAAAATGACAATTTTTAACTGGGGAGAAGCAACCCAGAGTCACGTTTGGTGGATAAATCCTGTCCTGGGACCCCTGGGTCATTAACAACTCCTCTTGTCCTGACTTTATCCACAGATTTTTATCCAGTGGAGCAGAGCAGGCTCCTTGGGTCCTGTGGAGCACGGGGCTGAGGCTGGTACCAATCCCTGCAATAACTCTGCTCTCCATTTGTCCTGCCCACTGCTCCCTGGATTTTTACACCTTAATTCCTCTTCCTCACTGCAGCAGGTGAGACTTGCCCTCACGGGACAGAACTGTGTTGATCTGGGGCCATTTCTCTGCTTTGCCACATGTGTGTTAGATTTTAACCTCATCAAATGCCCCCGAGTCATCCGTTTCCTCTTCATCTCCCCCCACAGGTTTTTCTCTGCCTGCCCAAACTCTCTCTTCCAGCTGAAGGAGAAGCCAACAGGCACGGATCTGCCAGGGTGACACTTTATTTTCCAGGTGAGTAACCAAGATTTTTACAACCAGATTCTTACAAACAGATTTTTTACAACCAGACCCCACCCTGCACCCACGGAGCCCCCAGCAGGGACACCCTGCCAGCTCCCCACAGCTACAAACACCATTTTCTGTGGAGCCCCTCACCACAACCCATCAGTTCTGGGGCCGTGCACCCCCAGAGCCCCCCTGGCTCCTGCTGGGAGCAGAGCCCTCCACACCAAGGTGGTTTTCCTGCTGGATGCCTCCATCCCCTCCATCCCACTGCCCCCTGCCCACGGGGACCGGCGGGGACACGGGAACCCAGTGGGGCAGGAAGGGGAGGGGGCTGCCCAGCCCAGCCCAGCCCAGCTGAACCGAACCAAGCCGAGCTGAGCCGAGTCGTTTCTTCCTTCCGTGCCTGCCCGCTCAGCCCTCCCGCAGCTCCATCCCTCCCCGCAGCTCCATCCATCCCTCCCTCGAGCAGCTCTGTCCCTCCCTCAGCTCCGTCCCGCAGCTCCCTGCCTCCCTCCCGCACCTCCATCCATCCCTCCCTCCCCGCAGCTCCCTCCCTCAGTTCCATCTTTCCACGCATCTCCTTCCCTCCCGCACCTCCATCCATCCCTCCCTCCCGCACCTCCATCCCTCCCTCCCGCACCTCCATCCCTCCCTCCCGCAGCTCCTTCCCTCCCTCCCGCAGCTCCATCCCTCCCTCCCGCAGCTCCATCCCTCCCTTCGTCCCTCCCTCCCCGCAGCTCCGTCCCTCAGCTCCCTCCCTCCCCGCATCTCTCTCGCTCACGCAGCTCCCTCCCTTCCTCACCTCCCTCCTTCCCCGCAGCTCCTTCCCTCCCTCCCTCCCGCAGCTCCATCCCTCCCTTCATCCCTGCCTCTCTCCGCGCCATGCGGGAGGGATGAGCGCAGCTCCTGCAGACGCAGCCCGGCAATGGAGGATGATTTATTCCAGCTGAGACAGCTGCCGTGAGTAACCCTCCTGCCCGGGGAGCGGGAGTGTGCGGGATTTCGGGCAATTTGGGAAGATCGGGAATCCCGGGGATTGATTTTGTTCCACGAATTCTCTCTCGGAAGGGCTTTGGGCCCCAACCTTGCAGAGCTGCCTGGCTTCAGCACCCCGGGGCATCCAGGGATCCATTTGTTATGTAAATTTACTCTATTTATATATATTTTTTAATTTATTTTTTTTTATATATAAACTTGAGGGCAGTAAAAATAAGAAGAGGTGGAGTGAAACCATGGAAGTGCCAAAAGATGTATTTTTTTTCATTAGTCTAGCATTTCCAAGGGGGGTTGTATCAGTAAACACTGATACCAGTGGGGAAGGCAGCAGCCTCGGCTCCCTCCCCGATTGCAGAGCAGAGCTTTTGGGTTTTTTTTTTTATTTTTTTTGCAAAGGTTTGTTTGCAGAGAGCGGCATCGATATTTGCTAACTGCACGTTTTGGAGCAGCAAAGGTTGTTGCAAAGGGAAAATGCTGTTATTTGGGAGGAACTCCTCTCTGCTGGGATGTGCTCGCTGGATCTGTGCAAAAAAAAAATAAAAAATAAAAGGTGATAAAAGCATTGGTGCCTTTTAACATCAGTGCTTCCTTTCCATGAAGGCAAAATGTTTTCTTTAAAAACGAGCATTCCTCCTAATGCTCCATTATCAGGTGCTTGGAAACATATTCCTATTTATAAATCAATGACTCTGCAGGGAATAGATGCTTAAATGTTGTAATTAACACTATAAATGTTAATGAGCTGACATCAGTGACAGAGCAAACTGTTCCATCACATTTGTAATAAGTTGGGAAAATGGACACAAACTCCACTTATTTTTAATAACTGAGTTTGGATGTGTTCAGCTTGCCAGGAGAAAGAATATGTGGTTTCACTAGGCCATTTGCCCCAATCTTTTTATTATTAAAAAAACCCAAACAAGCAAACAAAAAACCCTCAGAAAAATGTTCTGAAGTACCTTTTAATGCAGGTGACTTGGTGCTGTGAGATACTGCAAACAAATGCAGCTGTCTCAGATGTTTCAGCTGTGAAGAATTTTGCATTTATGGAACAATAAATACCACTCTTTTTTTTCTCAGTTTGGGTTAATTTCTTTCATAGGTTCCTAAGTGATAAACATTTTTTTTTAATTATTATTTCCTGTGATAAGGAATTTGCCAGGTAGCTCTCTGCCCAGATTGCCACTGAGGTATTTACAATTTTCAGACCAGTCCCTGCCTCTCCTGAGCATCTGGAACCATCACCTCCAAAATTCAGTTCAGGGTCAGTTCTGAAAGTCTTCTTCAGACACTACAAAACAAGGAACAGGGAGGTTGTGAGCAGGTTCTTTAAAATCAGGAAGGTTTTTATTGGCATCTTTATTTTGCCTGTGGCTTAGCAGGACACTGAACCAGCATAGGTTGTGTGAAGGATTTTCAGCCACAATCTCATGGAATAATGGCACTTTAGACCTGAAATCTGGGGAAAAAGGTGGCTTCAATGAACTTTGTACCAGGCACTGAGGCTGCTGAAGGTATAGGAACAGCCTTCCTTTTAAAAAAAATACAAATATAAATGTTTACTTCCTGTATAGCTAAACCAGGTGCTTAAAAAGCTTTTGCAATTAAGATATTAATTGCCCTTTGTAATAAAAAAGGTAATTTCCTGGGCATACACATTTCAGTGCTTGTCTGCTGAGAGTGTGTATTTCATAGTGTGTGAGGATTATATCTTCAGTGACAATTTTAGCACAAGAATAAGAATTAGTTGTGTTTGTCCTGTAGGGTCAGCAAAAGAAAATGCAAACCAGAATAGTTGTACTGAGGTTAAAAAAAAAATAAATCAGATGAAGGAAATTAAAATTGAGCTTCTCAGTGGAGCTGAAGATGAACCTGAATTCAAGTTTCCTCCTTTGTTTTGCCTTTCCTTTAAACTGAGTGAAAGATCTCTGCATACCTCAGATCAAGTGTGAGATAAACTCAAGTTTTGCTGCAGTCAGGGTTGTTTTCTTGTCTCTGTGTCTCATTTCCAAGGGGCCTGGGCTTTTGTTCTCTGTTCTTACGTCTGAGATCTTCAAAGGTTACCTTAGAAAAGAAAATTTGTGACTGTTGTCTGTCTGCCGAGACATCAGGGCCAGAGGAAAGCATTCCTCCTGCAGATCAGAGCCTTACTGAAGGAGTACAGGGAATATTTGCCCCCCCAGATCCTGGCAGAGCCCCCCCCAAAGCATTAATCTTTATTTTTCTGTTCTTAGGGTGGTGAAGTTTCGTCGCACAGGGGAAAGCTCAAGGTCAGATGAAGATGTCATTTCAGGAGAACATGAAATTCAGATTGAGGGTGTCCGGACAGAGCTAGAGCCTGTTGAGCTTGAGGATGGAGCTGCAGTGCCAAAAGAATTTGCTAACCCATCTGATGGTGAGTAGCTTGCTTTTTTGGTCGGGAGAAAGGTGGGGCCTCCTCAGCCATGTTGCAAGCAGGCTGAGTACATCGGAGGAGTTAAAGAGCCCCAGCTGAAAGAAGAAGAAACACAGGGAAATGGTGTTGCATTTGACAATCATGATTTGGCAGCCTTGTTCTCTGAGGGCTGCTTCTGTTTGGTTTTACATTCCCAGCAGCAGACCCTTTCCTCATGAGCTGTGTACCCAGCTGTCACCACCTGCTTCCTACAGAAGGTTTGACTTAGGAACACTGACCAGTTCCACAGAAAACTAAAACATCCCAAGTTTGCTGGAGCAGTGACCCATGGCTCACCTGCAGGGCTGAGCCTGAAGCCTCTGCAGCATTCCTGTGTCCGCCTTGCCTGGACAAGGACAGGACAGGATGAGTGCACACCCTCTGCTTTCTGCCTAGCAGGGAAGTGCTGAGTGCCCTGAAGGCAACACCCATTTAGAAGATCTGGGAAGTGTTGTGTCTGAGCACCAGGCACACTACATTTTGCAGGATGATGTTTTCCCAGGGCTGTAGCTATTACCATACTGATGGAAGAGGCAGCCAGGGAGGGGAGGGGAGCTCAGTGAGTCTCAGAAAGACTCAGTGCAAGTCTGCAGACATATGGAGAGCTGCAGCTGGCACATGGCCCAAGAAAGTGTGAGTGCTGCAACAATCTGCTGAGCTTCAGTGCCACCACATCAAATGCCTGGGATGAAGTCACAACCTGAGTTCTTCTGATGCTGCTTCATTTTATCAGTTAGGTTTTGTTTGGTTGCTTTTTGGTCTTGGGTTTTTTTGTCTTTTGTTTTGTGGGGTTTCCCAGCTTGTACCTAGATAAAGCTTTTCCATGGTGAATGTGCTTTTTCAACTGCTGGAAGTGTTAAAAACCTTGAGACTGGAATTGGTTTAAACAACCTGAATATCAAAATGTATTTTTGTTGTGTATTTCATCATGTGCTTGAGCAGAGGAATTTGAGATATCTCAGCTTCTTCAGACAGAGCAGAATAATGAGGTCATGGCAGCACAGGGGGAAACAAGGACATTATGGGAGCATTTTTAGCAAAAGTGTGGTTAAAGATGTATGTGTCCTGGACAAATGCTTCTTTCAAATAATTACAGTTTGGCTCTGCACTCATTAAAATATTTTCCTGCCCTTTCCATCTCTTGCATAGTATTTCTGTGTGCTGTTACATGTGCTTCTCACCAGGGGAAGCTGCAGTTCAGGTGTCACTCCAACATGTGCTGAGGTCCTTGGTGCTGTGCTGATTTACTTCTTCCTGATTAAAAGATGTTAGGAATATTTAGGATTATTTTGATTTTAGCACAGTACCTGAAGAACACAGAGATTTTCCAGAGCAGGAACTATATGAAAGCCAAGGAGCTCTCTGCTATAAATTTCAGATTTCAGTAGATTACCCTGTTAATAAGTAACTGCATTTGAGAAAATGCTGTCTGGAGGGCTGGCTCTGAGCAGGACAGACTGGAACTGTTTTCTTCCTAGATACTTTCCTGGTGGAAGATGCGGTGGAAGCCATTGGATTTGGGAAGTTCCAGTGGAAGCTGTCTGTGATTACTGGATTAGCATGGGCAAGTAATTGTTCTCAAGGTCAATTGCATGATCAGCAGGTAGAGAATCTCAGTTAGGAGATAATTGTGCAATAAAGAAGGAATCTTCCTTCAAATTGTGAAATGACAGCTGGACACAGCAAGGAAAAACTGATTGATTTCTCCCTCTCTGAAGTTCTTATAAATCAGGGGTTGAAAACTCAATTTGATTCCCTGCTTCAGATTCTGGTTTCAAATGGGAAGGGAACTGGGCTCTTCCTACAGAAGCAAGTCTCAGTTTTCATGCAGTGATTTTACCACTTTCATCCCATTAGCTACAATCCCTGTTTTCTCTATTAGTTGGTATTACTCTAATCTCTGTTTCAGGTGAACAGCAACCCAGTACTTGTAGTTTTAGCCTGTATATCAAGAACAGGAAGATAGGCTTTGTTTTTATTTTTCTGCTGTGTCTGAAGCACTCTATGTTACATCTCTGGTGGAATTAGGATAAAGGTACCTGGAGCCTGTGTTTACCAGCTATGCTCTGTGTATAAGGTTACAGTCTACCATGGTTTAGATCCTAAATGAGCAGGGAAATTTGGTCTGCAGGTGATCTCAATATATTTAATACAAATACAGAAGTAGGGAGAAAGGGAGTGAGTTACAAGGTAATAAACAGCTCTGTCAGAATCTGTGTAAAGGAGCTGAAAGCTCATCCCTGTGGGAACTGCTGTGGAGGTGGATGAACCTGGAAGACCAGACAAAACCCACCCAAAACTTCTGCCTGGGCTCTTGGACTCCTCTCTGCCAGTGTAACTACTCATTAGGACAAATCAGTTTCAAAGGGCAGCTTTTGCTTTTTTTCTCTCCCCTGTGTACATCCCCTGCACTTCTCAAACTTCAACCCTTTCGTTTCCCCTCCGGAGTGGGAATGACACCGGCAGAAAGTTTGTTTCAAGAAGGTATTTTATTGCCATTTTATTGCAACGTCATTTTTAAGGCAGTCATTTACTGGTGTTTCTTTTCTCCCCTTCTAGATGGCAGATGCTATGGAAATGATGATTTTAAGTATCCTAGCTCCTCAGCTTCATTGTGAGTGGCGATTACCAAGCTGGCAGGTTGCATTGCTCACCTCGGTAGGAAAAATAACTGACAGCTCCTGTATTCTGTAAGGCTTTCCACACATTGTTGTTCAGACATGATGCTTCATCTCCCAGAGGCAGAGCTGAAGTTTTCTAGTTGCACTGTGAATTTGTGTTCTCTTTGCTGCCATGTGGAAGTTTCTGCTTGTCTGGTTGTTAAAGGGAAGATCATTTCTCTGCTGTTTCACAGGTGGTGTTTGTGGGGATGATGTCCAGCTCCACCCTCTGGGGAAACATCTCAGACCAGTATGGGAGAAAAACAGTAAGTCTTCAGCTCTTATTAGGGTGTGTTCTAATCACAGAATGTCTTAGGGTGGAAGAGACCTCCAAGCTCATCCAGTCCAACCTTTGACCAACACCATAACCAACTACTAAACCATGTCCTTAAGGACTGGGTCCAAATACCTTTTAAATAATTCCAGGGATGGTGACTCCAGCACTGCCCTGGGCAGGCCATTCCAATGCCTGACAACCCTCTCAGTGAAAAAATGTTTCCTAACCTTTCACCTCAGCTGGTGCAGCTTCCATCCATTCCCTCTGATCCTATCACAGTCACTAAGGAGAAGAGGCTGTTTCCCTCCTCACTCCATCCTCCTGTGATATTTGTGTAGTGAGGGTGTCTCAGTGCATGATGTTCATAGTCCACATGTGTAAAGCAGAATGAGGCAGAGGTAGAATTCTCCTCCCATGAAATAAAAGAGGCTTGAAGCTCTACTTGATGTTTCATTCCTTTCTGTCACAGCAGTTTCTTTGCCTCATGCTGGTTTGTTAAATGCAGGGCCTAAAGATCAGCGTGTTGTGGACACTCTATTATGGGATCCTCAGTGGGTTTGCACCAGTGTACAGCTGGATCTTGGTGCTGAGGGGCCTGGTGGGCTTTGGGATTGGAGGAGTGCCTCAGTCGTAAGTAAATATTCCCAAGCCCAAACTTCCTCTTCTCTGTTTATTTTTTTTCAAAATGGTTATGTCCAATCAAAGTCATGCATCTCTTCTGTTGTCCCAAACTCATTTTTAATAAGTACCTTGGAATTAATTTATTAAACTCTGAGAAGTCTTTGCTGATACTGCATAGATCACTGAGGTGAATCTGGTGTACAGTGACTTCTGTGTGAGCAAGCTGGGATCCTAACATGTTACATGTCTTGATTCTTTTTAAGCTTCTTGCATTCTCTTGGGTAAACCAGGGTGAAAGGAGAGGCCTGAAATGGGTAAACCACAACAAAACAGCATTTTGTAGCTGTGCCTAAACTCAGAGTTGCCAGATTGTGTTGGTGGAGTCCGTGAGGGACAGCATGGTCTTGGTACAGATAAGTCACCACCTAAAGAGTGGCATTCAGGGGCAGAGCTGAGTCCCAGCTCCTGGCTGTAAAACTCCAGATTATTGTTCACTGAGAGCTTGGACTTTCACATCAGAACCTGAGCTGGAATTCCAAAACCACACAGCCCCAACCTGGAGCACTGCAGATCTCCTGATGGCTCAGGCACATTTCTAACAAGAAGGCAGCAACAGGAGATTTCTCTATTACTCTGTTATTCCACTCACTGAAGAGAGGGAGCTCTGAATTTTCCACCTGGAATAAATAACTCTGCTGTGGGTTTTTAATTATAAATGCAAAGGGAAGAGTATAGCTTTTCTCTCTGTGTAGTCCTTTATCCTTTTTAATAATTGATATTTTGCTGTTTCAGAGCAGTCAGAGCCCAACTTTGATTAATGGCTCATAGACTCCTTCACAAGGCCAGTCAATATCCTGCCTTTTCTATTGCCATTCCCAGATAAAAGATTCAGAGCTGAGATGGAACATCACAGGATTATTAATTTTCTTTTGCTGCTCTCCTGCCCACCTTCAGAAGCTGCACAACAGTGGGATGTGTGTGTTAACCAGGAAAGTCCTTACCCTGCTGGGGCAGTTCTGCCATGCAGTCCCAGCTGAGCACAACTGGGGCAAAGCATCAGGGTTACTAATGCTGTGTCCAGGGAACACAGACTGATGCTGTGCCCCAGAGGAACAGCTCCAGCACAGCCAGTGCCATTTTAGAGAGAGGCAGGTAACACCCAGAGCTGTGTGGCTTCATCTCAGAGGAGATTCCCTTCCTGCTGAGTCTGGTTCTGGTTCTAAGGATAACAGGGATGGCTTTGATAGAGGAGCACATGTGTAGGAAGCAGGAAAAGTTGCTCCTTTTTAATATCCTCAAGCAGGCTTTGAGGATAAGAATGTTGAATTGCAATGGCATGACATGGGCAGCTTTATAAATGCATATTCTGTAAGGAGAATGAGAGAGATTTTTCTGAAAGGTGCTATTAGAAAGCAAACATCCAGCAGTATGCAGTTAACTGACTCTGTGTGAGTGGAGGAGCTGCACCTGAGAAGCTGTGGCCTCCTCTGGGGATTTTCTGCCAGATATTATCTAACACAGAGCATGACTGTTCCTTCCCTGGGCCAACACCCAGCCCTGCAAAGATATGGAGTATTCCCTTCAGAAAGCACTTCTGCACAGGGACTACTCTGCCTCTCATTACATGATTCTGCTTCCTTCTCCTCTTAATCACTGATTTAATATAATGTTGTCTGCAACTTGGTACTTTGATGAACTGAGTTCTGAGAGGCTGCTTGGAGATCAGTCCACTGTTTGTCAAGTTAGGGAGAGTTTTGTCACAAACATCAAAGAAAACCTAAGGAGTTGAGAGGCAGAAACAGGATGAGTCAATGGAATGCAGAATAGGAGCAAAGGGTGACAATTCTTACCAGGTGGTTTGAAGAACATGAGGGAGCCTTGACTGGCTGCTGGTCCTTCCATTTATCCTCAGGAAAAACTCCCAGAGAAGCTGTAGCATTGCTCTGTGGCACTCATCAAACAAAGTCTCTGCAGGATTCAATGATTGCTTTTTTAATTCCCAAAGTAAAAGAATGCAAATTGTTTCCTGGCAGTAGCAGGATCAGACCTTGAAAGTATTCACATCCTGGAGAATTGGATCCTGACAGGGGAGACCCTTGTGAAATTCTCTGAGCCAGTTGTAAAGCCCTGGAGAAATACTTCACCCAGCAAGAGTTTGTGTTGAATGCTGATGGTTTGTTTCTTTCTGAAAACACAGGCATCAAGAACTGTTACATTCAGCTGACAACTCTGGGGTTATAAAATCACAGAGCAGTGGAGATTCTGCCCTGCATTGCAATGCTGAACCAAAAGGGCTTTGTTCTGGTGCAGAAAAGGAAGTCTGAACCAGGGTCCACAGCCTTGCTGACTCTGAGGGCTGGGAAGGGTTTAGCATTGGTACTGAGGGGTTGGCAGGTTTAATACAAGGCAAACAAAATGTTTGAACCTCTCTCTTGTGCTAACGTGGCATTTTTCTCAATGTGCTAACCTGACATTTTTCTCAATGTTCACTCTTCACAGGGTAACCTTATATGCTGAATTCCTTCCAATGAAAGCCAGAGCAAAATGCATTTTATTAATAGAGGTGAGCAGTGAAGCTTTGCTGGTCCCTAGAGGGACAAATTCTGCTGTTGCTTACATCAGTTCCCTCCTCCTGACTGGGGATCTCACCCAGAGCACTCAGACTTTGCTTGACCAAGTTAGCATGGAGCTGAGGTTACCCCCATCCACTAATTCTAGCTCAGCTCAAACAGCAGCATAAAACATTCATGTAACAATCCCCTCTTTTTGTTGATTCTGCTTTTTTACAAGTTCTCACTTCCATCCTGGGCTGCAGAAGTTATTGCTGCTAGCACAAGGGGGGCATTTGGGTCTTTCTCAACTCCAGGGTGAAATGAATCCACAATTCAGTAAATGCAGGGCTAAATTCAGCTCCCCATACTCAGTCCAGATGTGTCCAAGTCACAGAGAGCAGAATTTTGCCCTGTTAATACTTTCAGGCAAAATTTCACCACCTTTAATGGATGGTCAGAGAGCAGCACTGTTGTCTGCATCAGTCAGTTTGAGAGGATCCCCCCCAGACTGGAACAACCTCTCAAAGCAAAACTAGTCTTCTAAGATACCTGCTGGTTAGTCCTCCATTCAGTTAATTAATTTTTCCTAAGTAGAGTTCAGTAGATTAATTACTCCTTCCTCTGTCATTTTTTTCTGCCACAGTTTGGCTGCCTCTTGGCAGCCTGCATTAGAAATATATTTTATTCATTAAATAATGATCTAAGTGGGTTCTTAATCTAAAGAAGAATAATCCTGCATGGGCAGGACATGCAGGAGGGTGTCAGCTCTGTTATTTGCTAAGAAGTTATCAAATCTTTTTTTTGTCTCTAGGCCAAACTCTGTGGCTTTGGTAGCTTGGATTTGGTAAGGTGAACAAAAACCATAAATCTGATGGGGGTAGCTGGGAATAATCTTCATAGGCAGATACATTAATAGTAATTCTGCTTCAGACACACCATGTGATGGATGTGATCCTTGTGAGATCACAGTGTCTGGAGAAAGTCACTGCTGGGCTTTTCAAAATGAGCATTTTAGCCTCTGCAACATTTAAACAAATCCCTTTAAAATGCTTGGACTTTCTTTCCATGCAGTGGTGCATATTTGAAATGTCTCTGGCATTTCTCCCTCCACGAGTCCCTAGGGAGCACATCCACAGGAGGAGGCTTGAGAAACACTTTTATTCTCACTTGTGACTCTTTTCTTTTCTTTTTGGGCAGGTCTTTTGGGCCATTGGGACTGTGTTTGAAGTCCTCCTGGCAGTGCTGGTGATGCCCACCCTTGGCTGGCGGTGGCTTCTCATCCTTTCTGCCCTCCCCCTTCTGCTCTTTGCTGTCCTGTGTTTTGTAGGTATTTTTTCAAAGACAAAGATGTGTGTTCTATCCATCTACCACTTCTCTAACCTGGCTGAAGGAAATCCTGACAGTTTTGAGCTCTCTGTTGCTGTTGGTTTTGAAACGTGTGAAATAATGACAAAAATGTTGTAAAAGCATTCCAGGCAGAGCTGAGTTTGTGATTAATTGCTGGAGGGCAATGCTGAGCTGGAATTTTGTGAAACCAAATCAGGCAGTTTAATGACTTTTTTTTTTTCCAACTGAGCTCAGTGGAATCAGTATTTTGATTCCTGTTCAAAAACTGTTGCTGTTTCCCTGATTTCTCTTTAGATTTTAAAATTATTTTGTCAAAATCATAACTTTTATAATTACTGTCTACTTAAATCTGCCCAAAGCAGGGATAAAATCTGCACAATGCAGGTCAGATTCTGAAATAAGATGTATATGAGTTCAACTTGAGCTTCTGTGCACTATTAGGTAATATATTTGCCAATTACTGTCTGCTCAGAGAAATATGCCCTTTTCAGGTTGTTCTGCAGCTCCTATTATTCCTTAGTCATTCAGACAGTTTTTCAGAAACACCCCCAGTTATACAGGTGCTTCCATGCTTGTCTTTAAAAGGAGCTTAAAAATGCAAATTTTGGCATTCCTGGAGCATCTTGCTGTCTGCCCTGGATGCTTTCCCTTTCCTACTGGGAAGGTACAAAGTAAAGAACCTGCAAAAATGCTTCACTCTGCTCCACAATAAAACCAAGGTACCAGAAGGGAAGGATTTTAGACTGGAGTTCTTATTTTATGGTTTAAATGGGATTCTGCAGGTTCTTCAGGCCTAATCTGTCAGGAAGATGGCTCTGAATTGTTAGAGATCTGCTGGAGTCAGAGATTTCCCACCATAAACCCACAAAAAAAAAAAAAAAAAAAATCCCCAGTTTGTTTATTGCTGTGTTTCTGACATCACTGTGTGTGTGTGATCTGCTTTGCTCTCTTAGTGGCTGCCAGAAAGTGCCAGGTATGATGTTTTATCTGGAAATCAAGAAAAAGCAATTGCCACTTTAAAGAGGATAGCAACAGAAAATGGAGCTCCTATGCCTTTGGGAAAATTAATTATTTCCAGACAGGTATGTACAGGTACCAGGCACAGGAGTAACCTGGGACCCACTGAGACTCTGCTACACTTAGATGGATTTTTATAAGCAAATAATCTATGTTAAGTTTCATTTTAATGTCTCAAGCAGAATGAAAAATGAGAGATGATTGTATCTGCCTCCTTCACAGTGAAGAAGAGTTAGTTTCTGATTTTTATTTTGTTTAGATGAAAATCCTGAAAGTGAAAAGGAACAAAAAAAAAAAAAAAAAAAAAAAGTGGGCATTGGTGTTATTTAACCTAACTCTAAGGCCCTATTACTAAAGAAAATCAAACCTCAAGGCTACCAGAAAACTCAGATCAGAATTCCCAGATCTGAACTCATGAAACATGATGGAAATCAACTCTAACTGTGCCACATTTTTAATCTAATCCTGATTTTCTGGAGTGGGCAAGCTGCAAGCTCCTGTTCAGCCCTAATGCATGGAGTGATTCAGGCTGTTGCTTCTCAGCTGCAGATGACTGGATGAATTGCAGTGGATTTTTTTTTCATTTCAGCTTTGTATGGCCAACTTCTCAGCACCCTTGTCAGCAGAGAAAGCAGCTCAGCATTTACAGAACAAAGAGCAGACTTTTATAAGTAAAGAAAGTTATGAAGTTGGAAGGAAGGAGAGCAGAGGGGGACCTGCAGATCTGAACAAAAGCAAAACTGTAAAGGCAGGCAGGAGGGTGTTGGGAGTGGCAGCATTTGACTAATCAGAGATGGAGCTTTGGTTTTCTAAGGTCTGGATCAGGAAGATTTGAACTCTCCTGCCCTTCACAAACACCTGGCTCAGTCATGGGGATTCTGATGGGCTGTGCAGGAAAGCTCTCCAAGTTTTGGCTGGTTTTGTTTTCAGGGTGGGGTGGGAAAGTTCTTTTTCTTAACCACAAATTAATGGGCTGAGCCCTCCACTCTCTCCCTCTCAAAGAACCACCCAGTAGCACCGGGCTCTGCCTGCAGGGGGGCTGCTTGTAGGATTTCAGAAGCCCTGAGGGGCTGCTCTGATTGTCAGGAGCTGGCTGGGGGCCACCCATGACCTGGCAAAGTTCTGCTCTACCTCTTTCCATCTCCTCCTTGTTCTGACAGATCCTCACCTTGTGTTTCATTGTTGTGCTCCTAAAGAATTCCCCGTGGCCAAGGAATTCTTTACTTGGACCCCAACTCCAGTGTGGCTCCTACAACCTCAGCTGAAGCCAAAGACTTGTTCTGAGATGGATTGCATAGTTCTGGGGGTTGTGTATTCTCCAGGGAATGCCCTGATCATCTGGCTTCTGCTTGTTTCCAACAGGAAGACCGAGGGAAAATGAGGGACCTTTTTACACCTCATTTTAGATGGACCACATTGTTACTCTGGTTTATATGGTAAGAGGAAATAAAAATGGCTCAGGGCCAGCACGATTCTAAATGGGTTTTTAATGGAGGTGTTTTACAGGATTGCTAAAATACAGCAACTTCCTCCTCAGAAAAAAAAAAACAACCCACCCCAATCTGTATTGATTTGGAATTTGTTAAATTACCCAGTCACTCTCAATCAAATTGCCCTTTCATTTCCTAAATACTGCTAGGAAATAGCTTGGAGGTGGCTCTTAGTGGAAGTCCTCACACAGTGGGTTCAGTTTTGATGCCTGTTGTTTGCTAAAGGTTTGACCACCTGAGACTTCCTCTCTCCTTTTCTCCTTTGCAGGTTTTCCAATGCTTTTTCATATTATGGGTTAGTTTTATTAACTACAGAGTTCTTCCAAGCAGGAGATGTCTGCAGCAGTGAGTACCAGTCCTTCACTTCTTTTTAAAATACATCTTATTAAGCACTGCAATGTCTTTTATTGGATCACCTTCTGCTCTTAGTTTGGTACAGACTGTGGCTGCCAGCCTGAATGTTAAGGCACCCTCTTAGAGGGTTACTTATTTTAAGCATTTTGATGGACTTGTTTCCTGCACAATGCAGAGGAGTCCTGTGATGTCTCTGAGCCCAAAATGTAAAACAGCAAGACAAGTTTGAGGGGAGACCTGTTAGAAAAAGCATCTGTTCCTCTGGAAAAAAAAAAAATGATTAAATAAATGTAGGTTTCCAGATTTGACAGGCCTAATTAGTTCTGAGAAAGAGAGAACTGCTGCTGCTGTGACACTCCCAGGTTCTTAAGATGTGGAGACCTGCTGAGAAAAAAAGATAATTGTAGGAAACCATCACCCTTTTTTGTTGCAGATTTTTGTGTAAAATACAAAATAAAGTGCTCTGACCTCATTAAGAAAGGCTTGAAAATCTTGGTGCCCCAGGGAAGGCATGGTTGTATTCAGAATACTTAAAAGTTCTGGAAACTGTCTGACAGTAAAGGGGATGGGTAGTGCTGGGAGAAGGCAAAGATTCCCAGCTTGGAAAAAAGGTATTTGAGAGGTCTGACTTTGGTCATTCTCCACAGATGCATCCTTTATAAATACTTGTTATGTGGGGAGAAGCTGAATGATTGATGTTAATTCTGTCCCCTGTCATGAACCCTGGACTGAAACATAACTGAGCTTTTGTAGCTGATAAGGAAGTGCAAGTTTTCAGGCTGATAGTGATGGCTGCAGGGGGAGGGCATCCTGCCACAAAAAAAAGGTGACAAACTGTTCAGTCCCAGGTAGGACACAGCTGCTGTGCAGCAGGGTCTTGTCAGGAAATCCCTTTATCAGTTTCAGCAGGAAGAGTGATAAAGGTTGGGCAGGAATGAGGGAAGGGAAGCAGAGATTACTTAAAGTATGATCAATGTTTGGATTTTTTTCTTCTTCCCCCCTGCAGTATCCAGCAGAAGGCAAGAAGTTAAATCAAAGTGCAGCCTGACCTGTGAGTACCTGACAGAGGAAGACTACACTGATCTTCTCTGGACAACCCTCTCAGAATTCCCTGGTAAGTGCCAAGAAGCAGCACCAGTTTTTCACTTCCAGAAGCTTGGTGGGAATGGAAGGGGCTCTGGTGCAAGCAGTGAAACAGAGCTCGGGCTGCTTGATCCATGCAGGACACACAGTGGCTGTAGCTCCTTCCCCTGTGCCCTTGCCCTGTAATGGCCCATCTGACACTGGATTCTCTCCAAGCAACAGCTCAGGCATTCAGAGGAAGAGTAACAATTAAATCAAAAAGGAAAACCACTTGAACTTTTACCCAGAAGTGACTTCCCAGAAGTACCTCACAGGGATGGTGGGTACACTGAGTCACTGGAGAACTTGCTGTGTCCAGCCTCAGCCAGGATTTTCAGTCTATTTCCCTGAATTTCAATCAAAGTCTGATGCAAGAGAGTTAATGTGTCATAGCCATCATCTACTGCCTTTATCAAAGAGCAAGTGACAAGTAATTTGATGTCAGCATATAAATGCCACCATGGAAGGAAAATCTGAAGTTCTAAAGAGGCCTTAAATCTAGCAGAAGGGAAATTACCAGGGCATGATGGTCAGAAGCTGAACAAAAGATCTAAGATGGGTTTTTTAGCATTGATGTTGGTAACCACTGCAGTAATCAGTGGTTAAGGGATGTCAGAGTTAATTGCTCACTGCTCCCTCAGTGTGTGGAGCTGGGAACATGGAGCAAGACTCACGTGGAGCTTCCCTGTGGAGCTTCCCTTCTCACATGGCACCAGTGGCTGGGACAATCCCTTCTATCCCCCTGCCTGATGCCAGCAAAGTATTAAATTACTATTTCTGGTATTGTAAAGAAAGGGAAAACAAAATTTAAAATCTAAATAACCCAGCCTGTGCTAACAGCTGGCTTCTCCCCCTTTGCTCAGTTCCCAGCAGTCCCTTTCTCTCCCTCTGCAGGGGTCTTGGTGACACTGTGGATCATCGATCGGATCGGCCGCAAGAAAACCATGGCCCTCTCCTTCCTTGTCTTCTCCTTTTGCAGCCTTCTGCTGTTTCTCTGTGTTGGAAGGTAAGAAGAACACAGGGAACAACTGGTAGATCTGATTCATCCGTGTTCCCTCTTGGAGTGTGGCAGGAGAGCTGGAAGTGGGGGTTGGAAAAGTCCCGAGATGCTCATGCTCAGCTGGAGGAAGAGTTAAGGATGGAGTTAGGTTTTCTCAGCAGAGTTTGGAAGGAAACTAAAACAAGCAGGAGAGGAGAAGTCCTTGGATAGAATCTTGCAAATAGAGCAATCTCAACTTATGTCTGAGTAGGAGGTAACTACTGGACAATTTTTAAACCAGATGTGATGCCCTGAGCCTTGGTAGCTGATTCATGTCCTGCTCTCTGCCATTCATTACCTGTGTTTCCCCAGGCTGACTGGACAATAATTACCAGGGCAGTGCTTCACAGCCAGCCCTGCTCTCTGCCTCCCTTCCCACTGATCCAGCTGCTTCCCATGTCCCAGGCTCTGGATGGGCTTTGGCACAATTAAGGGAGAAGCAACAGACACAGAGTGGCACAACCTCCAGGGTCCTCCATGGCTGGGGGAGCTTGATGGGGGCATTGCTGCTGCACAGGGTCTGACTTCCTAAAGGATTGGGTTGGTGTGTTTGTATTGTTCAGTAGCTGTGCTCCCTGCAGCTTTTCCAAAGAACAACTCAGTTGGCAGCTCTGCCCTTGTGTCTTAGTGCTACCAAATTCCCAGCCCAGCTCTGGAAGTCTGGAAATTCTTTTTCTGACTGCACCTGGCCCCAGGCGTGGAGCAGTGTCTGCCATTCCTTGTTCATCAACCAGAGGAGAGCTCTCTGAATTAAAACCTTTTCAGGCACTGTACAAAACCCAAGAATGCAGAAACTTCATAGTAAGAAACCTTAAACAGTTGCACATATTCAGCTGGTGTGTAGGTTTGTGTCTTTTAAAGAGGAAGGCTGCACTCTCATTTTCTCCTCCTGCCTGCCATTTTTTTCTTAGCACCATTCATAACGTGGAATATATTTTTCTTATTTAGATAATTTTGGGCATTTGCTGCTTATTTCAATAGGCCACAGCTGTCAGTTGGAATGAATGCCCTTAGAAAACTGATGTGATTGTGGGAATGCAGATTGTTTGGCATCATTGTGATATTAAAGGTCCAGAAAAAATACAAAGAGCTCATTAAAAAACAAAAGGAATCGTTCTAACAAATTTAGCATTTTTATTGCACTTGCCTCCAAGTTAAACAAACAGATTGTACAGAACAATCCCAAACACTGCTCTCCTTTTTATTCTCACAGAAATGTTCTTACTGTGCTGCTCTTCATTGCAAGAGCTTTTATTTCAGGAGGATTTCAGGCTGCTTATGTTTACACTCCTGAGGTAAGGAGGTTGTTTTTGTCATGAGAATATTTAAGGGGAGTGAGAACATGGTGGGAAAGTCATTTTTATGACCTCTTCACAGTGGACCTTACCCCAGATATGAGCTGATGACCTCATTGTCATTGCCTAATGGAACTTGCTGTAGTAGCACTTCATGATTTCCATGGATTTAGGAGACTGGAGGGAAGAGAACTTCCCACAGCATTAATGGGCTGGTGGTTTATTCACAGGTTTATCCAACAGCCACACGGGCTCTGGGCCTGGGAACCTGCAGTGGCATGGCCAGAGTGGGAGCCCTGATAACCCCCTTCATTGCACAGGTAACATCTCCTCTCCTCCTGAGGAAGGCTGCAGGCACAGGAAGGTGTTGGGCAACCTGGTTTTCTGCTGGAAAGGGCCAAACCCAGGGGGATTTCTGGTGCTGAAGGAGGGTTGGTGGTGCCTGTCCTGGAGACAGAGTTCAGGCTCATCTCCAAATTTACCTCTTGCTCCAGAGTATCCTTGGGGCATGAACAACCAAGAAGCAGGCTGCTGGGTGGGCATGAGGATGTCCCTGTAGCCATCACCTGGAGATTTGGGAGAGGCAGAGAGTTTCCATTTGTGGTGCAATGTCACCTTTCTCCTGAGAGCCCAGGCTGGGGTCCTGGGGAATACAAACATTCCAAGGATGTGGACAGAGCAGGGCAGGGAGGTTGGGAGAGCCTGCAGAGACAGGACTTGGAGGACTGTGTCAGAAGGAAACTTGTGACTTGTTTAAGTCCTGTCTAATACATAACCCAGCCTAGTTTGTCACTTATTAATAACTACATGTAATTGAGGACAAAAAGCACACAGCACTGCATAACAAACATTTTTTCCAATACCCTAATTAAAATTTTTACTTCTGCATTACTATTTCCTGCTTTGCTAAGGCTCAGGGGTACCAGTTTGTATTTTCTGCCTTTTTTTCTTCAGGTGATGTTGGAATCTTCAGTCTATTTAACTCTGGTGGTTTACAGTGGCTGTTGCCTCCTGGCTGCTGTGGCTTCCTGCTTCTTGCCCATTGAAACCAAAGGTTGTGGCTTACAGGAGTCCAGCCACAGAGAGTGGGGACAGGAGATGGTTGGGAGAGGACCTCACTCCCCAGAGGTCACCAGGTCAAACTCTGGATCCCAGGAATGATGGGAGATGAAAACCTGCCAAAGGAATGGATGTTTTGAGCCAGATCTTTCACCCAAAATCCAACCCTGAAGCTGACCGTGCTGTCACTGCCAATGTCATGTGTCAAACTGCAGGACCTTTTGGGTTGAACCTAAGCAAATTGTGTCTCTGCTGCTCTTTGCTCACACTCCTAAAAACTTTACTTCTGTATTGAGAGGTATTTGATCCAGATAGCATTGGAAGGTTAGCAGGAGGAGGTTTTCTTAAGTCTGTTGTGCTTGCATGGTCAGCTCTTCAGCTTAAAATGTCCCGTGTCAAGCAAATAGCTAACTGAATGCACCTCAGTATAAGCTGTCATTAAAATAATGTACTCTTGATGCCTAAAACCAAAAGATTACTATTTATTGTGTACCTGGCACAGCACAAGGTGGATTCCGTGCACTACAGAATAGGTTTAATGAATTAGATGCCTGCCTTGCACTTTTCAACCAACCATCAACAACAGCAACAAAATGTGCTAAGGGCAAACCAACCAATGCTTTCTAGTTCCCTGGCTTCTGGGTTCTGTTCCTGGAGAATTAACAGGCACTGATTGCTTGGAAACAATCTTCTGAATGTTTCTCCCACCCAAGGCAGGTATTTTGAGTCAGTGAGGAGTGGTGGTTGGTGCAGAGGTGGAACCTTATATAAGAAATGTTACATCCTGATGGTTTGGAGCAGACTTTGACTTCTCTAACGTTGCCAGAAACATTGAGCACTCTTGTTGCTTGGTGAAGACTTCTTCAGCTGTGCTGGTGTCTCTGTGTGTGTGGAGATCCCCTCTGTGGTTTTCTGCATGGGTCCAGGTATGTCTCTGCTCAGTTTATCCAAGTTTGTTCTCGTGGGGGGGTATAGCTGAAACCTTTGATACAAATGCCTTGGTCTGAACAGCTGTGTTTGGATGGAGCTGCTCTCCAGGTGGTTTCCTGACAGCTGCAAAGGACTTTTTGATAGCTGCTGATTGTACAGTGACTGTGGCCTCAAACTGGTGACAAAGGAATGTAGCTGGCAGGGTGTTGGAAGCACACAAAATCCATGGGAATTGCAGTCATCCTTCAGGAACTTCACTCCAGATGTTGCTCCTCAAGGCTGCTGCTGCTGCTCTGCCAGGGAATGTAACAGAGTCCAGGTGAGGAGCAGTTGGTGTTTGATGGAACTCTCTGGCTCTGCAGGAAACTGGAGCTCAGAGCTGGGGGATGTGGAACATGAGGAAGCTGAGGACTCTTCATCCAGGTCTCCAGGATTCCAGGCTATGGAACACACAGCCACATGTGAGTGAGCTGGACTAAATGCTGATCACTGGGCTGGGGAAGCAATACATTTTTATAGTGTGTGTGTGGTCAGGTGTCTCACATAAATGTAATAAGTGTACAACAAATTTTTGCACAATAGAATGGGTGAGGTATTCTGGGAACCAAGCCCCTTTTCTGTGGGGCAAGAATAGGTCACTAAGTCCAAGTTTGGGTAGAGTTGAACACAGCTGGGGTTCAGCTTTCACTTAAGAGTTTTACAGCACTGGGATGTAATGCTCCAAGCCATTTTAGGCTGTTTTGTGTCTAGCACGAAGGAAAATCAGAAGTGGGTAATTCCTTAAAGATACTGAGGAAACTCAGACTAAAATTAAAAAAAAGGCCAAAGAGGTTTCTGACATTCTGTGTGTGGGCATCTTCTGCTGAAAAAACTCAAGTCTGACAAAGCCTCAGGTTGATGGGGGCAGCAGGGAGAGACTCCAGGAGTGGTTGCTCTAACCCTGCAACCTTTCCTTTTCACAGTAACACAAAAATGCAGCTCAGCTGAGAGGGGACCCCACTGTAGATGTGGCTGGTGGCCCAGACACCCTGCTCAGTGGCTCTTGGTGTCTGCTGGCTTGGTTGTCTCTGTCCCTGCTGTCCCATGTGCTCAGGCTCCAAACTCAAGTCCCAGCTGAGGTGCTGCCAGCATGGATGAGTTGTTTGCAGCTCTTCCAGCTGTGGTTGGATAACTCACTCTGCTGCCCCAAAGGCCAAGGACTTGTGTCCCTTGGGCTGTCCCTGCCACGTGCCAGGTGTGGGCAGGACATGGCAGTGAGGAAGCAGTTTTTTTGGGGGGGTTTAGATGAGGTTTTAGGTGACCAGTGAGCTGCAAAACCTGTCTTACCTTTGCCTGGGGCCACCTGTTCAGCTTTTAATGATAATTCTGACTCCCATCTTCTTCCTCCTGCTGGGGAAGGCTCTTGGGAAGGTGCCAGCCCATCCCTAGACCCAACACAGGGTCTCTGCCCCTCTGGGCTTGCCAGGAGCTGTGTCTGGAGTTTGGGGCACACCCCAAGGCAGGCAGAGTCCCAGGAGGTGTAAACATGCAGGGGAGAGAGAACATAAAGTGTGTGACATCCCTGGCCTGGAGGAATGCCACCTCCCAGCCTCCCTGCTGGGTTGCTTGGGCTGTTATTTATTGCCTTTAGTTAAAATTCTGCTTTTCCAGTGTTAATGTTCATATAACCCTTTGTTTTGTTGAGTTCTCTGTTGTGTTTTGTTGATTTCCAAAGGACTGCATCACTCTGGCCCTCAAAGGTGCATTCCCAAAGCTTTAGGTGAAGTACAGGTGAAATATCTCCTAAGTTTAGGTGAAATATCTCATAAGTTTGCACATGTGGATACTGCAGAGCAAATATTTCACAAGTAAAGATTTCCAGGTAATGCAAAACCTTTTGATGCTGTGGAGTTGTTCAGTTTTAACCTGTGACATTTACAGTATTAAAAAAACCAAACAAACAATTGAAGGCATTTTTGCTTTTCACTTTTTATAAATTGTGCATTGAAAAGGTATTTAATGATCTGAAGGCCAAGACTGGTCCTGCTGAGACAACTTCATACTCTGGGTCTTTGCTTTAAAGTGGTGCCTGAATCATGATCCCAAAGCTCTCTGAAGCCTGGGAGAAACTTCCATGGATATTCTCAGGCTTTGGAGCAGCTGAAGACAGGCAGGAGCCTCCCTGCAGCTGATCCCACCTCACCAAAACCAGTAGGAGCCTGTTGGGGACAGAAGAAAGTTGAGGTTTTGCAGGTCCTTGCATACTGTTAATAAATGAAGGAGATTTTATATTGTTCACTGAAAATCTGCAGGTTGATACACAATAGCCTGTAAATAATCACAAGTCATATTTTGTTAATATGGCAACACCACTGATGTATATAAGAAGCTTCCAAAGATTGTTTTACACACTGTTGAGTATTTTTCACTGATGAAGGAATTGATACAGTTCATTTCAGACAATAAAGGGAGATAATTTTGAGTTAAAATTGAGAGCAAACAGAATTGTGGGATTCAGAGCTTTATCAACTATCCAATATATTAATGTGCAAAGCTGTTGTGGGAAAAATAATTCCCTGAGTGTGCTTTGATGGAATGATTCCTTATTCCTAAATGCTTGCTGAAAGAACATTGAATGTTTTCCTGTGTTTGAATGTACAGTTTCTAAGCTGGACACATTTTAATGTTTAAAAACTTTATGTATCTCGAGCTTGTTGTAAAATACTCCTTTTGTTCTTCTGGTACTGATGCAACACTGGATAGTTCAATTCCACACTAGATATTTTACGTTAAACAAATAAATAGTTTTTTCAGTAAAAAAAAAAAAAAAAAAAAAAAAAGCTTTTGGCTGTTCTGTGTCCTTTTTAAAGGGTCAGCACTGCCCCAGTGTGTGTGTGGACAGAAAAGTCACAAGATTTGTGTTCTCATCAGGAGTAACCTCACAGACAACCACAGCTAAAGGTTTTTAGAGTTATCTTAAGAACTTTAGTTGCTTATTGGGCAATAAAACCCAGTCAGTTTTGCTTCTTGGCTGCAGGTAAGTTCTGGCAGTGCCTTTAATGCTGCAGTTGGTGGCTCAGTGTGAGCCTGGATTCAGGGCAGTCAGGGATCTTTCTCTTTATTTACTTTTTTAATGTCAACTTTTACCTCTCGTGGTTTTATGGAATATAATAAGTGCATAACCCCAGCTGTATTCCTCTGCCCTTGAAATTATATTCCTCTTTTGATGTCCAATAATTACAAACTCAAGCTTGTTGGTGCCTGACTCAGGCTGAGTGACCATCTGTAGGTGCTGTGTGTGCTCATCCTGTGTCCCCAGCTCAGCATCAATCCTCCTGCCCTGGCACCAAGAGGCTGGGAATGGAAATGGGAACTCCAGGAGGGTTTGTATCATAGAAGCAAATATTCATCCTTTTTTTTTTTTTTTTTCTACAGCCAACTTTTTGGCATCCCTTGAGCATTTCTAAAGCTCCTTCTGTTTCCCAAAATGCCAGAGCTGCTCTTTGCTTACAGAGGGTAAGTTCACTGACTGCTTGCTGCATTTCCAGCTTTGCTCTGTGCCACGGGGCATCCTTTTGGGATGGAGGTACCCAGGGGTGGTGGCTCTGCAGCCCCCCCAGCTCTTACCTCACCCCTGCCACAGCAGTGACCCCCAGGCTCCTCTTTTCTGTCCCTCAGTGGCTGCCAGCTGTAAAAAACTCTTAAAATCTCAAAGCTGAGGGATCAGCTGAGCTACCTGAGAGTGTCCCAAGCATTTCTGTACAGGGGGTGGGTTCTCTGTGGGCTGGGAGCAGCAGGCAGCCACTTCACACCCTGGGATTTGAGTTTCATTTGTCTGCTCAGGATCTTCCCCCTGCAGGATGGAAGGTGAGGAGCCAAGGAATGAGGATTTTCTGGGGTGTTTCCATGGCATCAGCTTTTGAGGCCCTATCATTAAAAGGAGAAAGCATCACAGGTGAGATATGTGACTATTACCTTTATTCACTCCTATTTAAATTGTGGCTTTTTAGAAAACAAACAAAACGAGGCTGCAATCAAACCGTGCCTCTAGGGCTTTCTGTTGGCTGGGTCAGATCCCCTACAGGGGCTCCTCTAAGATCAGAAAAATCAAGCAACGACTGCAAGATAAGCAATGAGCTGCTACAGCCCTGCTAATGCAGGGAAGCCCCTCTGAAATCTTCTGAATTTGGGTTTGGATTTACAGCAGTGCAAATGGGGGGAGAACGTGGCCCCTGGGATCCTGTACCTGGAGACAAAGGAAAGGTTTCACCCAGTGACTTCCACCACAGCAACATCACAGACCATTAGGGTGAGCATTAACCAATCAGCAGTTTTACTCCAGTTTTATTCTATCTTTTTCTTGATTATCCCTCTGGCAGGTGGCTGCAATACCTCAGGGGAGCTGCCAGCTGAGGGGGGGGAACCCTTTTGGCAGTCAGAGGACAGGACAGGAGCTCCAAATTTTCCTGTGGCTGCCAGACACTGCTCTGCCCTGCCCTGTGCCCTGGCAGCCAGGGGATTCCTCTCACCTCTGCTGAGTGACTGCTTAAAATCCAGGTGCCCAGGAGGTGAAAGGAGCCCAACTGCACTGCAGTTTCTCTCCTTCACTCCCTGCAGCTGCCTGGTACATCACAAATGAGGCTGGGGAGCTATTCCTGGCACATGGAGTCAGAGGGAGAGAGAAGCTGCAGCAGAGATGAGTAAGTACCAGTTGGCTGCTCTGCAGAGGAGGGAGCCCAGCCCTGTGTGCCAGCCTGGGACAGCCCCTGGCTTTGAAATTAATGCTTCTTGACCATCCAGCACCTTGGCTGTGATGGGTTTTTTTAGAGCAGGAAAGACACCTGGAGTGGAAATATCATCCAGACTGTA
Source organism: Heliangelus exortis (assembly GCF_036169615.1). Classification (NCBI taxonomy): domain Eukaryota; kingdom Metazoa; phylum Chordata; class Aves; order Apodiformes; family Trochilidae; genus Heliangelus; species Heliangelus exortis. The sequence continues at coordinate 12,598,856 of NC_092440.1, read as the reverse complement.
TCTTCAGACCAGCACCTTTGGTTCGGAGCCACTGGCCAGCCCTGCAAAGCCATCTCCTCCTGGGATGTGTCCCCACTGCTCCAAGGATTCCCAACCTCTCCCCAGGCTGCTCCTCTCAGAGCTGCTGCTCCAGCCCTGAATCCTGGCTGGAGGGAAGGAGGAGCTGAAGTGCCCCCAGGAGTTTTAGGGAGGACAGCAGCTATTTTGCCTCTGCTCTCTGCTATATATAGAGCCTGGCAAGTACCCCAGGCTGGAGCATGTGGCTTTTGTTGCTAAAAACATCATTTGGGAAGCCCATTTTAGGCAACTGCTGCTCTCTATTGCCTGGGACAGAACCAGGTGCTGCAGCCCCGGGCTTGTGTCCTGGCATCCAGGGAAGGAAAACTGCTGGAGCTGAGGCACGGTGCTGCCAGAGCTGTCCCTGCTTCCCTGGGAGCTTCCGACCTGCCTCCTAAGGAGCTTTTGCCTCCTGGGCTCAGCTTGGAAATCTCATTCCAGGTGTCGGGGCAGCCCCTGGGGACCTCGGGTGGCACCGGCTCCGTGTTGGATCCCACCCCGACGTGCAGGAATTCCAGCTGAACCCTTTGCAGGATGATTCCCGGGGCCAGCAGTTTCCTCTCCCAAGGATAATCAGCCCTTCCCTCGGGAAGGTCCTGCGAGGCCGGGATGGAGGGAATTCTGGCGAATGGCAGGGACAGGAGTGGCAGCCACCTGGAACGGGGCACGGAGAGCCTGGAGGGAGGGTTGAACGTGTATCTCTGGGTTATTCACACCTTCCTGCTGGGATTTCTCCAGCTGCTGCTGCCCCCCTCATCCCGGGGGATCTCAGAGGCGGGGCTGGAGCCGCTGCTGCTCCCGGAGGATGCTCCCGAAGAGCCGCGCAGCTGCCAGGGCACAGCCCCAGTGGATGGTGATCCCGAACCCCCCGTGGCCGTAGTTGTGTATCACCTGGAGGAGGAGAGAAGGGATGGGTGCTGGGAACCCTCAGCTTGGAGCCCTCTGGGGCTGAGGGCAGAGTTTGGGAATGTCCTTCATGTCCTGAACCCCCCCCCCCTCCCCCAGGAGCTCCTGGCACAAAGCTCAGTGCCTCGCTGCTCTTTCCATCCTTCCAAAAGCCTCTGGAGGGGCAGGAGAAACTCCCCGTGGCTCAGCAGGACCCTGGAGCATCTCCTGCAGCCTCAGAGCACAACGTGTTCCACCCTACCCACAGCTTGTTCCTGCCAAAGTAAATTATTCTGCTTCTGTGGGAGCCCTGACTCCCAGCTGGGATCAATAACTTCACCTCCCCTGTGCCAGGGCAGCCCAGAGCTGAGGTGCTGGTACAGGGACAGAGTGATCCATAAATTAATTCAGCCACAGCACTGCTTTGAACCGGGCTCTGAATACACTGATTGCTTCCCAAGGCTTTCCTGCTAAAAATTGAATACATTCTCATGGCATTTAATTACATTTTGCAGTTGCCTTCAGAGCTTTAATCTCTCCTTCCAGGCTGCACTCAAATCAAGGTCTGCTGGGGAGAGCTCTGAAGAGTGATGTGATCCTACATGGAAGGTAGGAGCCAAGAGCAGATGGCACTCCTGCCATGCCCTGTCTCCTTTCTCTTAAAAAAAAAGGATATATTAGCTGTGCCAGGCAATTTAAGGAGCCATTGCCCTGGGGAAGTTCTGTACCAGACACCAGGCTTCACCTCCACAGATGCAGCTGGATTTTTCAGAGCCCTGTGGCCCCACATCTCATTTCGTGCTGCTCTGCCCAATCTTTCCCACCCTGAGCATTTCATCAGAAACTGAGTGTTGGGTGTTATAAATCAGGGACATGAAGTTCACAGGCACAAGGGCTGTGCACATCAGGGCTTCCTGCAGAAAACCAGCTTGCTCTAAATGCTGAAACATGGTTCACATGCACCTCCTGTGATCCTGGGACCAACAGAGTCTCCCTCCCTCCTGGGTTGGGTTTGGTTTGGTTTGGTTGGGTTGGGTTGGGTTGGGTTTGGTTGGGTTGGGTTTGGTTTGGTTTCTATCAGGAGCTAAGCTCCAGCTGCAGGTTCTCCTTTAGCAGGAGCTCTCCCTGCCCACCCCACTCCCCTATAAACCCCCCCCAAATTTAATGCCTTTGACACTGGGCTGAGCCTGGCTCAAGGATTCACCCCTAATCAGAGAGGGGGCAGAGCAAGGAGCCATGTGCAGTGCTCAGCTGGAGCTCAGGGCTGCTCTGCCAAGCTCCCAGGGACTCAGGCACAATTAGCACCCTGGTTAATGACACCCAGGGGTGTCCCCAGTACCTCTGCCTGGCCGTGCCCATGGCTCAGGGTCTCCCTTTCCAGGCGGACACGGGGACGTGTTGGTCTCAGGCCACTCCACTCCTCTGCCACCTTGGCTGTCTGGAAGCAGAAACCCATCAGCACCCAGGCAGTGTTTTTCCTACTTCCCAGCAGCCCAAAGTGGGGGCACTGCAGGTGGGGAGGTGGGGGGAGACAGAGGATCCCCCATCCCCACTGCTGCACCCACTCCTCTGCTGCAGCGAGGGATGAGGGGGCAGAAGAATTTGGGGTCCCCCCCAGAAGGTGGTGGGGACGCACCCCGGGGTGGCTGATGCTGCACAAGCCATGGGAGCTTTGCAGAAACCCCCCCAGCTCTCATGGAAAAATGGAGATCTTGTGATTTGTCCTCAGTGCCCATCCCCGTGGCATCATCCAGGGTCTCCATGCCCCTCTCCCCAGAGGTTGGGGGGTGGGGGTCCCCCACCTGAAGCTCAGGGAGGAGCCTGCAGCAGCTCTCCCAGATGGTTTTGTGATCCTGGGTGCTGTTCTCTTCGTTCCAGTTGCCAAGCTGATTGATCCCTCCCAGGACAGTAAACTCACTCCTGCACCAGAAGGAGATAAACGGGGGTGAGTGTCCCCAGATGTCCCTGGCTGGGGGGTGCAGCAGGGGACCCCCAGGGCCAAGCTCTCCAGCATGGATAGAGGTGTCCCCTGTGCCTGAGTTTGCCTCCTTTGGGAGCTCAAACTGAAATAAACACAGGGAGAAAAACCCACATGTAGCTGGGACTGAGATCAGAAATCGCTTGGAACACTTTGTCTGGGGGCTGTGAGTGTTCAGAGCTCCCATTTATTAAAGGGTTTATTGCCTGACCCTGGAATATTGGCTCAATAGGGAGATGCAGCCTTCAAGTGACAGCTAAAAACCCCTTCTGCTTTGCCAAAGCTGGGCAGATCACTGCTCTCAGGAGGAAACCAGGGCAGGATGAACAGCAGCCATGCATTTATTTATCCTGCAATTTAACTCCCCTGGGTACCTGCAGGTGCTGCTGCTTCAGAGAGACCCCAGCTCCCCTAAGAAAGCTGCTGGTGGGAAGTGCAAGGAAAGTGCTGGAAGTTGGGCCTGGTATGGACCTGGGAGTTCCCTGGGGAGCAGAGAGCCACGTCCAAGCTGATGGTTTTGGTGTCCTAAGAGCAGAGCAGTGCTTGCCCTCAGCTGTCACCTACCCTGGGATGATGTATGGGGAGTTGTAGATACCAGATTTGGTGTCATGAGTGATGATGAAATGCTTCACCCACGGGGCCAGGACCTGGGAGATGAAGGAGAGAGGGTGAGGGAGAGCCAGAGAGTGGGGTCCCTGGCTTGGGGAGGCAGCAGGAAGGATGCTGAGATCTGCACATGGTGCCCACCCTTCTGCTCAGCTCCTGGGAGGCTGGGAGGACAGGCAGGCAAGTGCAGGAGCTTCCTACCTGCTGTGAGTCTGTGTTCCCCCAAATAATCATCCTCTTTCCCGAGGATTTAATATCTTTTAATTACTGATGTTGTGCCTCTGGCCTCCCCCCAACCTCTCTATGATGATGAAGAAATGTCCTGGAGACTCAGGATGTCCCCCCAGCTGAACCAGGAATGGGATCCAGGTTTTCAGCTCTGGTGGCCACTCATGAAGGTTTTCCATGACCAGGGTTTGCTGGGAATCAGGAGCTGACCCCAGTGTGGCTCTGGCCCCCAGAGTCCTTATCTTGTAAGGTGTCTATCATCAAATGGCTCCTCCTGAAAAAAAAAGGACACCTGCCCTGCACCCACCTCACCTTTATCACCTGTCCCCGGCCGGGCTGTAGCTGGGGGTCGGGCTGTAGCTCCCCTGCCCGCATCCCAGTGCAGTTGATCACAACATCCACACCCTGGGCAAAGAGCTGGGGAGAGGCAGAGCAGGGGCTGAGTGGGGCTGAGGCCTCCCTGCAGCCAAACCAAGGGCTGGGTCCAACGGGCTGGGAATGACCCAACCACAGGGGCTGGATCCAGGGCACAGCTCCCCCAGCTCCTGTCCCCAACATTCCTCCGGGTGTTGCTGGGGAAGGGAAAAGCAAAATGCTGGGTTTGGCTGCAGCCTCCCTCAGTGCCAGCAAAGCGTGGCTGCTCCCTCCCCTCTCAGCCACCTCTTGATGCCCAAAGGTCTTTCTCTTTCTTGGTGGCATCTGTCTCCCAGATTTTGGTGAATTCCTGCTGCTGTCCCATCACTGAAGCCAAGGGACATCGTCCCGGAGCAGCACATCCCTGCTGGAGGCTGGGGGATGCCCCGGCTCCATGCAGCCACTCACCTCCTGGAAAGATCCAACCTTCTTATGGAAAAACTTCACTCCTCCCTGCCTTAACCTGGGAAGAAGGAGTTCCTTTGTTACCAGGAAACTGAAAGCAAATGTACCCTTCAAATTAGCACCTCTAATTGATACCCAGAGCAGGGACAGCTTGTCGCTCCTGCTAATAAACAGCCATTAACTTCTCAAAGGTTCCTAATGGTCTCCAATCATCAGCTCAGCTCCCTCACGGCCCAGAGCCTCTGAGGGTGATGCAGCAGAACCCTGCTGGACCCCACAAGCACAAACCTGAGCCCCACTCCCTGCCTCCCCCTCCTTTGGCTCATCCCGCTCTGCCCCTGCCCCGGTGCTGCCGGGGGGCACAGGGTGAGGGCTGCGAGAGCAGGAGAGGATGCTCAGGTCCCCTCTGGGTGCTGTCACATCGAAGCCACCAGCCTTCCCAAGCTGAGCAGCTCAGAGGGGCAGCAGGACACGGGGCAGCAGCCTCTGGAATCAGCACAGCCCCAGCTCAGAGAGAAGGATCCGGAGCGAGCCCTTGATGTGCAGGATGAAATCCACACCAGCACCTCCCCAGCACCAGCACTCACCTCTTGGTGAGCCAGGGCAGGTAAGTCCTGCCCTCCAGCATCAGTGCCGTGTTGAACCAACCATAGCTGAAAGAGGAGAGGACCTGGTAAGGACCCCCAGCAGCTTTACACCCCCAGCCACCTCCAGCCCCTCTGCTCCCAACGGCTGCTGCACCTCTGGGACCCCAGTTCTCCCTTGGACAAAAAGTGTAAATAAAGGCTTTTCCCTCTCCTTACAGCATAAACCACCTTCTGCTGGTTTTCTTCCCCTGGTGAAAAAGATCTGGTGAAGGAAGAGAGGAGTTGGAACGGTTCCAGTGCTGGGCTGGTGCTTTTTTGGGCTTGTTTGAGGTGTTTGCTACTTATGTTAAGGGACGTGGCTGTAACAAAGCAAGGCCACTTCTGCACCTGCCAGTTCTTGTCCTTGCAGCCCGTTGGCAGGACAGAGACTGGGACCATCCAGCCTGTCCTTCCTGGAACTGGACTCTCTGGAAAACAGACTGAAAAATACCTGTAACCAGGGAAGAGTTCAAGCTCTTTTGATGTCAAGTTCCTGAATCCCAAGACAATGTTCTTCCAAGACGGGTCCTGCAACAGGGAAAAAGGCCCAAACTCGTTAAGAAAACTGCATTCCAACAACCCCACCCCACCACCATGGGACAGAAGCGACGAAGGGGGACACATCCCACCCCAGAGGAGCACAGGGATCTCCCAGCTCCCACCCTCGGAGGGCCCAGCCCTGACTTGATTCCAATATTGCATCAGGGGGTGTAGAAAACACCGAGTCCCGAGCAAACTGTCACAAGACGAACTTGGGAGGATTGGGAAGCATTCAGAGCATCTTCTGGGAAGAAGCACAACCCTGCCCGCCCCCGGGCAGCCTCCAGACCCTGCCCAGCCCTGGCTCTGACTTAGCTCCTTACCGGCACCGGCTGCGTGAACAAATTGTAGCCAGAAACGAGGAAAAGTCCCATTTCCCTGGCTGCCGCTGAGCCCAGGTGCCTGAGCAGGTAATCGAAGGTCTCTTTGTTCCACATCCTGCCACGAAAAGAGGAGAGCGGTGGCTCTGCCAGCCCCGTGGAGCTGCGCCGGCTGCTCAGCCCCTCGGGCAGGGATGGGGGGGACGGGACGGGACGGGACGGGAGCCCCCTCCTCACTCACGTCTCCTCCAGGTTGCCGTGGTCGCTGAGGTAGGGCTGCCACAAGCCGGCCGCCCCGTCGCTGGTGGTCTGGGGGGTGTAGCGATCGGCGTAGACCTCCAGCTCCAGGCTGGGTGTCAGCCCCTGGTACTGCTGGTGGATGCAGAGGGCGGTGGAGAGGCCGATCACCCCCGCCCCGATGATGGCCACACGCATGGCTCCGGCTCCCTGCGGGGAGGGAAATGCCCCGGAGGGCACCGCGGGGGGTGAGGAGCAGCTCGGATAAACTGGGGCTTGCTGGGAGGGAGCATCAGCTCCTGCAGGACTGGAGCTGGGCTGGGCTGCTCTGGGTGCATTGGTGCGAGTTGTTTTTAAAGCCTCCCAAGTCCTCTCCAACACCCGCCCGAGCTGACGAGGCACAAAATCACAGAGGGAGGGCACTGCCGTTTGCCACGGTGCCAGGGGAATGTTTCTCCATCGATCCAGCTCCTCTCCAGGGAGTTCCGAATCCTCCCCAGTCCCTGGCACGGGCTGGAGATTGGTGGGAACAGATGAAAGGAATGGGAAACCGCGGGTGTTTTCCAGGGATTGATGCCATGTCTGATAAAGGCAAGGATGGTTCCTCGGGGCTGCCTGCACATCAGGGTGGCTGTGCCACCACCCTCAAACCTTACCACCACCCCAAATACCACCACCTCCCAAAGGCCCAAAAAAGGATCTGCAGCCCTCCTTGGGCCCCTGATTCTTTTCTTGCTTGAGCTTCCCTGGCTTGTCCAGACTTGGAGAAAGCCCCATGGACATTGTCTGGGCAGAGAGCAGCCAAGGACTGATTCAAGGAAGGGCTGAGGGTCCAACAGGGGAGATCACCTCGGCCTGGGTCACATCCCTGGACACTCAGGCAGCGTCTGGATAGGAGGAGGGATGCCAGAAGCACGCCAGCCCTGGTTCTGAACAGCTTGAGTAAATTCTAGCCCGTGGTTTTATTTGGACAAGGTGAAGTGCAGCATCTCTGCAGTGAAAGGCAGCCCGCAGAGGGCCTGACATTTCCTGGGATGGGGGATGAGGAATCAGCACAGCAAAGCACCAGGAGGAGCAGGAGAACCGTGCTGCTTCCCATCTGCTGGGGTTTTGTTACCCAGAGCCAGCAAGGACCGCAGCCACCTCCTCTCCCTGCAGCCACAGGGATTCACCCCAGGCTCAGCCACGACCTCCCTGATCCATAAACGACAGAACCAGAGGCTTCCAGCAGCTTACCTGCAGCCTGCGTGGGCTTCAAGATGTTTCCAGAGGCTTGGACCTCCTCAGACAGCTTGTTTACAGCCCAAAACTGTCTGCAGAGCAAGGTCCAAGCAGCCAGGGCAGCAGCCAGCCCACCCCTGACTGACGGGGACAAAGTTTTTCTTCTGGACCCAGGGAGGTGAAGTTCCCTGTGCTGGATCCTGGCAGCCAGCCCCAGAGTCACTCCTCTGGAAGGAAAATGGGGTCACTACGGTCGGTGCCAAAAAGCTGATACTTGTCACCATGGTGACTGGTGGCTGCCCTGACCAGCCCTGGCGGGTGGGGACAAAGGGATGGGACTCTCTGGCCACTGGGTTCCTGCAGGATCTGGGAAAATCCAATAGCTCAGTCTTAATTTTTATTTTGGTAAGAGAGAAACAACATTGCCTCTCCTGATAGACCCCAGGAGCTGTGCCACCCAGCTGCCCCCTCTCAGGGCTCAGATGGTTCCATTCCTCATGGCTAAGCTGCCTCTCCCTTCACAAAACCAACAACTTTAGGTTTTGGGTTAAAAAGCCAGGTTTGTGGGTGCGGATGCTGTTAGCAGCAGTGGAGGCACCTCTGGTGGCTACAATAAGGGATTTTTCCATGCCTAAAGCTCTCATAAAAGGGGCAATAAGGATAGAAGCAATGGGAACTAATCCCCTGCCCAGGCTGAGGGTTTCAGCCAGGCAGCACAACCCACACTGGCCACAAGAATTTGGAGCCACAAAAGGCACGGCCAGGGGTACATGGGCTGGGGCAGGGGAAGCTTTGACCTCAGAGGTCACCAGGGGTGCTGCAGGAGGGTCTCCTGGTACCTTTAATGCTTTGGGGAGCAGAGTGCTGCTCGCACACAGTTTTGACCCAAGAATCATCGTGGGGTGCAAGCAACCGACCCCATCCATGCTGCCTGGATGGCTCCCGAGGGTGGCACTGGGGACACCGGGGCTCAGGGTCCCTCTCCGGAGGGTTGATCTCGTCCACCGTGTGTGCTGCCCCAGGAGACCCGGCTGGGGCAGGTGGTCCCTGGGCCCCAGGGATGCTTTTGGCCCTCACCCAACATCCTCAGTCATTTAGGGCTTTGCACACAACCAGCAAAGGCTCCGACACGAGTTACCCCATCACTCCTCTGCCTCTTCCTTTTGCCACCCCCGACCCCCCGCACTTCCCTCGCTCCCGTTTGGGGGATGCCCCGCGCTGCTCAACCCCCACCAAAACCTTTTGGGGCCTTTTTGGGGCGATGGGGATGGTGATTTTCCCACCCCCCGACACCGAGGATCCCCCCTGGGGGGGACCGACCCGCACCCTCCCTCCTCAGCCCACCCCAGCACTGGGGTCCCGGAGCTCGGTCCGGTCCATCCCGGGGCCCGTCCCGTCCCGTCCCGCCCCGCCCCGCCCCGGGGCCGCCCCCGCCGCATCCTTCGCTCCTCCCCGCGGTGCCGGGGCCCGTGCGGGCTGCGCAGCCGCCGGGGCGGTGGAGGCGGCCGTGGCCCCGCAGCCTCCGCTCCGAACCGGACCGGGCCGCCGCCATGGCGCTGGTCACGCTGCAGCGTTCGCCGACCCCCAGCGCCGCCTCCTCGGCCAGCACCAGCGAGGTGAGTCGGGCCGAACCGGGCCGAACCGGGGAGCTGGGAGGGACGCGGCCCCGCAGCGCCTCGGCCGGGCCCCGCGCATCGGCCGCGTCCCGCAACCCCGCGGCCCTTCCCGCCCCTCCGTGCCCAGGCGGTCCCGGGATGCTCCATCCCCCCCGCACGCTGCTCTCTGCCCCTCACAGCCCCCTCCCCACCGGGGCTCTGCCCCCCTCCTGCTCCCCCTGAGCCCCGGGGCAGCCCCGCTCCGCTCTTCTCCTCTGCTCGCCCCATTCCCCCGCCCTCATCCCGCAGCCGCCACCGCCTCCTGCCCAGGGATGCTCTGCCCGGCGCTGCCCCTCTGCAGGACACCCAGGACAGGCACCCTGGGTGTCCCCGACACCCTCCCCTGGCTTTCCCCAGCTTTGGGTTTCTGTCTTCCTGCGCTGCAACCCCCACATGCCATCCAAACAATGCTGCAGCCCCCAGGATATTTTATTTTATTTTATTTTATTTTATTTTATTTTATTTTATTTTATTTTATTTTATTTTATTTTATTTTATTTTATTTATCCTTCTTCCCTACGCATCCCTTTTTTTCCATCCCTTTTTTTTGTGACTCCCAAAGACCAGCCCGGTGTTTCCCTGCCTCTCCTTCTTGTGCATCCCTCCCTCCCTTCCCGTGGGTGCTCCCTGCCCTTGGCTTCGCTCTGTCCCTGCTCCCCCCAGGTGAACAATCCTATTTGTCACCTGTCAGGTCCCTGTGACTCTCTCGATTAGCTGAGCTGAGGAGGGGGAGGCAGGAGGGGGACAGGGACACAAGGCTCACAGGTTCTCTCTTGCCTGGAGGGACCCTGGGGGTTCCCTTTTCTGGGGGTTCCCTTTTCTGGGGGTTCCCTTTTCTGGGGGTTCCCTTGGCACAGCCCTGGCTGGGGATGTGACCCATCCCCACTCTTCTGCCACAGATCTGTGTCCTGGGGTTTGGGCTCCTGAAGCTGCAGGGAATGTTTCCTTGAGAAACTTGGGAGGCAGGATTTTTTTTTTTTTTTTTTTTTTTTTTTTTTTTTTTTTTTTTTTTTTTTGGTGCTTTCCTGTGGAATTTCCTTGGGTTGTGGTTTTAGAGTCTTAAAGGGGACCCAGTGGCCACCTGATGGACAGAGCTGTAAATGAGCTGTAACCCTGATGCAGGCAGTGGAATTAGACTGGATTTAACTGGTGCAGGTGGGAGAGGAGTCACAGCAGTCTGCCTCACCTTGCCACCTACATCTGCTTTAGGTGCTGCGTTGTGCAGGAGCTCTGTGTTCACCATTTTATTTTTTTTTCAGTGGATTGACTGTGTGAGTGTCCATTTCCCTCTTGAAAGTGTTGTCCCAAACCTGTCACCTGGTTTTGTGCATCCTAGGGCCCTTTGGCCACTGGTGTGTGTGGCTCCCAGAGGGACTCCTCAGCTGCAGTTCTCTGAGTGCTCCCTTTTGGCATGAAATACCATAAAACTATCACCCCCCCTTTTCCAAACCCAGCATTTTGCTTTTACAAAGTCAACTTCAAAGGAGAATCCCATCAAAAAGTGCCAGTGTGGCCTTTGGCCTTCTGTGATCTTTCTTGCAAGGAAAACCAGGGCTGTCTGGGGCTTTTAGCCTCGGGGAATAATTATTAGAGGATTTTTTTTTTTAATGGGAATCAATGTCCAAATGGCCTTGCTAATTGTCAGTGTGCTGTCAGCCTCTCAACTCATGATCCTGAAGGAATTTAGAAAATGGTCCCTGCAGGAGTGTTCCTGTAGCACAGGGTAAATCCTGAGGAGCAGAGAGGAGTTCATGCACACTTCCCAAACTTCCACTCACTTCTCAGCTCTGCTGCCCCCTCCCTTCCACACCCCCTCCTGCCCCATTCCAGGGCTTTCAGCCCTCCTGCACTGTTTCCCAGCTGGAAAGGGATGGGATGGTGGTTGTGGTACCCGTGATGGGATCCACGGTGAGGGTCACAGCACCAGGTGCTTGGTGCACCATAAAACCTGCCAGCTCTGAGGATGCTCTCACCAAACCAAGATGCACTCGGTGTTTCTGCTTTGTTTTGGGGTCACTGCTTCTGTTTAAATAGAAAACACAGGGAAAGTCAACTTTTGAAAGCCAAAGTTTCTGCAGAAGATGAGCCTGGAGGAGATTCAGCAGCAGAGCCACAGCTGAGGACGCTCAAGACTTCACAGTCACATTTGTTTAAAAAAGAAAAAAAAAAAAAAAGTTTTTTCTTCCCGTTGTTGCTACGTGACAGACCCAAACAAACAGCTTTGACCTCACACAGGCCAAAAATCTGCCAGACCTTCTCAGGACTGGGGGGTTCTGCTGGTGGGGGGCAGTGGGGCTCGGGGTGATGCTGCTGCCCCATCCAGGCTCTGCTGCCACTGCTCACTGTAAACAGACTAAAAATAGCCATGGGATGATTCCTGCCATCAGCTGCAGTCCTTTTGGATGGGCTTTGTGTCTCTCTCCTCCTCCAGATGGTTATATTTCTAATATCCAGCCTGTGTGGTTGCATTTGGGGTTTTGTTTTTTTTTTTTTTTTGTCTCCTGGCATGAGTTGTTCCTTGCAGTGTGTAAGCAGAGCAGGTCCTGCATGCTCTGACCTCCAGAGCCTTCACTTGGAGTGCTGGGGAACAGCCCAGGGCATACACACACACACACCACTTCAAGCTTGAATATTTTACATGAAACTATTTGCTGATTTTTCACCTCTAAAAAAAACACCTGGAAAAAAGTAACCCCTATGGTGGCTCTTATCTGATGTGACTTTAGGAGGTGAGGTGGTAAATAACAAATGTTCCCTGAGGGTTGGCACTGATGGAGCATCTTGGGTCCCTCCAGCTTCATCAGACCCCCCTGTCTGTTGTGTTCCATGTTTTTCCTTGTGCAGGGGTAATCTCAGCTCCCTTCTTTCCTTCTTGGGTCCCAACCACCTCTCCAGTGCAGCCTCAGGGGATGCTCCTGCCTCCTTTTGTCAACTTCTTCAGGACCAGAGGAGGAGAATTATCTTGGAGCCAATTTTTTTTTTTTCCCCTGTCACCTCTGGATGCAATTAACTCCAGCTCTGTTTTTCTTTAACATGGAATTCTGTCCAGAGGGTGATGGAGAGGTTGAAGGAGGAGGCATGAAAATGTTCCTCTCTGAAAGCAGCCTTAGGTCAGCTCGTGTGCTTCTGCCTGAAGGGGAGGCTGTAAAGTCAGCAGCCAGGTTTGCTTCCAGGGGGACTTTCCCTGGTGGAAAAGCAACCATTGTAATCCATGCAGTGAATTTATCAGGAAAGCAGCAGACCAGGACCCGTTCCTGGGCACAGTCCTGGCCTCAGGACCTGTCTGTGCCAGCATCCAGGTGGAGGTGGCCTCACTGGGGAGGTGACAGCTTCAGGGCTGGGTTGGGGTTCAGGAGCTGGAGGTGTTTCAGCTGGAGGGTTCCTGTCCTGTCACTGCACACCCTGGGCAGCATTAATTTGTGCCCAGCATTAATTTGTGCCCAGCATTAATTTGTGCCCAGCATTAATTTGTGCCCAGCATTAATTTGTGGGCAGCTCTTCCCCTGCAGCCTCCTCTGGGCCAGGCTGTGCTGCCACGTGTGGGCTCAGGGGCAGGGCTGTGTCTGCACTCCTGGTGACGTGGGGGTTGGTGATCATCAGACAGATCTCTGCTCTGGGACTGGCTTGCAGGATAAGAACCTAAGAGCTTTACAATCCCCCTGAGCCCCTTTGTCACCCGGCACTGGGTGCTGGTGGCAGCCACAGCCAGGGAGTGGCATTTGTCCCTGGCACCAGCAAGAAGAACCCCATGGGAAGCCACAACCCCAAACTCGTGACCCCAAACCCGTTACCCTAAACCTGCTACCCCGGGGGTGCTTTTTATTTGATTTTTTTTTTTTTTTTAAGTGGGACTTAAAAAAAAGTGTCAGTATGGCAACAAGCAGCATGTAACTTTCTCTGTATCCTTCTTTTCTCCCCCCAGCTGGAGGTTGGCAGTGATGAGGAACGTAAATTAAATGTGAGGTAAGCAGAGATTTTGGGCTGGGAACATCATCCCCACTGTTGTTAATTGTCTGCCATGTAGCTGAGCCCTGATCCCACACAGGACTGGAGGGTGTGAGCTTGCCAGGAGGGGTCTGCAGAGAGCTAAATATTGGGGAGGCATAAAAAAAAAAGCCTAAAAGAGGGTTTGTGGGGTTTTATCCTGGCAGAAAAAAAGTAGAAAGTTGCTCATCAGCTCTGGCCACAGCACTCACCTGTTCCAGCAGCATCCCTGGGATGGGGAGAGGGTTACACTCCTGGAGTGGGGAGAGCCCTGCTCATTCCTGGGTAATTACCCCTCAGGAATTTGATAGTGGGGCTGTGTGGAGTTGGTTTCTTCAGGCCAGGGAGAGGAGAGGACTGAGATATCTTGCTGGAGGAGAGAAAGGAGAGAAAGGCTTCTCTCCCTGACCTTGTGCATACGTTGTATTTAATAGCAGTCACCAAGAGGATGGTTTCTTCTTTTGCATGTTGGGTTCTTGTGCTGAAAGAGGAAACACAACTTTATCCCTTTTCTGTACAGATGAACTCTCTGTCCATCTACAGATAAGTGGCTGGGAGATGGTTGGTTCTGGGGCTACGTTGGGTCTTTCTGCCCCTTTTGCAAGGCAGGCACCTGCACCCATCCCTGACCACAGGGATTGTAGGGGTGGAAGGAGTGGGACTGGGCTTACAGGTGGATAATTTTTGACTGGCTTGTAAAAATGCTGCAGCAGTGGCTGTAGTATCCTGAGAGCTGTCCCTCAGTCTCTTGGGGCTGCTCTGCCATATTCTGTTTTCAGGATAAGAATCTGGTAATTAAATCACTCGGTAGACCTTGAGAAGAGCTGGGCAGAGAGCCTCTGATGGAAACACTGCCAAGGACTGAAGGAAATGTGTGGCCCTGGTGTGGACACAGCCCCAGTGATGAACAGAGCTCCTCTGGTGGGGAGGAAGGTCCATCCCACCCCCTTCAGTTCATGGAGACTTTACCCAGTGCCCATAGGGTGGCAGAATTGTTCAACTTCACGGTGCTGCTTCTCCAGCAGCTAAGTTCAGGTCAAAAAAAAAAAAAAAAAAAAACCAAACCAAAAAACCCACCCAAAATTGCAGGGTATGATATTTGTGAGTCTTTAAATCCTGGTCCAGCCTTGGTAGGGACTTAGGTGACAGCTGTGCTTTGTCACACGTGCCCTGGGTGCAGGGGTTGGCAGTTTAGTGCCTGACTTTGCAGATCTCCAAGATCCTAAAGATTGGGAAAAGGGGAAGGGCTGTTGGAAAGCAGCTGCCAGCTCAAAGTGCATCATTCATTCAAAACCAAAAGAAAACAAACAAACAAAAAAAATCCAGGATTTTTGTTTGGGACAGTGCAGTTGGGTCTGGTTATAGGAGCTCTGGGATTGTTTTCTTATGGAATGGGTCTGTGTCATGGTTTTACAACCAGCCCCATGTCTTGGTGCTCTCTGGTCTAAGAGCAACAGACCCTCTAGGTGCTTTCTGTCATTCCAAAATGCTTTTCTTCCCAAAACAACTTTTACCCTAAAACAGACCAAGGGGATAAGTTCTAAGTCCAGCTTCTCTGTCAGAGATTTCCTTGCTGTCTGCCTTTTCTTCGTGGGCTTTAAAGTCTTCCTTTTCACTCGTTTTCCCAACATTTTGCAGAAGCAAAGGAGATGTCCCAGAGCTAAGGAGATGCCCACACTGATTCCAGGAGGCAGCCAGGAGTCCAGTTTGCTCCCCAGTAAGCTTCAGAGCAGAAGAAAAAGCAGGAGCACAGATTCAGATGAAAACCTTGGTGCAGCTGCTGCAGACAGAAGCTCTGGTGTCTGAGTCCCTGCATTTCTGTGTCTGCTGAAATCTTCCTGGATGGCAGCCAGGGGATGCTGTGGCTTGGTCCAGCAGGACCTTGAGACATCTCACCCAGACCTTAACAAAACCACTGGCAGGGTTGTGTTGAGTCTGGGTTAGCTCAGAGTTAAGCACAGCTCTAATTTTGATAGGACCTTATTATATTGACCTTATTATATTTTAACGCATTAAAAATTATACATTAACCCCTTGACCTGTAGCTTTTTTAGGGGTTTTTAGGGATTTATGGACGTGTTTTGTTGGAGGCAGCACTGAGTGAACGGCTTCTACCCACAGCTTGATGCGACCACGCTGATGGTACCAGGAAGGTGCAGGGTGCTGGGGCAGCTGTCTGGAGGATTTATTTGTGGGGACAGCAGCTTAGGAGACACTTGACAAGTCCTGGAGTGTTTATTGTCTCCCAGTGAGTTGGTGGGAGATCTTGGGGCAGAAGTTGCTGACTTGGGGAACTGTTCAAAACAGGATGCTGAATCACATCCTGGCGAGGCTGCAGCATCCTGCCCGAGCCTGCTCCACACAATGGGGAGGCAAAGTCACAAACTCCTGACCCTCTGTGGCTCTCTGCCTCAGATGTGTGGCCCTGGGAGCTGATGCAGATATAATTAGTGCTTCCCATTTTCTGGTGGGGTGTGTGGGGGACGTTCAAAGCCCCGGGAGCTGGGGAAGCGTGCGCGGATTTGCGGCTGAATTGGAGGTTTTGGCCTTTCCAGGAAACTGTTGTGGACTTGAAGCTGAGCAGCACAAGGAGTTTACTTGGGTGTAGGTAGAGTAACAGCAGGAGGCTGCCAGCTTGACAATGTGATCAGGCCCTTTTTGGAACCGTGTATGAATTTCTTTTTTTAAATTTTTGTTCCGTGAAACCTCGGCAGTTTGGCAGAAACCCCGCTGGCCTCGTTATCAAAGGTTCTGGCTTTGCACTGAAGGTTTTGTTGTTTTTTTTTATTCTCTAAAAGGCCAGCATGGTTACTGTTTATTTAGGTGTTAAAGAGCAGGGTCAGAAAAATATTTTGGTTCCAAATGCCTCTGGATTTTAAATACCTTAATCTTTGCTAATCAGTTGCCAAGTTCTGTGAGTCAGGGATTTCTCATAGGAATCAGAGCTGTGCTCTGCCTGACAAGTGCTCTTAAGATGTTTTTGGAGAATGTGAAATGGACAGGGTGCCTTCAGGAGCATGGCTTTACTTTTATTGAAGAGAGGGTAGTTTTTCTTTTTAATTCACAAACGTTTATGCACCCCTCTGCTGCAGCTGAATCCCTGATGCGGAATCACTTTACTGCTACGCAAAATAATAAAAATAATAAAAATTAACCAAAGCCAGGCCTCGAAGAGATGAGGATGCAGAGTGCATCCAATCCCTGTTGAGGTTTGTCAGGGCTCAGAAGGACTCTTCTCTTCAGAGCTTGGCTTCCCTCTGGAAGCTTTAGAAGCAGAAGGCAGCAGGGCTGGGGCTGTGCAGCCCAGACAGAGCTCCAGCAGCTCTCCAGGAGGCAGGAGATGAGCTGTGATGGTGGTGAATTGTGTGCAGAGGCTTCTTCCCCTGGCAGCCAGTGCAGGGGTTGGTTGTTTGCCACCCCAGAGGGGGATTTCCCTGTTTCCAACCTTTTCCTGCTGTTCCTGTGTCAGTCCCTCCCAGGTGTTGCCCATTGGACCAAACTCTCCCCAGAGCCTCAGGGCTGATGTGGGACCTGAAGTCTCTGCCTGCTCCTCATCTCACCAGCACACAGAACCTGGTCAGGGGGATTCATTAAACTGCCAACCCTCCCCCCTCCAGCTCACCTGTGTTTCTGGATGAACTCCTTGCTGCAAGAATCTCTGGCCTTGGGCTTTTGTCTGCTGGGCAGAAAACCTCTGGGGCTCAGCATCAGGGGCCAGGGCATCCAGAAGTGCAGTGAGCAGGACACAGTGTCCCTTTTATCTTTTCCAGAAAGCTGCCAGGTTGCTTCTTTGCCCCGTGTGCCCTCCAGGCAGTCACATCCAACACTGACATCCCTGTGGAGACCACTGCCTGGGAGCATCTCCCTCCCAGCCCTGGAAAGCTGCTTGGAATATGCCTGCTTCTCTCTGCAGCAGGATTCTGCTTGCAGGAGATGTGGGGAGGAAAAAGAAAAGTGATCCTAAAGTTTTGACCAACACTTGGCTGTACTCAGGTAGCTTTGCCCCAGCTGGCTGTCCCCTCATTTCTGGGGTGCAGGCTGCATGGAGCTGGGGAGCTGGGCAGGCAGGTTGTGGTCCAGCTCAACTCTAGAGGGGGTGTTTGGGTCGAGCTGGAGCTTTTTCCGCTCTGCTTCCACTCCACGTGATGCGTCTGGATTTATTTTGTTTTGTTTTTACACGTTACCAGTGTGTCAAGTGCTCCCTGGGCTCCGCTGCCTTTTTTGGAGTCCTCCTGAAACCCAGGAGGTTTTTTGGGTTGCTGGGCCAGCAGCAGGGTTCTCAGTCCTGCTTCCCATGCTGTGTCCTGGCTGACCTCGGTGCACGTCACTTGGAAGCTGCTTCCTTAATCCTTGAAACTATTATTCACCTTCCTTTTCTTTTCCAGGGGTTGGCCTTGGAGAGTTTCCACTTGTTTCTCTGGGAGCCACTGCTGAGTGGGTGAAGTGGGGTGGCTTCAGAAAGTAATGGGAAGGATTAAAACAAAGAGTTGGTGAGAGGAATGCAGGAGGATTGGCTGAGGTGCTGACAGCTCAGCTGGGGAGGAGGAGAGGAGAAGGATCAGCTCCTGCCTGGGAGCATGGGTGGGATGCTCTGCCTCTGATGGGTTCTCCATGGCAGAACCTGGGGACTGGTACCATCCCATCATTCCATTATCTCCCCTTTAGCTTGGACCATGGCTCTGAGACCCCTCCCTGGCACTCCTGGGTTTGTGGTGTCCTCCTCCCTCCCTGCAGCTCTGGCAATAACATGGCAACAGCAACACCCAGAAAAGTGACCTGTAGGAAAAGACACCTGTAGGAAAACACAGGGGGGTCTTTTGGGGCTTTCAGTGGGGGGCAAGCAAGGAGCCAGTGTTTTGGGAATAGCTGTTTTTCCTCAGACCACCAGGATGCTGCATGGGAGCAGGATCACCAGGCTGGAAAACCATTCTGTTGCTTGAGCTGGGACCTCTGTTTGTGCCTCCCTGTGCTGGTTGCTGCCTTCCCTTTGGGTCTGTGTGCCTGGGCAGGAGGGAGATGCCCCATGGAGCTGGATGGAGAAGCCTCCCTCATCCCTGGAGCAGGGCTAAGGGACAGGGGCTGGGATGAGTCCCCAGGCATGGGCTGGGGACACGGATGCTGTCTGTAGGGTTAATGCTTCTCTCCTAAGAGTGAGAGAAAGGTGACTTTATAGCAGCTGCAGGGCACTTGTGCAGTCTGAGGTCTAGAGGGGATCTGGCCCCGTTCTCTCAAGGCTGTGGCTGTCACAAAAGTGACATCACATTTCAGTGGGAATCTCAGAAATGCTCCTTGTGATTCAGCCCATCACATAGCTGGGGGATGCTGTGAGCAGCCTGGTGCCTTTTTGAACCCTGCAATCAATGGGATGAGCAAAAAGGATTTCTTCTTTCCTTGTGAAACAATCCCTTGTTTTACTTGGCTTTTCACCATCCAAGTACTGGGGTTTCCTAGAATTTTCTCTTCCCAGCCTCCTGGGAGCTGTTCCTCTGACTTCTTTTGCCCAAGCCCTCTGGAACAGGGTTTAATCCTGCTTGTTTCTTTGCTTCCCTTTCTCTTGGATGCTTTCTCCAAGCTGCTCCTGTGTTGCCTGTGGGCACAACTTGGGTCTTGCCACCCCAGTGTGGGTCAGTCAGGACCTGAGCCCAAAGCATCCCGAGCCTGGTGTGCAGGAGGCAGAGCAGCAGCAGGCTGTTCCTGGGAGGAAATCAGGGAAAAAAGCTTTTCTGGGCTTTGGGATTGATTTCTTCTTTTTTTTTTTTTTTTTTTTTTTCCCTCTTTTTCTTCTTTTCTTTTTCCTCTTTGTGTTCATAGAGGGTTTGTATCTGGGGCTGTGAATGGCCCACAGTGTCTCAAACCCTTCTCAGCATTCTTGCTCTGTGGACGTGGCCCACGCCTCTCAGCCAGACAATGCAAGCTCAGACTCCCCTTTTGTTGCTGCTCTGCTAAAAACACCAGAAAGAGTGAAGCCTTCTGGGTCTTCCTGCCTGCCTGACCATCATCATCTCCTCTGAAATGGATGGGGAGATCTTTGCCCCTGTGGGAGGCATTGCAAGACCCACCCCCTTCATAGGAGCTGCTGCTTGGAACCTCTGCAGGCAAATTGCTGCTGCATGATGGAGCCCTGGCTGCCTCCAGGGAAGGGGAGGTGTTCTCCAGGTGTCTGTAGGAACATCAGACCCTGCTGGGCTTCACAGCTTAGAGTTTGGGTTTCTTCATGGGGTGACTTGGGGTCTGCAGCTCAGGGAGCCTGAGAAGTGGTGACTTTTCGTAGCCCATCAACGCCGCACCCTTTGGGTTTTTTGTTTGGTTGGTTGGTTTGGTTTTTTTTTTTGTAATAAACTTGTATTTCAGAAGACAAACTTTCCCAAAAATTGTCTTCAAGGTATCTGTCTCCTCCTGAGGTGCACCAGAGAGTTTTCAGCACCACAATCCATGTAGTAGGGAGGACAGGACAAGGTGCCTGGTCTGAAGGATGGTGGGGATTAAGGGGATGGGGGGGATATAGGGATGGTGGGGATGAGGGGATGGAGGGGATGAGGGGGTGGGGGGGATGATGGGGATGGGGGGGATGATGGGGATAAGGGGATGGCCATGCCCCAGCACTGCAGGCTGCTGCCAGATGAGCCCAGAGGCCATGTCTGTCCCTCGAGTGCTCCAACTCAGACCTGATGGGCAGGTGACCTTCTCTGCCCCTGCACCACGTGTGTGTTTTGTTCCCTTAATGAGGGGGAAATTAAGAAACTTAATTTGACAGAGATTTAGTGCCTGGAGAACAGGATGGAGCCCCCGTGCCTGGTTGAGGTTTCATTGCAGAGCTTTTCTGGAATGTGGAGCTCTGCATCTGAGCAGAGGTGGCAGGGCAGCAATGGGGGAGTGGCTCAAGGTGGAATATTAAATAGGATCAGGAAAAGGAAAGGACATCAGAGCAGGGTTTTGGTTGGAAGAGACCTTTAAAGGTCCCATGGTCCAACCCCTTGCAGGGAGCAGGGACATCTCCAAGGGGATGATGTTGGAGCCCCATCCAACCTGACCTGGAACCTTCCCAGGGATGGGGCATCTCCCACCTCTCTGGGCACCCATCCTGGGGGTGCTGTGTTCTGCCTCTCCCAGCTGGGCACTGTTTTCTGAATTTTTAGTCTAGCAAGAGAGTGCTGAATCAGCCTCAGGCCTGGCTGTGCCTTCCCAGGGAAAGGAGTTTTCTCTCTAACTTCTCTGTATGGTTATTTTGAGATGAGTTCTGTAGCTCATACATTAATAGAGGGTTTCCTCATGTCCTGCAAGGTGACTGCATCTTCTCTGAGAGTTCCCATTAAAGCAGGGACTGGGGTGCCTGAGGCTTACAGGGTTTTTTCTGCCTGAGCTGCAGTGCAAAGCAAGGGGAGGTGGTTGTGGGACTGGCTTCCATCTTGCTCTGTCTGTCTGTCCAGCTCTGCCTCTTGTTCCCAAACCCAGTGTTTTTAAACAGATTGCTTGCTGGCATTTGCTGACCCAAGGGGCAGCATTTCATAACCATCCACAGGCAGTGCCTATTGTGTTCTGCAGCAACTCTTGATGTAATTGATGTGTCTTGCAGCCACGCTCTTCTGGAGCTTTCCCAAAGGGGAAGAAATATTTCCTTTGCAAGTTGAGCAGTGTGGAGCCAACAAATGGAGCAAGGGACAGGGAAGCAAGAGACTCTGAAGCTCACTTTCCACCCTCTCCTTGCCATCCCTTGGGGTGCAGCAGGGCTTTACCAAGTCTGAATCTTCCTGCTGACACCTTTGGCATTTTCCAGGTGCTTTTCAGCCTGGGTTTTGACCTCCTGTAGAGGGTTGATGCCTCTCTCTAGTTGGATAAGCTGAGGTTCTGGGGTGGAAGGAGGGCTGGTGTGCAGTGGTTCTGGAGCACCAGGGTCCTGGGGCTGTGGCAGAACTCCTGGGCTCTGGGTTTGAAGGGACTCCTGTAAAGTAGCCATGCTGGTCAGGATTCTTGGAAGGGCATCCAGGGAATGGGTGGTTTCTGTTGGCCATGCCCACAGGTTGGGCAAACAGGGAACAGAGAGCTGCTTCTCCCTCTGGTTGTGCTGGTGGTACTGGTGAAACACAAGCGTGGTGTTAGGGAATATGCCTGGAGAAGGAGTTAGTCAGGGGGGTTGTAAGAAGCAAGTCTTCAGTGAATTTGGGTCTAGCCAGCCACAAAGAAATAAATACCAAGCCAAATGAAAGACTTTCTTGTCTGCAGGAGCTCAGTAACTCACGAGTCACCCTGAAAATCAACCCTGGGGTGGCTGCGTGGTCATTGGAAGGGGACCTGGCTCAGATCTGTGTTACAGGGGTGGTGTGCAGTGTGTGAATGGTACAGAAACCAAGTGGCAGTGGGTGAGAGGATGCTTTTTCCCCAGTCCTGTCCCAGGGAACAGGGACTTTGTGGGCTGGGTGGTTGCTGCTGGAGCATGCGGGGGGGAAGCAAACAAACAAACAAGTCTGGAGGAGGGAAATGCTTAGCTGAGCCTCAGCTGGTTCCCCCCCTCCTGAATGGCTCTTTCATCAGGATATGTTGGGACAAGTGCTTTTTCAAGGCAGGATATCAGTGGAAGACACAGTGTTCTGTAAAAGTCATCCAGTTCCTGGGCAGCAGCAGCAGCAGAGCCGCGAGTCCCCTGCTCCGCACGGAATAAACGCTCAACCTTTTCCTTCTTTTCTTTTCCTTTTGCCTTTTGATGGCTTTAGAAGCAAAAGGATGTGAGCTTTATGGCTAGTTATGAATCTTTTTGAATTTACTGACTTCTGTCTGACTCTTGGGCCAGCACAATGCTTCTGCTGTTCAAAGAAAACCCGTCCAAATTAGTATGTATAAGCCACTTGTTTTTATGCTGCTTACAGGGAATTTATCACTGCTGCTGAGGGTCAAAAGTTGGGGATGTTCTTTCATGATGGGATTTTGCTGTTCTTTAGGAGATTTTTTTTTTTTTGGAAAAAGACTGGAGTTTTAGCTATTTGCTGGAGCTGCAGGATTTAAGAGGGTTTTTAAAAACGGGGGTGGAATATTGTGCCTTGGCTTTTTCTCACTTTTTACTTTTGTTATTCTGGCTTTGGGAGCAGCTGGAGGAGTGATGGAGAGCAAAGAGTGTTCCTGGAGATCAGGGGGGGTGCTGGGTGCTGGGGCTGGGTGTTAAGGGTTTTGCAGAGGGGTGCTGGGGTGCCTTCCCTCTGCAGGGCTCTCTGTGGGGTGTATGGAAATGGGAGCTACTGGGGGAACTGGGGAGGGATGGGCAGGCTGGGGCATGACTGGCTGCACTTCCTGAGGTCAGTGCCCAAGTCAGGAAACAAACATTTAAATTAAAACAGAAATCTTGCTCTCGACAGGTTCTTTGGCTTTTGGGTTCGTTTCTAAGCAAATGAATACACAGTGACAAAAACTTTGCTGTGTGGGTTGTCCTTTTCCTGCAGTTGCTTTCTGCTCCTGCAGCTGGGAATATTCTGCTTTATTGTGGAAGATTTCCTGACTGCAGGGCAGGGGAATCTCAGGTGAGAGGAACCTTCAGAGCAGAGTTACCAATGCCTGTGGGAAGGGGCTCTGCCTCTTCCAAGGTTTTTCCTGCTGTACGAATCCCAATCAGGGCTTCATTAGGGATAAATATGACTTTCCTGAAGACATATTTCCCCAAATTATCAGGAGAGGAGCACTGTGTATTATTTCCTGG
Source organism: Heliangelus exortis (assembly GCF_036169615.1). Lineage (NCBI taxonomy): Eukaryota > Metazoa > Chordata > Aves > Apodiformes > Trochilidae > Heliangelus > Heliangelus exortis. The sequence continues at coordinate 12,576,018 of NC_092440.1, read as the reverse complement.
TGCATTATCCACCCCTTCCCTTCCTCTTGCTGAAAAACCCAGCTGGGTGTGCACGGGGCTGCTGTGCCTATAGCTGGATGTCCCATCCAGCCTGCTGGGGTCAGGGCTTTTGTGTAACTTCTGGCCTTTTTCTGAATGTTTTCCTGTGGGATCTGGTGTGTGAAGGAAGCCAGACTCTTCCTGGCTCTCTTCTGGAATGAACCAAATTCCCATTTGCAGAAACTCTCCCCAGGAGCCAGCGTTTGGGACCCCCAGCTCCTGTTCAGACCCAGCTTGCTAGAGAAGTGAGTGGTGAGTGCTGGAATACTGTGGGAGTGTAAATGGAGACAATCTTGTTTTAATTAGAGTGCAGTTGGCCTGCTGGCTTTTTATTGATCTGATATATGACTCGTGGAGCCTGGAACTTAGGAGGAAATTTTAGTTCGCTTTCTAAAAGCAGCTGAAACCACAAATTTCAACCTGATCCAGATTCTTTCTGGGAAATTTGCACCGGGAAGATTCAGTTGAAAAGTCAGAAAGCTTTTCCTGGCTGTGTTCTCAGAGAAGGGAGGACCTGAGCTTGCATCAAAAGCTGCAAAGCTGTGAAACTGATGTCTGGCTTCACAAAAAGACAGAGGCAGAACGGAGCATTCGGGTTCACTGCTGCCCAAAGGCAAAGACCCCACATAAAGTGCAGAAGAGGTGAGTGCTGGGAGTAGTGAATCCTGTGGGATCTCTTTCCATAGCATGAGTAACTCCCATGCAGCAGTCTCCTAATGGAGATTCTCTATTTAGTGGATGGCAGAGAGTAATTAATGATGATCTATGTGTGGAAGTGTAGGGCGGCAGCGAGCTGGGCTTTGGGACAAGGAATGTCTCTTGTGATGTTTGGAGTGGTGGAGGGAATGCAGTGTGTAAGCAATTGCTGTGGCAGCTAAAAGGTAGCTGAGGAGATGGTGATTTTGCAGCCTTTTGGGAAATGGGAACTTCAGCACTCACATCCCAGCCTGGTTCTGCTCTGCTGGGGAGTTCATCATGGGACTCTGTCATTAGGCTGGTGCTGGGGCTCTCTGTGACTACTGCTTTTGTTCAGCCTTCTCTTTAGTTACTTCTGAGGCCTCTGGGGTGTTTAACTCTGTGGAAATAACACTCTGCATCTGCCCATACTGTGTCCTGCCTTCTTATCATTATTATTTCCCAGCAGGGCTGTTTGCAGCCAGGGCAAAGCGAGATCTTTGCTATTGTGTCACTTGTGTTTTCCCCTGAGGTTTCAGGGCAGTTTCCTTTCTCTTGTGATGTGCAGGTTTCATCTGCCCTCCCTTCCTCTTTAAATCTACAGACAGTTTATGGGTGCATGTTCTTGTTTTTGCATTCCAGAGTCTCAGGAACTGAAATTAATAGGAACTGATTGACTCGGAACCCGATCTTCAGCCACTTTACAGGTCTAAGCCTGTAAAAAAAAAAAAAAAAAAAAAAAATCCTACCCTCTGCTGTTTTTAAGTTGCAGAATTTGATAATCAAACGATAAAGTCATTTCAACCCATGACAGCTCAGGCAAGTATCTCCTGCAATGGCCAAGTCATAAAATGCTGGTGGAAAATGACACATGAATAATCCATGAATAATCCTGGAGCCGTGCCGTGCCAGTGGCAGGAGCAGACTGTGGGAACAGCTTCTCAGGGCAAAACCCTGCTCTGCTTTAGTCAGGGGAAGCCCTTCCCCAGGCATATAGACCTGAACATGTGTTTTTGCTGATCATTCCCTTTCAGCTGACTTCCTCTGTCATTTGTTTTCCAGCCTGAGCGAGAGCTTTTTCATGGTGAAGGGTGCAGCCCTTTTCTTACAGCAAGGAAACAGCTCCCAGGGCCAGAGAAGTCTCCAGCATCCTCACAAACATGCAGGTAGTGGATTCAATCCCCTCCTGAGATCCTTTTTTTCCCCCTTTGCTCATCACACACGTGGGAGGGTGGGTGACCCCTCTAATTGTCATTAGTGTCTTGTTTTACAACCTGCTGAGTTCCAACCGAGTTTCCAGCCCACTGGGTTTGAATGGGACCCTCAGAGGACTGAGGTTTTGGTTAAATTTTTGTCATTATCTCAGAACTGTGACTGGGCTAGGACTCCATTCTCTGCAGACATTCTTCAGGCCAGGCAGCCTGCTGAGCCCAGGGGTCTGTGCTCAATGTGTGTCCCCAGCCACAGAGGAAAAAATGTCACTTCTGCTTCCCAGAGATTTGTCCTTGCCTTCCCCTTTGGCCTGTGGGGGGGAAAATTGGATGGGCTGAGCCCCAGGGCTCCAGCACCTCTTCTGGAGTGACTGATATCCTGATTCAGGGACAGTTTTCCAGGTGCTCTCCCAGCCTCCAGTAAGCTGGATCTTGGGATTTTGGGTGCCAGCTGACACCAGGTGTTCTTCTGAAACCACCTCTTGCTTCTTTTGTTCCTGGTAAAAGGAACAAAAAAAAAAAAAGCTGGTTTTTTTGTTGCTGGTAAAAGCAAGGAACATTTTTACAAGATTTGGGTCTCTGGGTAGACACACATTCCTCATGTCCCCTTTCCTGGATTCAGGAAAATCCCCTTTTTCAGGTGACTCATCACATTCTGACCCATAAGAGTTTATGATGGTTTCAGATCAGACTCTCCCCCCTCCCCCAGTCCTACCCAGTGTCTCAAACTGGTTGGAAGAAATGGCAGGGAGTGAACATCCAGCAGGACTGATGAGCAGACAGGGAGGTGAGGCAGGTGGATTCCACTTTCCCAGGGTTTTCCTGGCTTCTGTCTCTGACAGTACTGGAATAAGTGATCCCTGGGAAGGAAGAAATAAGCTCATCAGGGCATTTTGAGAGCAGGAGCACGTGGGCAAGGCACAGTGTGGTTCTGTGTGTCTGCTGCTTGGTAAACACTCCAGGCACAAAGAGGGGGTTTGAATGCCAAGCTTGGCTTTGGGTTTCTTTAATTGTCAGCAAGCATCCTACAGAAGGAATTTTATCTGGTATGGAAAGTTAGGAGTGCATTACCAAGTCAATAGATGGGAATTTGGTTTGTTTTCTGGTAGATTCCTTGTTCCTTTTGCTTGCTCTCCCCAGATAGAAATCTACCTTCAAAGGATCCATCACCCAAAGCAGTCTGTTCCTACAGCCCTTCCTCTGCTCAGATACACCCCCCCCTTAAGCCTGTGGGGCTGACCCCACAGTTATGGGTCTGTTTCACAGTTTTTCTTTTTTCTTTTGTCCTTTTTTTTTTTTCCCAACTAGAATTGTTCCTCCTGCCCCCTCCTCCCCTCCCCTCAGTGCCTGTATCTTTAGAATCATAGAATTTTCAGGCTTGGAAGGGACCTTTAAGATCATCTGGCTTCTTCTCAGAGAAGCTGTGACAGGAAAGTGTCACCTTTTGTGCCACTCAGACACAGTTGATTTCCATGTATTTGGTGGCTTCCAAATAGCATATGGTCAAGTTGTCACCCAGCCAGGTAGTGCTCACCCAAGCAGCTCCCTTCTGGGAGTAATCTCTGGGATTACAAAGTTAATTGGCCTCCTGTACATAGTTTTTTGTTTTGTTTTGTTTTTTTTTTTTTACTTAGAAACATCCAGTTTCATTAAAGGTCAGGACTCTGCTGGCTGTTGGAGCTGTAAATGAGGGACCCTTTCTGCTTCTCTCCCTGCAGGTGATTTGCCCCAGCACCTCCAGGTGATGATCAACCTCCTTCGTTGTGAGGACAGGATCAAACTGGTGAGCAAAGATCCCTTTTCCTCCTCTCCTTTCAGGTGGAAGGATCTGAGCCAGGCCAGGGGAGGTTCACAAAAAGCACTGGCAAATCCAAGGTTTCAGAGCCAGCTTAACTCTGTGCTGGTTGCCAGCCCTCCCACCTTTTCCTGCCCATTTCTGCCCTGGTCCTTACACCCAGGTAATGAGGTGGGTCAGAAAACTGAGCTGCCTGAGGGTATTTATTTATTTTTATTAAGTTTAATTTTCACTTGACAAACACTAATCCAGGAGAAGAGGATGCTGATGCCAGTGGGCATTAAATCAGTCTTGAAACTGCATCCAAAGGGGGCTGGGCTTTCTTTTCAAGAGCTCTGCAGAGCCTATAGAAGTCACTGCAGAGAAGTCTCAGTTGTCCCCTCCAGTGTCCCCCTGCCACATGTCAGAGTGGTGACAGTGGTGACTTTTGGGGGACAGAATCCTCTGAGCCTGCCTCTGTCACCAGATCACTGCACGATCAGTATCTTCACCACCCTTTTAGCTGAACCTCTCTAGAATGAATCTTCCAGTTGGATTTCCTAGTGTTTCTCTGACCTGGGAGAGGTGCTCAGGGCTCTTCTCCTCACCCATTACCAGGTCAAGCTGGAAACTGGTCCCAGCTCCTTCTGGGCCTCCATCCCTCCCCGTGTCAAACACTGCAGCTGAACAAAGCTTTGGGGTGCAATTACACCTTAAAAAAAGGATCTTGGGCAGCAGTAAGCACCCCAAAAGGACTGTTTTTCAGAGGCTGATGACCTTTTTGCAGGCTGTACGTTTGGAGAGCGTGTGGACAGAGCGGGTGCGGTACATGGTGGTTGTGTACAGCAGTGGGAGGCAGGACACAGAGGAGAACATCCTGCTGGGGGTGGATTTCTCCAGCAAGGAAAGGTATGTCTGGGGCAAGGCTGGGCTGGGGAAGCAGGCAGAGCAGGCAGGCTGGGCTCCCTGGGGAGCCTGGCAGCACCAGGCTGTCCCCAAGCAGACAGGTAGCTGCGAATCCGAGCAAGAGGAAGGATGCGTGGAGGTTTTTTTGCACAGAGAGGATGAGTTATTTATTTAATTTTTGCCCCAGAAAGCTTTTGGAATCCTCGGGCAGTTGTGGGGAGGGTGTTCCCATGTAGGGCTGTGGCGTCCACCTCACCTGTGGCCGTTCTGCTCACTCTGAAATGCTCTTGCACAAACTGGAATTTATGCTGTCTGCCAGAGTTGAAGTCTGGGGATGGGGTGAAGCAATGGAGCTGGGCTTAGGGGGGTAGCTGAGTTGCCTCATAACATAAAAAAGCCAACCCTAGGAAAGTACCTCCAAAACCAACAAACAAATGTGTCAGTAATGAGCTGTTGCTTTTGTCTAACTGATAAGAGCACATAATATTTGGAAAGGCAAATAAAATATTTTGTTATCGCAGACCCTCTCACATAATTCCAGCTCTCAGTGAGCAAACCAAGGCAGAAAAGCTCTTGGCTCAGGGAGACAGGGCTGGTTTGGCAGAGCTGGAGTTAGAAGTCAGAGCTCCCAGCCTGTTGTCTCTGTTCTCTGATGGTTGAGCTGTGCTGCTGCAGCCAGTGTGAGCTGTGTTTGCTTTTTGTGGTTGTTTCCATCACTGTAAGTGAAAGGGGGAAGCTTTTGCACTGCAGTGAGACCTGGAGGGAAACTCCAAGCAGTGCCCTCCTAATGAGATTATTGTCCTTGGCTTTGATGCTGCCTCTTTTATCTGCTGTTCAATTACTGCTGGTGGGGTTCAGGAGGAAATCCTAATTCCTAATGGAGCATCTCCTTCTGGGACACTCCACAAGGTTTGCTGTGTCAGCTTCACATCTCAAACAGCCTTCCAATCCTGTGCAAGAGGAAAGGTGCAAGAGTCAGGACAAATCCACCCTAGCTCTATGCTTAGCTGCTCTTTCTCTTGCTGTCTTACCCCTGAAAGCCAAAGTTTTTGTGAAGTTAAGGGTAAGTCTAATGCCTGAAGAAGTCAGTTGGCATCAGTGACTCCATGGAGTGGCTCCCTGGCTCTGTGCTGGGGTTGGAATGTCACTGCTGAGCTGGAAGTGCTCTGGCTGCTGGCAGTTTGACCACTGAGGCACTTTTCTGCATTTTATTCCTTCTACATGTGTTTAATAAAAACCATTTTTTTTCTTGCAAGGCTCTAACGTGCACATTGGCCACATGTGTGTTCAAACTGGCTTGTCAGAGCCTTTGATCTGTTGTGGAAAGCAGCTGAAGTCTTTTGAGAAAAAAGCAAGGAAAAGAACAAAACCAAACCTGCATTCTGTGCTCGCTGGCTGCTGCTCTATGCATCCCAATCCCCTTTAAAGCTTCCAACATCACAGTAGCTTAATTACTTACCAGCTGAAAGTTGCTGCCCCCCAGTGCAGTTCCCTTGCCAGATTGCACCTCTGAGATGAAAGTGTTCTTTTGGGTTAGGTAAACTCATAAAAAATCTGCTTTTGTCTTTGCCCCCAGCTGGAGTGGTGAAGTGCAAATGGAACACCCAAGCCTTGGAGAGGCCCCTTGGGTCCCCTTTGGGAAGGGGAGGCAGCAGCTCTGCCACCTCCTGGGCTTTGCTTCACTTTTAGGCAGCTCAACCTCTGCAGCCAGATCCCTGCCATCTGCTCCTCTGTCCTGTGCTTCCAGAGGGAGAGCTGATGGGGCAAATCCTGGGCTGCTTACTGAAGAAATTCTGGAGGAGTTGGGAGTTTTGACTCTTGCTTTCTGGAATATTTCTCCAGCCCTGTGGAGCAGGCAGCAAATGATGCCAGAGCAGAGCTTTAGCTGCTGGTCTTGTGTGTCCATTTGATGGCCTGAGATATTGCTAGGAATCACTAGAGCAAGCCTTGAGGGTTTTAAAAATTAAAGAGTATTAATAATTTAGGCTGCTGGCATGACTGAGTTGTGGCCTATATTTAACATCCTCTGCTACAATCTCTCTTCCAGTAAAAGCTGCACTATTGGGATGGTTCTTCGGCTGTGGAGTGATACTAAAATCCATCTTGATGGTGATGGGTAAGAAACCACATTAAAAGGATAAATGTCAATATTCTTCCCTACTTGGGGGCTGCACTAGGAGAAATTCTCTGTCACCTTGCAAACCAAGTCCCAGTTTTGGCTTTGTGGCTGCAGCCCTCCTGCTCAGACAGTGAGTTGTCCTCTTGCTGCCCTCAGACTGCTGGGTGGGACCTCTGATGGGCACTGAGTGTTCCCTGAAATCCTCCAGGGGTGGAGCAGTCAGTGGCAGGAGGGGGTCTGGTGGCCATTCCTCTTTGCCAGGATGGTGGAAAATCAGTGCTACAAATTCTTACCCCTGATTCTTTTTGACTGGGAGTGCCCCTAGAGCTGCCTTGTGGTGGCTGTTTGTAGAGTGCAGCTCCTGATGCAGAGAAGAGCAGTTTCTGACTGGGTTTTTCTCTTTTTTTTTTTCTTTTTTTCCCCTGTAGAGGCTTCAGTGTGAGCACAGCTGGCAGGATGCACATCTTCAAGCCAGTGTCAGTGCAGGCCATGTGGTACGTGTGTGAATGGGCTGTGCCTAGAGAGGGGCTGTCATTTCTGGGCATAAATTAAAAGGCAAATAAATAAACTGCATTTCAGCATTCTCCATGATGGGTATTTAGTGAAGTGCAGCAGAGCTGCTGCTCTCCTGTGTCAGCAGGCAGCAGTACCATGAGAAATCTGCTCCAGAACCAGAACCAGAGAATGGTTTCTGGTCTGAAAACCTTCTACCTCTGTTCAGAGAGGAATAAACACTAAAAAACAACTTGGAATTCATCAGGCTGCAAACCCAGTCTTTCTTCTCTCCCCATGTTTTTCTAACTGGCTGAAGGAGGAGCCTGGGGACCATCCTGGTGGCATTCCCTGTGTTCTGCCTCGTTGCTGGGGTTCCTGCTCCAAAACTTTCTGTGCTGCCCTGGGTGCCTGTTCACCTTTCAGCTCCTGTCACCCCTCCCATGTGCAGGGATTCCAAAACACTGAAGCAGAGGTGGCTGAATCAGCAGGAGCTGTGCCAGCAAATTCCTCTTTTGAAGAGGCTGCTGCCCAGCCCCGTGTAGAACAAATCCATCTCTTTTGGGCAGTTTGTTGGCTCCTCTTGGAGCCTTGAGACATCCTTGTCCTTGCACCATCTGACAGGGAGAAGATACAGATGTGGAGAAGGATGTTGTGCTGGGGATGATTTGGTAGAGGATCAAATGGAACTCTTGGTCTTGTCGTTTTTTTCACACAGCCCCTCCTGTTGGCAGCCTGAGATGTGGTTAATGCCTTCAGCACGATGACATCTTCTGAGCAGAGCCTTAAAAAAAAGGGAAAAAAAAAAAAAGAAGGGAGGAAGGAAAAAGTAATGCTAGAATTTGCAAAAACAAATGACCCAATCTGGGCCTTGTCCCTGGAGCATGTCAGGGGCCAAGAATGCTGGTAAATAGGCTTTTGACTCCTTGCTGAAGGTGGTTTGAAAATTGTCCATGTTCTTTATTTTCCTTTGGTCTGGCTTTAGGAGTTAGCTAATGATCAGATCCCAGAGTGACTTGTGCCTTGTGCTTGCATGTTAATCAGGAGAAGATTTCAGCCTCTGCCATCAGCCAGCTCTTGAAAAGGGCCTCCAAGGTGCAGTTTGTGCCCTCTTTGAACTCTCATACAACAAATCTGGAGCTCAGAAAACAAACAGCGACAAAAAACGCTGAAATCCCTTTTTCTTTGTGAAAATCTTTCAGCTCCTGCTCTGCCTGTTCCTGCTGCTCACATCTGCCCCAATTTTCTTCCCCAAACTTGCAGGTCTGCTTTACAGATCCTCCATAAAGCCTGTGAAGTTGCAAGAAGGTACAACTACTTCCCTGGGGGGATGGCCTTGGTCTGGGCCACCTACTACGAGAGCTGCATCAGCTCAGACCAGAGCTGCATCAATGAGTGGAATGCAATGCAGGACCTGGAGTCCACCCGCCCCGACTCCCCAGCCCTCTTTGTTGACAAGTCAGTGCTGAATTTTATTAGGAAAAATTGGCTTGGCTCACCAGAGGAATCTCCCCTTTTCCCTTTTGTTCCTCCGGTGGTTCATTTCCTTTCTTTTCGTAAATGTCTTCAGCTGTTGGGTTTGTTGTTTGGTTGCTTTTTTGTTTTTTTTTTTTCATTATTCTCCTAAAAATTGCTTTAAAGCCCAGTGTTCCCCACCACCCCTCTGTACAGGAGGAGTTCACTGCCAGCTTGGAGACATCTTCTCCTTTCCCTTGCCAGGCCAACTGAAAGGGAACGCACTGAGCGGCTCATTAAAGCCAAACTCCGGAGCATCATGATGAGCAAAGACCTGGAAAATGTGACTTCTAAGGAGGTAAAGAGAAAAATTCCTGCTGTCTTGCTTCTTCCTGCTACACTGCATTTCCAGAGGGTGCTGCACTGGGGGAGAAAATCATTTGCTCTTGGATGTCACTGGCTTTGCAGTGTGTTTTTCCAGCTGTTCTGTCAAGTCTCTGCTCCTTGGCTTTGCTGTGTTTCCCCAGCAGGAAAATCAGGGTAATACCCACCCCAGAGTGCATTTCCCAAAACCTTAGTGACAGGGATGTGACTGTCACATGCAAAGTGCCTGTTCTGTGCCCAGGCAGTGGCAGCAGAGGTGACACCTGCATTACAGTTTGCTGTGGGTTTGTCCAAGCAATCAGTTTGCAGCCTTGGTGCTGGTGGCTGCAGAGGCACAGGCAGCACCCTCAGAAGGTGCAGTTGGTGGCTTGAGGCCTCACAGAGGTGTTTGATGAGTGTCCTGACCTAGGCTTTATTGTTTTTATTTTCTTTGTTCCTGAAGAAGTGTCAGAGGGGCTTGCAGGCAACGTTTTGATGGGTGGGAAACCCATAGTTAGCTGATGCTAAGTTGGATCCATCCCAGAAGCTGATGTAAATACATTCAGCTGCAGTGCAGGCATATTCAGAACAAATGGAAATGGTTCTTTTGGGGTTGTTTTGTTGTCGTGTTTGTTTTGGTTTTTTTTTATTTGAGAGAGGCTGTTAACCTCCAGGGCTCCCCCTCCTAAAGCTTCACCCTTCAGGTGGGCTCCTGTGTAACAGCAGTGCTACAACTTGTAGGTGTAAGCTGAGACCTCCTCTGTCCATCCACATATTCTTCACCCTTCCCTGCAGTTGGGATGCTTTGATTTTGCTTCCCCTGTTTTTTTTTTGTTGTGCTGCTTTGCACTGCACCTTCCTGAAGCTGAGGTGCAGCACAAAGGCTGTGCCAGAGCATTTTAAAAAGGGAAAGTACTGGAAACCTCTCCCTTCCCCATCACTGCTGCCTTTGCTCACTCCTTGCTTCTCCTGTATTTCATTTTTTGTTTTGTTAGCTGCTCTGCAAGGTCTTATATTTGTTCTTTCCTCTGGAATTATTTTTAAGCAGCAGTTACCCCAAATCCATTTTTTTGTGCTGAGGTGTTATCTGCAGCTTTGTTTACAGATCTTCAGTTTGGGGGCTAAGATACTTGGAGAGAGCCCACATGGAGAAATTCCTGGTCTCCAACAGATCAATCCCTCTTGCTGTTTTTAATGAAGTACAGAAAAAGTGTCCTGCAGAGGAGTGCCAGCAAATGCTTCTGTTGAGGAGTTGTGATTCTAGGTGGCATCTTTTGTTTTCCTCCCTGCAGATACGAAACGAGCTGGAGAAGCACATGAACTGCAACTTGAAGGAATTCAAAGAATTTATAGACAATGAAATGCTGCTTATTCTGGGTCAGATGGACAAGCCTTCTCTGATTTTTGATCATTTATATCTGGTAAGTTGCTGTGTTAGGAGCTGTGGAGCAGCAGGAGGCTCAGTGGGAGTGAGCTGAGAAGTCTTGGGGCTCTGGGGAAGCTGAATTTTGTGTCAAGGCTGATTGATGGAGCAAGAACCACAGCCCTGCTCTCCCACCCTCTCTGCAGACCTGACTCCAGCACTGGGAAGCCTCCAGTAGAGAAATTCTTCTTTTTTTTTTTTTTTTTTTTTTTTTTTTTTTGTAGCTGCATTCTTGTTTCTGGCACTTGGTGTAATGGTTCTTTCCTGGCAGGTTGCTCCTCTTTCAGGGCATACCATGGCACAGCTCAAGTTCTCTCTGTGCAGGCTCATTTTCTATTTCTAGCAGTGATTTTTCCTTTAAGCCAAGCAGAGGGGCTGGCTGTGGCCACTGCCCTGCTGTGCCAGCCCTTTGCTCTTTGGTGATGGGCACTCTGGTGCTGTTCTTCTCCACGGAGCCCACGAAGTTCTTTGGCGTGGCCAGAGCTGTGGGCAGATGGTGCCATCTGGGCTGGTCCAGTTTGGGCAGAGCAGGGGATGGGGGGTGTGTGTGTTTCCTCTCAGCTTTTGCCACTAGATGGTACTCCAAGCAAAACAGGGCTCTGCCATCTGAACAAAGGCTTGAGATGAACAGGGTTGTGCCCTTTATGCTTCAGCCTGTTTTGTTTTGTTCTGGGGAGAGGAAGTGCTCATGTTTGAGGGCAAAACCTGTTTTTTAACCCCTTTTCAGCTTCCTGTTTTGCAGGTGGGGTTCCCAGGTGTAACCACCCTCAGAGCTTTGGGGTTTTGCCTCATTTCTCATGCAATTCTGGTCCCAGTCATGCTACATGTGCTCATTTTCCTTCCCTGCACTATTTATCTCTGGGGTTACCAATCCAGAGTGATTTGGGATGTGCTTGGTCTAGAACCATCTCCTCTGGTGAGGAGTCCTTGTCCCTTGTCCCCTCCTTCAGGGCATCTCCATGCTGAGCTGCAGTGCTGCCACCTTGCTGGTTCAGAGCCTGTTTCCCATATTTTGGTGAGGTTGGGGAATTGCAGGACTTAGGGAAGAGGGGTGGTCTTGGGCTCCTTTGAGACCTCTGTTTTGTGGCTGTTGCAGGGGTCGGAGTGGAATGCCTCCAACCTTGAGGAGCTGCAGGGCTCGGGGTGAGTACTGCACCTTCCAAGCACCATCCCTGGATGGTGCCTTTAATTTACATTTAGCCTTTAATTTACATTTAGCTCTCTTGAGATGCCCCATGACATCTGTAAGCTGTGGGGATGGGTTTGGGCCCCTTCCCAGCCATGTTGGTAACTCACCATCAGGACCTGGCTCGAGAAACCCTTCCCTCCTTTCTGTCAACCACGTGTGGGGTGGAGATGACAAAACTTCTCCTTTGGGGAGTACATTTTGAGCTCTGAACCCCTTTTCCTGTGTGCAGCAGCTGAGCATGAGATGGCCACAGGTTCCTTTTGGGTCAGGTGTGAAGTCCTGCAGGCTGCAGAAGAACAGCACGAAGTTTAAGGAGAAAAAACCAAAAAAACCAAAACCTTTACCTAAATGGAGCAGAACTTCCTGTGGCTGAGCAGTCCCCACCTTACCTGCCCAGACAGGCAGCTGCAGGGCTGTCTTTTACCACACTCTCATCACCACACCACTTCTTGGCTTGATTTCCCTTCGTGCTTTTTGGAGGAGCGAGGATTTTGTAGATAAATATTCTGCTGCTTGCCCAAGGCATCCACCAAGCCTGATGTGAGAAAAACATTGCTCAACAGCATGACTGAAAATGTTTAATTTGGAGTCCTCGGGAGCAGATGTCTGAACATCTTTGAAGGAAAGAACCAAGCAGCACATTAATACTTTTGATGTATGGGGAAAGTACTGAGTGTCTAAAAAGTCAAAGCTGGACAAATTCTGAACCAAATATCCTGTGTCCTTGATTTGTCTGAGTGATAGGAGGTAATAAATCAACGTGGGCATTCGTTCTCCCTGGGTACATTGTAATCCCTGCTGTAATATTTGGCAGGGATCCCTGAGATGCCATGTGACTCACTTCATGCTTTTGGTCAGAAAAAGGAGAAAAAGAGAGTTTTGCAGCTTGAGCCTGCAGCTGAAAATTGTGATTCCTGTTTCCCAGACAAATCACTTGCACCCCACGTGTTTCTCTCCTTTCAGTGCCGCAGAAACTTCGTGGCACAGTGAGGAGTTTCTGGGGAGGTTACACAGGATAAAATCAGCTTCTGCCTCCTGTGCCCAAGGTGCTGCTGCTCGGAATGGGATGTGCCAGTGGTGAGGGATGGGTGAGCAGGCAGGTCCTGCACATGGAACCTGTGTCACCACCGGTCCCAAGGGATCAGGATTGGGGCTGGAGACAAAACCTGACAGTTCCTGTTGTCTCAGAGTTTGTATCATGGAATGTCAGGTTGGAAGGGAGCTCAGGGATCATCCATCCCTCCTTGGTGGTACTACAGTTTATTTATGGGCTTCACAAGGTGTCCCCATTGCCTCTGATAACACTTCAGCTTGGTTTTTCCTTTTGTTCCCCACAGCATTGACTACATTTTGAACGTGACCAGGGAAATTGATAACTTTTTCCCTGGTTTGTTTGCCTACCACAACATCCGGGTGTACGATGAGGAGACAACAGACCTGCTGGCTCACTGGAACGAAGCCTACAACTTCATCAACAAGGCCAAGTAGGTGGGCTGGGAGATGGTCCCTGCTGGGGTAGCACACCAGAACCACAGCTTCTCAACACCTCTTGAGCCCAGATGGAGCTGAGCCCACCCTGGGTCCCCAGCACCACCAGAGGAGGCAAACAGAGCTTTGGCATCACTGTTTGTGTCCCTGGAGCTTCCCCCTACCTTGTCTCTTCCTGTACAGACCTTAACCTCTTCCCAGCCTATGATACCTTTTATTATTGTTATTATTTTGCTTTGCTTCCAAAAGGAAATGAGGACATTTCCTCTTCTCAAGGAGTTCTGGAAATACTCCAACTCTTGTGACCAGCCCCAGCTGTCTCTGCAGACAAGAGATGGTGACAGAACCCCTCCAGCTCTCTCACACTCGGGTTGTTCCTGCTTGCCCCTCTCTCCAAACCTCGGGTGGACAGGCAGGAGACTCCAGGGTGCTCTCTGAAGTGGCAACATCCCCACCTTTCCTGCAGATCCATCCTTCTCATGGCCTGCTTGGCCCCAAACGTTCCTCAGGGGGACACGGTGCTCAGGGGGGGGACACAGCTCTGCTAAAAGTTAACAAAAGGTGTCCTAACCAGAACTACCAGATTTATTTCCCCGTTTCCTCCTCCTGCAGGAAGAATCACTCCAAGTGCCTGGTGCACTGCAAGATGGGTGTCAGCCGCTCGGCCTCCACCGTCATCGCCTACGCCATGAAGGAGTTCGGGTGGTCCCTGGAGAAGGCCTACAGCTACGTGAAGCAGAAACGCAGCATTGCCAGGCCTAACGCCGGCTTCATGAGGCAGCTCCTGGAATATGAAGGGATTCTGGATGCCAGGTGAGGCGGGGGATGGATGTGGATGGATGGGTGGATGGATGGAGGTCACCTCTCTGGGTTTCATGGAGGACAACTGGGCCTCTGGGGGTTGGTGGTGAGGCAGGAGGTTCTGCTGGTGTCTTGCACACCTGTGTTACACTCAACGATGCCAGGTGAGACGGGATTCATGGATGGATGTGGATGGATGGATGGATGTGGATGGATGGAGCTCGCTGGAGGTCACCTGTCCAGGTGTCATGGAGGACAACTGGGCCTCTGGGGGTTGCTGGTGAGGCAGGAGGTTCTGCTGGTGTCTTGCACACCTGTGTGACACCCAGCGATGCCAGGTGAGACAGGGGATTCATGGATGGATGTGGATGGATGGATGGATGGGTGGATGGATGTGGACAGATGGAGGGATGGATGTGGATGGATGGAGCTTGCTGGAGGTCACCTCTGGGTGTCATGGAGGACAACGGGGACACGGGGAGAGGTGCCATGGTCTGCAGGGTCCCGTTCAGAGGGCAGCTGCAGAAGCCTGGGCTCATGGTGGTTTTTCTAAACCTTTTCCAGGCCAGGCCTCCCTGGATGGGAATCAGCTGTCTTCTAGATCTCCTCCGGTTTAATTCAGTGAGGGTTGCTGGGTGTTTGGGAACCACGCTCAGATTTCCCAGCAGCAGAACATTGTTCTGGTTTTATGAGGCAGAACTGAGCTGGGGCCATGTTGGAGGCAAATCCCTCCCTGACTGTGCCAGTCCCTGGGCTCTGTGACCACTGCTGCATCTCACAGGGGTTTCTGGAGGCTCTGCTTGGCCTCTGCTCTGCTGGAGGGAAAGTTTCCCTCTGGTTCAGCAGGAGCTGTGCCAGGAGACGTGCAGAGGTGTTGGTGCAGAGTGTTCTGCTCTGTCAGAGGGCTCTGTGCCCCTCTGCCCCGAGGTTCTCTTCCCATCCAGGGCACTCCTGGGAGGCTCCTGGATCAGAGAGTGACGAAACCCTGATGCTCAGGGTGGTTTTGTGTGGTTGGAGCCAGTGGTCAGCCTTTTGGTTCCAGGTTGTGGAAAGGGAGGTGAGGTGGGATTGGGAGGTGATCGTCCCTCTGTGCTCAGCTCTGGTGAGGCTGCATCTCGAGTCCTGTGTTCAGCTCTGGACACCTCACTATAAGAGGGACAGAGAAGTGCTGGAGGTGTCCAGAGCTCATGAAGAGCCTGGGAAACAAATCCTGTGAGGAGCTGAGGAGCTGGGGGTGCTCAGTCTGGAGAAGAGGAGGTGAGAGGAGACCTCGTGGCTCCCTGCAGCTGCCTCAAGGGAGGTTGGAGTGAGGAGGGAAACAGCCTCTGCTCCTGAGGGATGGGATAGGAGCAGAGGGAATGGATGGAAGCTGTGCCAGGGGAGGTTTAGGCTGATGTTAGGAAGTATTTTGTCACTGAGGGGGTTGTCAGGCATTGGGAGTGCCCAGGACAGTGGTGGAGTCACCATCCCTGGAGGCATTTAAAAGGCATCCTTAAGGACATGGTTTAGTCGTTGGTTACGGTGTTGCTCAAAGGTTGGACTGGATGATCTTGGAGGTCTCTTCCAACCTAAAACATCCAGTGATTCTGTGGAAGGGGTGAACATTCCTGGAGCTGAGCACCCCCCAGCTGACCAGCAGTGACTTGTGCCTTTGTCCTTTCCCCCAGCAAGCAACGCCACAACAAGCTGTGGAAGCAGCAGGCGGAGAGCAACCTCCCCCAGAACACAGATGGAACCACGGGCTCGGGCAGCTTCCTGCTGGAAAGCTTGGACATCGACCTGGAAAACCGCCTGGCAGAGCTGGACAGGGCTTCCCAGGCAGCGTTCCTGGACAACCGCGCCGTCCCCGCCGTCCCCGTGGGCTTTGGCTACTGCTTCCAGCGCCTGTCGGACACGCTGCTGGAGAACAAGATCCCTGGGGACAGGGAGGGCTTTTTCCCCGTGGAAGAGCTGGAACGGGATGCTCTCGGGGAGCACGGTGCCTCGCTGGTGAGACAGCCTCCTCCTGCAGCTCCCCAGACAGCCAAGGGCCCCGAGACTGCGGAGCCACCGGCAGAGCTGAGCAGCTTCACCGAGAAGGAGGTGAAGAAGAAACTGGAGTTCAGCCCCAGGAAGGGCAGGATGGTGCTGGAGCCTGGGGAGGATGGTGTGCGGGAGGAACACCCGATGGAGAAGTGGAAGCGGCGTTTGTCCACGCACAAGGAGGAGAGCAGGCTCAATAGGGAGAACCTCAACAACAACAACAGCAAAAGGAGCTGCCCGGAGGATTTTGAGGTGCGTATGGAGGTGAAATGTAGGTGGTTGGCATGGTTGAGTTCTACTGCCAGTGAAACTGCTCTTCTCATCTTCATAGCACAGTTTCATTTGACTTGGATAAAGGCTTTCATTCCATGATGAGCTTCTTCCCTTTCGAAGTGCTTCTGAACATGGCTTTGCTTGCCCAGGCTATGGATTTAGATGCCAGAGACAGAGAGTGCACACATGTGAGTGCCCCATAAGCTGCTTTGGGCAACTTGCTTGCATGGCCACCACTTGACACGGTAGGTATTCTTCCCTGGAGGATACTGTCTGCTGGGAAAGTTCATGGCTTTTGTCTCTGCTGCAGGACCTTAGGGGATTCATTTCAAATCTGCCTGGCTGTAAACACATCCTGTGGTCTCTGTGCTCTCTGCCTCTCGCTCAGCTGCTTGCTGCTGCCCTGTTCTCTGCACATTTATCTGTACCTGGTTTTGTTTTGGTTTTTTTTTTTTTTTTTGCAGCACGATGCCGTGTTTGGGATCCTCAGCAAGGTCAAGCCTTCCTACCAGTCCTGCACTGACTGCATGTACTCCTCCTCAGCCAGTTTGTCTCCTGAGTCCTTCGGGGAGCAGTGTGAGAAGCTGAACCCCGGCACGGCGCG
Organism: Heliangelus exortis; assembly: GCF_036169615.1. Taxonomy (NCBI): domain Eukaryota; kingdom Metazoa; phylum Chordata; class Aves; order Apodiformes; family Trochilidae; genus Heliangelus; species Heliangelus exortis. The sequence continues at coordinate 12,559,184 of NC_092440.1, read as the reverse complement.
GCGCCCCGCCACCATCTGCACCCAACCAGCACTCCTCTCCCACGTCAACTCCAGCCTGGGGGACCACCTGCCCAGCAAGGTGCTCACAGAGGAAGCCATCAGAACTAAAAATAACGAGGCTCCCCTTCCTCTGCCAGCAGGAACTGGTGCTTTGGAGGTGGGAGCTTGCAAATCTCTTGATCGGCACTGCAGCGTTTTGGAGAAAGGAAAAGATGCCCCCAAAACCCTGGTCAAAACTCTGCTGCCCAGGAGAAACTCACACTGTGATAAGAGACTCCTTAACACAGAGGTGGTAAAAGAAGAGTCTCTAGCCAGAAAAGACAACAAACCTACCAAGGATCTGAAGTACTTGTTGTTCAGCAAAGACATGGAAAAGCCAAGTGCAAACAGTTACTTGATGCAGCATCAGGAGTCGCTCATTCAGCTGCAGAAAGCGGGCTTGGTTAGGAAGCACACCAAGGAGCTGGAGAGGTTGAAAAGCCTGCCCTCAGACACCTCGGTGCTGCTCAGAGAGAACCCCCTGAGCAGGGTGGACTCTGGCATTGTGGAGGAAAGTGAGGATTTGGTTGCACACCACAGCCTGGTGCCTCTTCTGGGAGCAGCACCCTTGGTACCCCAGGAAGCAGAAAACACCGTGGAGAAGTTAGAGGTGAAGCGCGCCTTGGAGGGGATCTCTCAGAAAACCTCCACGCCCGTCGTCTGCCGCCTGGAACACACAAGCAGTTTCACCAAGGACTTCCTGAAAACCATCTGCTACACCCCCTCCTCCTCCAGGAGCTCCAACCTGACCCGGAGCTCCAGCAGTGACAGCATCCACAGCGTGCGGGGCAAGCCCGGCTTGGTGAAGCAGCGAACGCAGGAGATCGAGACCCGGCTGCGGCTGGCTGGCTTGACTGTGTCTTCTCCTCTGAAAAGGTCCAATTCCCTGGCCAAGCTGGGGTGTCTCAACTTGTCCTCTGAGGATTTATCAAGTGACATGGACGTGTCAACCATAACGGACTCCAAGGAGGCTGTTTCAAGTGAGTCTCCCGTGCTCTGCGAGCCGCAGCCCGCGCTGAGGAGTGCAGAGGTGGCCTCCAAACTGGCAGTGAAGTCACTGGTTGGAAACTTGAAGAACACACTTTGGATGGGCAAAAGTTGATGCCTTCTAGGAGGGGGGAAGTCGGGTGGATTTGGGGGTTTTTATGGCATTGATTCATTGCACCAATACAGTTTTATCACCTGACTTGCTGTAGTTCATCCGACGCCACCTCTTCATCCCCTCCTTGTACTCTAAGTAAGGAGAAGAAACCCATAATGGGTCGTGATGAATGGCACAAGGGAAACCAAAATGTGTTGCATGGCTTAGAAGAGGACTTTGTGTGACTTCCTTGTTGTCCTGCAGGATGTTATCTCTAGTACTGTTTGCCAAGTATAATAATGTGGGTTTGCGTGTGTGTGTATATAGATAGATATTTGTCTCTATTTATCTATCTATATATATATAAAATGCTGAAATATTCTTTTTCAAAGACTTGAAAGAACTAGTCACAATTTTCATTATTTTTTTTTACAGAACACACACAAGTCTCTGCTTAAAACAGGGCACGTGTGGAAAAAATCCTTAAAATGGTGACATGACCACTACCTCTGTTCTCGCTGGCTTTCAGTCTTGGTTTGTTGTTTGTTTGGGGTTGTTTGTTGTTGGGTTTTGGTTTTGTTTTTGTTTTTTTTACAAAAAAAAGGCTTTTCCCACAATACTTAACTGTTGCTTGAAGGTTTTCCCTTGATGTTAAGTGTAAAGACCTGGAGGAAGGTGGAGCCCGAGGCGTTGTGAGTGACCTCGGGGAGGCTGTTGAGCTGTGTCCATGGTGACTGTGACCTGCTGGTGTTCAGCCATCCTCACAGGGTGACCTGGTGACTCTTCATAGTCCTATGTTTGTCCTCAAGTGACACCCAGGCCGTGTCACTGCCCCCAGCTCCTGGGAGGAGGTGTCTTGTTCTCTTGGTGTTTGTGCTGTGGTTGTGGTTTGTGTTGTCCCCGTGCCAATGATGAGCCTGGCCAGGGAGTGACCTTAGTGAAGCTTTGTGTCAGGTTGTGTCAGTGTCCTGGATCCTGTGCTGGGGACCTTGCTTCCCCAGCTGGTTGGTGGCACACTGCTGAGGAGGGATGGCTCCTGGGGTCCCCAGATCCCCCTGGGCAGAGGGTGAACCTGTGTCTTTCCTAATCATTGGTGTTGGGTTGAATGGTTCCTGAGTCCTGGGTTTGCCAGGAGCTGGGGAGCTGCTGGCCAAGCCCAGGGGGTTATTTACACTGGGTGACAGGAGGTTGGGTGGCCACAGAGCAGGGAGCTGGGGTGTACGTGTCCCAGCTCTTGCAGAGCTGTCACCAGGGGTGACAGAGGTGTAAATCTTGCTCTCAGGGGGTGCATCCCCCGGGGTGAGCAGTCTGACAGAAACACAGACTCAGTCCCAAGACAGAGGGATGGTGACTGTGAGATCTCCTCTGGGAGGGACACTGGTGTGACCCGTGGGGAGGACACCAGGGCTGTGTGTCCTGCAGCAGCCAAGGAAGTGTGTCCCTTCCCACGCTGGAGGTTGGGCTCTCAGGGACTGCTCTCAGCTCCTCCTCTTGCTGTCCTGCTGTGGGAAGTGCTCAAAATGCAGCCCTTCACCCATGTTGGATGAAATGCACGTTTTCTTCAAAAATTTGGGGCAGGCAGGCAGGCCAGGGACTGCTCTGGCTGAGATGTGCTGGCCAAGAGCTTGAGAAGGGTGTAGGGGACCTGTTCCAAACCTTGGTGCTCCCTGAGTCCCATCTGAGACCCTGCTGGCTGCTTGTGCCTTGGGGAGGTGTCTTCAAGCAGCTCTGGGGGCAAAACAGCCCCTGGGGGTCAGTGCTGGCAAAAAAAACCCACAAACTTTTGCTCATTCAGTGAGCCTGAGCTCTCCCACATTTTAGGTTCTCCATCCAAAGCCATTCCTACAAATCCCCTCCTGCAGGTGGAGGGGAGAGAGCAGGGCTGCAGGAGTTCTGGCCCTGAATTAATCCCAAACCTGCAGTCCTGAGAAAGGGAGCCACATGGTTTACTGCCCTAAACACCCAGAGTTTACCTTTTTTTTCTTCCTTAAGCATCAGCCCCCACATTTTTCTCTGAAGTGTGAGGAACTGTAGGGACTGGCAATCAGTCAATAAATGTCCCTTCTTAAAAAAAACCCTTGCTGTAGGTGTTCAGCATGAGGCAGGCCTCCTGTTCCACCCCTGAGAGCTGCTTGGAAGCAAAAGCTGCTGCCTGAGGGGACCTTGGAAAAAGTGCACAAGCTTTTTTTTTTTGCTTTTTTTTTTTGGGGGGGTTGGGTCACATTCAGAGCAGGACTTGAAATGCTCCATCCTTGGTGCACGTGCAAGTCCAGATCTGCAATAAATTTCCTAGATCAGAAAAATTCCATTAAGTGATGGAAGCAAACATGGATATTTCCTTCCTGCTTTCTTCAGTGCCTGCCAAGCTCTCCCATGTTCAAGCCCCTGCTCTCCATCAGCTGCTTCCCCCCCCATCCCTCAGCTCTCTCTGGACCACCCCCCCTGGGCTCAGGGCTCTGTTGTCACGACAGACACTGTCGGGATAGTGGTGTGGTTTAGTGGGGGTTGGTCTCAAAGCCAACTTTGTGCCATTTCCAAGGTTTTTTTGTAGCCAAACCTCAGATGCTTGCAGACTTCCTTAGGTGTGTTGCATGAGAAGGTAGATGTGTTTGTCCTCCCCCTGCTATTGTAATTGTTCTTTTACAATTGAGTGCCTTAATAATAGTTTACAAATACTGTGTATTTATGCTGAGCTGTTTGACTCTGCTGTTTGCTGTTCATTTATTTGATCTTTTGAGGGGTTTTTTTGGTGCTTTTGGTGTTCCTGGTAGCAGTGAGACCATTACTTCTCCTGCACATCACCCTCCTGGCCCCAGGGAGCTCAGTGCTGCCAACCCCTTCCCCTCTGCTCTGTGCAGAACCTAAGGGCTGTCCCGAGGCACTGGTGGCAACTTTAAGGTCATGGTCATGGAATTCAACAAATTCTTCAATAATTGGGGATGAGGCATCTCCTGGTGCCCCCTTTATCTCCACCTTGCTGCAAAAAGAGGGGCAGGGGGTGCCTGGGGGGTGCTGGCCCCGCTTTGCTGGGTGTGAATCCACACCCAGCCCTGTTCTGCCAGAACAAAAAACCCCAAAATGCACCAAACTGGCACCTTATTTCCAGCCCAGGCATTGCTGGTGTGTCATAGCAGTAGCTCTGTCCTCCTGGGGGTCCTTTCCCTGCAGGTGGCTTTGGGCTTGGTCGTGTCCCTCTGTCCCCTGCTTTGGGGACACACAGCCCCAGAGAGGAGTGGGTGAGTAAGGTGTAGCTGTTCCCCTGCATCACTGTACTCCCTGAGGACAATGTTCCTTTAATTCCATGGTGTTTCTTCATCCTGGTTTTTGTATGGAAATCTGCAGTATCTTTTGTACTGTACGTGCGCAGTAGAGGATGCATTATGCACTTTTTTTTTCCTTTTTTTTTTTTTTTTTTACTTTTGTTTGTAAAAATGTACTGTATATTTTATGTGCTTCTGGTGAGAAAAATAAACTTTTGTTTTTCCTTTTACAAATCAGCTTTTCAGCAGTTTTGGAGGTGAGGAAGAGGCAGAAAGGAGACAACGAGCACGCGTCGCTGGGGCATCAGCTGCTGTGTTCCCACTGTTCCCTGTCCCATTTTATCCCTTCCCAACGTTCTGGCTGCATTCCCCTTTTTTGGGGTCCTGGGTGTTCTCTGCCACCCTTGAAGGCCACATCAGGAGATGCCTTTGTCCCTCTGCATTGTGTCCTTGCTGTGTCTCAGCCACCCCGAGCGCTGCAGAAGAGCACCCGAGACAGCCCGGGCTCACTCACAGCATTTTTAAGGGAAAAAAGGGAACAAAACAGAAATACTCCCAGTTCCTGGGGGGCAGCTCTGTAATTCTCTGCCTGATCTCTTCAGAGACCCCAGGCTGGGTTTGAGGAGGAGCTGTTGGTGTTTTGGTGCCCATTCCCCAGCCCCGAGTGCGGAAAAGCATTTGCCTTGGAGAGGGCTTGGAGCAACGTGGGCTCCTGAGTCCCTGCAGACCCGAGCTGCCATCTCCTTCCAAGAGCAGATCCCTGGTGTGAAAGCCAAGGAATTAAATCCCAGGATGAGGCTCTCCTGCCCCACACCAGCCCTGCTGCTGCCCCCTGGTCCCCCCGAGGTGGCACCGGCCCTTCCCGGCGCTCCCCAAATTTTCCCTTTAAAGGCAAAGGGTGAGCGTCTGCCTCGGGTGCCTGTGAGGAGTCTGCTTCTTGCTGGGATTGTTCCTGCTCTCCAAGCTGCTCCAGGGAGGAACATGTCAGTGTTTACTTTGGCAGTGCTGCAAAGCACAGGCTGGGGATGCTCTCCAGCTTTGGCACACTCGCTAATTGCCTCAAAGAGTCCTTAACCCCCACCAGAAATACTCCCTTTTGAGGGTTGGGTTGGTTTATTGGGGGTTTTTTGGGGGGTTGGTTTGGCTGGGAGGTGGCAGCTGCCTGTCAGGCAGCCGTGGAGCACAGCAAAGCAGGGTTTAGTGCCTGCCCCAAGGAGCTGGAACCTTCTCACCAGGTTGAGCTGGGCGGGAACCATCACTTGTCACCGACCTCCTGATGCCAGTTTGTCACCTCCTGCACACAGGGCTCAGGCTGCAGCCTCCTTGGGGTGAATCAAGTGACTTTAAGTCAGCTTTAGCAGAAGCTGAGGTTGACCCCAGTGTGATCAGGGTGTAGCAGGATGCTGTGTGAGAGCAAGGGGCTGGGGAGCATCTCACTGTCACCTTGCAGCTGAGTGTCACCCTGCAGCCACGTGGCACAGCTGGTGCCACTGTGTGGCACTGGGACATTTCTGGGCTGCACTCACAGCTTTGCAGGGATCTCCCCCCCACCCCCCTGGGGAACAGCTCACCAGGTGGAAAAGTTATCTGCAAGTGATGGAGGACCAAGCCCTGGGCTCCCTGGGGTAGGTTTAGGAAGGGTTTTAGTGTCTTTCTTATACCTGGGAGCATCTCCAGTGGAAATGGCACTTGTCTGGGTGTGGGAGCTGAGGTGGCATCTGCTCTATCAGGAGCTGGGACCAGCATCTGATGGGGAACAGAGACCCTGGGGTTGAGTCCCTCCAACATGGAGCACTTGGCTTCGTGTCAAGGCCTTCAGAGAGCTGCCCAGCCACAACTGTGGAGGAAAACAGTGGGACTGAGGGGGTGTGTGTGCCTACAACTTCGACCCCGTGGGGTTAATTTTCCCCAGCAGTGCTGGAAGCTCCGTGCTGAGCTGGGAGCCTCAGAGGCTCCACTTTGGGGACACAAGGGCTTTGTCACTGTAGCCTGGTTTTGAGGTCCTTGGGGCAGAGCCTGTCCCTCAGCCAACAGCATTTTGGGGTCAGAATTTTGCTGTTAGCTCAGCTCATTCACCTGCCCATGGTTCACAGGAGGATGCTCCCTGCTCACCTCAGCTCTCCCCAGCAGAGCTGGCTGCAAGTCTGCATCTCAGGATGGGAGAGGTACCACGGGACAGGACTGTGGGATGGCCAGAGGGTGCCCTGTGACTGCTGGTGAGTTCCTCTGTCTTTTCTTGTTGTTTTTGTGAGGCTGGAAGTTGGTTCTTGTTATGGCCCAATGTTACATCCTGTTGTGATGTTGCTATGGCAAAGCCAGGAGCAACATCTGGAGCAACACAAATTCTCTGCAGTGCCCAGCAGAGGGGTTATTTATAGGCTCGATGGTGAAAGGAGATGCCTGAGCATGAAACCTCCATGGGCAGATGGTGCTGGGGCAGCCTGGCACTGGGTGAGCTCCTGGCTGGTGGGAAGATGTCCCCAAGGTCTGTCCCAGCTCCTGGTGGAGGAGCCTGCAAGTGGCACCGAGCAGCAATTGGAAAGGAGCAGAAATCCTCTGGCTCCCTTCTTAGCCCCTGACGGGGGGTTCCCTACCAGCACCTCCCAGTTTTATGTTGGGGTTGGGTGGCTGGAGGGGCAGCCAGCAGATATTGACATGAAATTATTGGGGGGAAAAAAAAAAAAGAAAAGCTTTGGCAGGGTGGCTGTTTTATTGAACAAAGGGATGTGCACAGGGAGGATGCAGAGGGCTGTGGCTGCACTTTGGTGCCTGTGGTAGCAAAGAGGAGAAGCTCCAGCTCTCCAGAAGAGTTCCTACAGCCCCAGGAGGTGACCCTGTGGCTCCTCACCCCAGGGCACAGCAGGACAGCCCCGCTGGACTCTGAAGAGGCAGAAATGCAAATATTTTTCTAAGCTGAAGCTGAGGGTCGGCAGCTGCTGAGCCGGTGGGGTTTGCTCCAGCCTCTGCCCTCGCCTGGGGCGTTGTGTATTCCCTAAAAGTCTGTTCCTCTCTGGTTTGAAGGATGGGGCAGTGGTGATGCTGCTGCAGCTGCCATTTCCTTTTATGCAGAGGGTTCAGGAGCAGAAGCTGCCTTGCTCCTGCCTCAGACTTTCCTGAGCATTCATTAAGCAGCTGGCAGAAAAGCAGTGCAAGAAGCTGCTGGGCAGAGCAGGGCAGCCCAGCCCAGGGACTGATGTTTCTTGGTTCCTTCTGAGCTTGGCCACTGGGCTTTTTGCCCCTCAGCACCTTGCTGGCAGAGCTGTGCATTCAGCTGGGTGCTGATTTCCCTCCTTTGGGGCTGGAGGGGACCCCTACCCCCTCTCCCATGTTGTCTCAAGGGGAAGAACCCCAAATTATTGATCAGGTCACCCTGCCAAGCTCACCCCAGTCTGGTGAGTCCATCCCACGGGGAGGTGACTTGGTTTTAAAATTTGTCACTTGTGCAACCACCAGCAAATCTTGCTGTTTCACTGCCTGGTGGGATTGGTGCTGTGAGGTCCCCCCAGTGCTGGTGGCAGCAGGAGCATCACCAGCTCCTGTCCTGCTGGGCAGTGGTTGTGTGGGTTTGGGGCAGCCTTGGCTGGGATTTCAAACTTCCCCTGGTAACAAAAGGGGTTTTGTCTGGCTGCAGAGCATCGATAAAACCCCATCCCTGGCAGGGACCTGGCAGGCTCCTGGGGTGACAAGGGTGATAAGGTCACTCTTGTCCCTCACTCCTGCCCCTTGATGGTGGCTGGCACTCACTCCTGAGCAGGAGACAAAGTGGTGGCACTGTGACAGCCCAGGTGTCCCCAGCACAGCCTCTGTGTGCTCAGGGGACTGCAGGTGCCCCTGGCTGAGGCCTGGCAGCATTTTCCTGCCTCCACGAGTGTGGGTGGGATGTCTCCATCCCAGCACGGGTGGGCTGATGCCTGACATCGGAGTAACCCAGACCCTGCCGGGAAGCAGCTCCCAGCTCAGCCCCGGCAGCAGGGAGGTGCCTGTGCGGGCTGTGCCGCTGCCTTGTGTCTCTCCAGGAATCCCGGAGGTGTTTTCCTGCATCCCGCCCCGGGATGCTTCCCCAGCCGGCACCTCCTGGACCATAAAAGGCGAAGCGCTGGGGAAGAGCTGCAGGGTGGGAGGGAGCCCTGGCTGGAGGCTGCTGTGCCAGGCTGCCTGCACAGCTCCGGCTCCCCCTCCTTCTGGAGAGTTTTCAGGAGCCCGTTTAGCTCAAGGATTATCCAAAGCCAGGAACTTTCTGCTCAGATGGTTGTTTAGAGAAATGCCCAGAGCGTTAATAGGGCTTTTTTTGTCAAGTTACACTTGGGAGTCTCCTCAGGGGGCACAGATTGTTCCTGAGGCTGCTGTCAGGATTCTCTGTTTATCTCGAGTGGCTCTTTATTTTTAATTTTTTTTTTCCCTCGTGTCCCAACAATTCCCTCTAGCAATAACATATTCCAGCCCATCCTGCCGGCTCCGGGCAGGCACCATCTCTTCCCTAAAACTCTGGGGACTCAGCCCAAGGTTTCGCTGCTTCCCTGGAAGGAGCTTTGGGACAGAGGCTCCGTGTCCGCCGGGAGCGGGGCAGGGATGCAGGGATTCAGGGATTCAGGGATGCAGGGAAGGGCTCCCGGGGCAGGCAGGGATGCGGCTCTCCAGGCTTTCCGTGAATCCCACGGAGGAGCTGAGGGAAGTGATCCTGCCCAGGCGAGCCGCAGCAGATGAGCTGGAGGTAAATCACTCTGGAAGCTGAGAGATGGGAAGGGAGCCAGGGAAAATCGCTGCACGGGACCTTAGGGAGCTCTCGCTGCTGCGGGTTGGGGAGAAAAGGAGAATCCCTGAAGGAAGATGCAGACGGGCAGCAAACCTCGCCCGTGAAGTGCTGCGGAGCAGCAAACTCGAAGCTGGAGGATGCTTTTCCAGTTCCCCAGCTGGAGGGTGCTTCTCCAGTCGTTCAGGTGGGATATATTTGGGTAGGGAGCAGCGTAGCATCAACTCTGAGAGCTGCCGTGTTAGGAGAGAGGCTCCTGCCCCTCGCAGAGGATGGGCTCGGTCCTGCCAGCGTGTGTTTGCATCTCTGCTGGCCACGAGGCTAAAAACTGCTGGTTCACATGACCCAGGCACGGAGGCTTCCAAGCTGCCTCTGTCCCCCCCAGAAGCGGAGGGGAGGAAGGAGAAGGCGGTGCCGAAAATCTGCCGAGGCACCAAGGTGGGAAGAAATCTTGGCTGCCCGGTTTCAAAGCCCTCGGACCAGGAATTACCAGGAGTGCCTGAGCTGCCGGCCATGGAAACCTCCACCTGGCAGCACTGTGGATATTTACGGGATGACACAAGTAAGGCGAGGGGGAGAGACTGCTCCGCTGCCCAGGGAGCCTCGGCGGGGACATGGGAAGGTTATAGCTTGCTGCAACCTGGGCAGGAGGGCCCGGGACACAGGGGGGACCTTCCCCATCCCGGGAGAGAGCTGAGAGCCCCTGCCAGGAATCCAGAGCTGAGCAGCAGCGGGAAGTGGGGGCCGGCAGGGGAGCCGTGCTTGGAAACCCACCCTGTGTCTAAAGGGTGCGGGAGAGGGGAAGAGGGAGAAGCCCCTCCGAAGGTTTATGAGATGGAAGTGGGGCAGGGGCCATCGGGCAGGGGCAGGACGGTGAAACCAGTGGTGTACAGGCTGGAGGAGAAGGAGTACAGGCGCCTGCTCCAGGAAGCAGAATCCGAGGAGGAATGGGAAGTGATGGAGCAGAAGGTACCCGGGATTCAGGAGAACTCCCCGGGGAACGGGAAGGTGGCAAGTCCAAGCCTAAACAGGCTCAACTCCTTGGAAAGAGTCCTGAGGAGGCAGATGAGCCTTTCGGACTCTGAAAGCAGCGGGGAGAGCTGGCAGGTGAACAAAGTGACCCTCAACTCACCCTCGGAGAGGAACAAGCCTAGTGTCCCCATCAGGTCAGACAGCTTCGAGAGAAACGCCGTGCTCATGGATTACATTCTCCAAAGCAAACAGGAGGCAGCCACATCTGTTTCCTGCGTCCCTGGAGAAAGCAGCAAGGCAGCCGAGAGCTTCAGGCAGGCGCCGAGCTTCAGCCCTCAGCCTGGCAGCACCCTGGGCCTTTGCCAGAACGGCCAGCCCAGCCAGGAGGATCTGGCCTGGAAGCCTGAGCCAGACAAGCAGGTAGCAAAGGGCCTGCAGACAACGGTCTCGGGGGCTGGAAATTATGCTGGAGACACTGGGAAGCTTTGGAGACAGAGCAGCATCCAGCTCCTCGAGAGCGGGGAGCCGCTGGGCAGCGAAGCAGATGTGGGGATACTGGATTCATACAGCCTGAGGAAAAAACCCCCGGCCCCTCCTGTCAGGACCCACAGCAAAGAGAGCCTGGCCTGGAGCATGAGCAGGACGGTGGCAATGACAGAGGCACTGCTGGAGCCCCACGGCCACCCCGAGAAGCCTGGAGAGGAGCAGCGGGCAGCTGCAGGACAGGAGCAGCTCTCTGGAGGCAGGACTGGAGGAGGAGGAGGAGGAGGGGGCTCGGAGGAGGCAGAGCAAAAGGGGAGGAAGAGCCAGGAGGATGAGAAAGTGCTGAAAGTTGCCGACGCGAAGAAAACCTTCGAAAAGTCCAAGTCGGTGGAGGGGAAGGCAGCGGCGCCGGCGCCCGGCGGTGCCAGAAAAGGTGAGGTGAGAGGGCTTGGCAGGACCTGCCAGGGGATCCAGAGCCAGGGCTGGGGGGGAGGTGGGAGCACAGCAGGTGGACGGCATTTTTTGGGGGGAAAACCCCTGCCCTGCGGGAGCTGAGCAGCAGGTGGGATGCGCCTGGGGCACGTTGAGGCAGGAGGACAATCAGGTGTGGATTTATGGGTGCTCACTGCTTGGTAAAAGTCGTTCTTGCAGGGAGTCTGTTTCAAAAGGAAGGGGTTTGCTTTGTAAGACTCTGTATAATTAAGTAAAATACCCAGTTCTCCTGACCTGCTTACTGTGGACAGACCCAGCACAGAAGCACCTGTATGGCACTTGCTCCCAGTGTCATGTGGAATTATTATTATTATTTTCCCATCTCTCCAGGCACTGGGGGAGCCAAGATGAATTTATTTTAGGTATGGCATAGAAAGGAGGCACTATTTTCCTTCCCTTCTTTTTCTCCTGCACTGTCACTGAGCTCAGTAAGGCTTTCAGGAGAAGGGCACCAACTTGGAACCCCTTTTCACTGAAAAACTCTGGATAAATGAACTGTATTGAAATTTGAGTGGTAAAACAGCAAGTCAGGCAGAGGGGGGGAGAGATGAGAGATGAGTGTTTGGGTGAGTTTGGATCCCACCAGGACGTGTCAAACCTACACTGGTTCACTTGCAGCTTCTTTTTATTGACAATCTGTGATTGTGGATTTCCTTATAAGGGAAAATAAATGTGTGAAGGCAGAGGAAATCTCTGCTAGCTTTGAACTGAACACCGTGTTTACTTCAAAAATAGGTGCTTGTGCTGTCAGCTCCTCTCATTCCCAGGAGCCACAAAACCGACTCAGAATATTAACGTTGCAGCAGAGTTTGGGGGGGTGTGTGGCACTGATAACAAAAAAGCCTCCAGCAGTGACAAACAGCTCCTGCCCTCTCAGGAAGCATCTGAAGACACATTATCACTCTAAAAAAACAGGGCTGTGAAATATCTGCCACTGGGAACCAGCTGGCACCAGACAGGCAGGGGCTCTGTGCATTATCAGGGTGTCTGGATCTCCTCTCCTCTGCTCCTCGAGTGGGAGATGTGTCTGATCAAAGGTGCAGCTGACAGGGTGTGTTGTCAACAGCCAGAGAGGTGAAGGGACATTGTCACCAGCAGTAGAAGTGTCCTTTGTGGGAGCAGAAGGAGCAGGTGGATGCAGCAGGTGATGGTGCAGAGGAAGGGGGTGAGGAGGGATGGGAAGAAATCCTGCTCTGTGCCCACAGCAGTGCTGGGTACAGCTTAATATCAACTGAAGAAAAAGGAAGGGAGGGTCAAGACGATCCATTTCAGTGCTGAACTGTGAAAATGTCACAATAAAAAAGAGCAGGAATAGCTTCTCATTTTGCTGCATCTGTGACACTGCCTCTTTGGGTTTTATTTAAAGCCATTTCTGATCCTTTGCCTTCCCAGCTCTCACCCTGCCTAACTTGAGCACCAGCATCTTGGTTTTACTGACCCTCTTATGATCCCTTTCTTATACCTCTGGTTTGTCCACCTTGATCCTAGCCAGCAGGGAGAGAAACAGAACAGGATGGCAAAAGGGTTCAGAAGGGGTTGAATAATGAGGACAGGATTAGGATCTGTGCTAAGTGTTACCTGGAGTGCAACAGGACTCCCAGCACCAAGCCCCACCTCACTCTCACTGCCCAGAGCCCCTGCTCCTTACCTGCCTCATTTTTTTCCTGCTATCCAGAATGATAGGAAGTCTCAATCCCAGGATCTCCACGTTAAAAAAAAAATAACTTGCATTTGTCCTTTTTTTTTTAATTTTCTTTTTGTATGTGTTCTGCTTTCCTGTCTTTTTTTCCTAGTTAATTATCTGGTGTAGTGGAGGTAGCAACAAAGAAAATCCCATCTGTTGCAACTAATTGCTTCTTTTTTTTTTTTTTTTCCTTGCTGTCCCAGTGTTTTAATTAGGCAGTGGGACCACCTCCCCTCTCTTGCAAAAAGGGGGAGAAAGGACTAAAAATACACTTCACAGTCCTGTACGATGACGGAAAAGAAAACCAGAAGAGGAAATAGATTAGCTCCAAATTAAATTGGGTATTTTGCTGCAAAAACCTGTGGGCAGCAGTGTTTCTATGCCTGTCCTACAGCTGAGTCAGTAGGGATGGGGCTGACATCTGCATTACTGCATAGAACGTGGGGGAGAGTGTGTATAGAGTCATAAATGAAATGGATTTTAAATCATTAATAACAATAGCATGAATTATTAAGACCCATCCTGTCTTAATGTTCACTTCTAATGATTTATCCATCTCCAGCCTCTTCCACCCAGCAGCACAAGCCCTGTCCCTGCCAGCTCCCTTCTCCCTTCCTGCCTGGGTTTTTTTTTAAAGATCTGATGAATATATTGCTCTCCTTATCTTCATTCCATAATTCTACAGCTCCCCTTTCTGGCCAAGGATTGAATAGGGCCAAACCAAATGGATTTTGCTCTTTTCCTCCCCTTCTCTCTCTCTCCAGACAAAGACTTTTGGTGGATCTGGGGAGCAGAGCAGCCCGGGGCAGGACACATAATCCTGTCCGAGTGACACAATTGATTAATCCTCATCAAGAGCTGTAACGTGGTGGCTGTTAGTACAGTTTTGTCTTGGCAGCTGCTCAACATTTGATGATCACTGAAAATGTCTCAAAAACCAGGCTTGTAGGCAGTTTCATCTATTTGATCTGTGCCCAACAAACAAGGCAGAAAGGATAAATCTTCTGCTATTCCACACAGAGAAAATGGCTTGGGTTTGTTTTGGTTTTTTTTCTTTTTATTTTAATTATTGCAATCAGTTCAGATTTCCTTGCATTAAAAAAATCTCTGTGATCTGGAAATGTTAAGCAAACTGTAAGATGACATTCCCAGTTTCAGTGGGAGCAGCTCCTCTTAGGGCTGCAGAATCTGGCCTCACCTAACAGAGTCATGAGGGCCATAGAAAAAAAAAAAAATATGCAACTTCCTGTGGGGAGCACTCTTCCTGTAAAGTTATTTGAATATAATAATAAACCAAAAGGCTCCAATAAATAAACAGATAAAGAGTGGGCATAAATGTCCTTGAAAAGTTGTATAACTTGGATGCCTCCAAACCCCAGGTCCCAAACACGAACCAGCACGTCTGGCATATTTTTGTGTGACTTAAAAGTTAAGCTGCAAAATAACAGGACTTGAAATTGCTGATCTCTCTAAACCCTCCATAAGCCCTTTCCCTCCATTCAGAATATATTTAGCAAGGAGGATTGAAGCAAATTGAAATGTTTGAGACAAATTCATCCCTCCAGTGACTCGCCTGGTCCTGAATGATGGGGTTTGCCATCCATCTCAGACCACTCAGAGACTCCAAGGCAAATCACGTTGTAGCAGCCAAAGGCCAGAGCAGCTGACAAAATTCCTCCAAAAAGGAGGTGCCTCAGGTATTTATCTTTTTATTTCCCTCTCCTACCTCATCACACCTCCCTGGCAAGAAAGGCTGCGGGGCAGACCGGAGGCATTGAGTATGAGGCACGTCAAGATGGGGATGGGAACAAAGCAGAGTGATTTATGGCAGTGCTGGAATTGATGCATATTTGCAAGGAAGTTATATTTAGCTGCTGACAGAAGTTGGAGAGGTGGAGTCTGCAGACACGGGGCTGTTTCCCTATAAAAGCTGAGGGAGAGGCTGTTCGCAGAGGGCGAGACAAACGGGATGGGTGAAACTGGTGAAATGGGGTTTTTTGAATAAATCCTGGCTTTTTTCTGCTAAATGTAACGATCAGGAGTGTTTGGGCTGGTGAAATAGAAGGACAAATATTGTTGTGTGGTTCCTTGTAGCTGGAGGAATTCGGTAATAGGATATTTTCCTTGGCGAAAATTAGAATTTGTGACATATTTTGACAAGCTCGTGGGCTTCCAGCACTCCAGCTATAATTTAAGCACTGTTTGTTAGAATGATTTTATTCAGCTGAAGTGGTGAAGATTACTGCTTTCAGTGGAACCAAAGAGCATGTGCAAAACTTGAGCTATTCCTTCTGCTGCTGGAGATTCCAACCTGAGATCCGTGTCATTCCCTCGCACGGCGAGCCGTGGCCATCTAAAAAGCTCCTTAACCCAGCTCAGGATCTGGGGGAATTTTGGAGCAATTCCATCCCAGCCTTTAAGGAAGCAGTAGTGAAAACTCCACAGGGATTGTTTCCTTCCGGGCACATCCTTAGTGACTTTTCCAGCACCACACCAAGCTGAGCTGCAGGAGCAGCTTGAACCAGGACCAACCCTTCCCGTGGAAGTTGTTGGGAAGTGTAGATTCCCACTGGCTTTTTTGGGGGGGAAAATTTTCCCTTTGTGTCCTCTGTGCACCTCTGTCCTTTTAGATGGATGCCCGAAGTCTTCCTTGGTTTCTCTTCCAAGCTGTTGGGGTAGTGCTGGGTTTTTCTGTTGTTTTTTTAGTCCAGGGTAAAGCTTGCCCACTGTTTTGAGCTAGAAGGGGCAATATATATGTATATTTTTAAGTACCATTTGGTATGGGGTTTTTTAAATAGTTTTTTTACAAAGTTTTAAGCCACGTGCCCAGGTTCAGCATCCTAACAAATTACTGGCAGTCAAGACACTCAGCTCTGTCACTGACTCATTGGGTGACCTTCAGCAAGCCACATACGTACCTGGAAAATATGAATCACAACCTAAAGCCACTAAACTCCAGATTACCTGCAGGTCTGCTCTGAGGCTGCCAAACTGCCTTTGTTTTCTTCTTGTTTTTTTTAAAAAGATTTTTTTTAAAGAGATTGTTTGAGGGAAGAGGGTGGAGAGCAAGTGTGCTGGGCTGGGTTTCAGAAGGAAAATATTAATTTCTCAGTAATCGGTGCCCCGGGCAGTGCCTGGCAGGGGAGGAGGTTTGCAGCTCAGATCTTTGGGTGTATAATTTTTATATCGAGGTATTTCTCAGTACACAAAGACTTTGCTGCTGCTTGAATCAGCGGTTAAACTACTGTAAAAAATTTCAACAAACGCTGGATAACGTTCGTTTATTTGATTTGGAGCTACCGTGGCATCTCCTGTTTCCATCAGAGCAGCAAGACCATGACAAACGCATCTCCGTGAAGCTTTTTGCATGTTTTAACACCCAGCTCTCACGAGGGGGTTGTTCACAGCTCTGCTGCAGCTTCCCAAGGGAAGATCCCAGCTCCCAGCACACGTATTTCTCCAAGTTCTGGAGGGTTATAAGGGGAGTTCGGGGCGCGTCACCCCCCTGAAAAATTTCGGCCCCTTAAGTACCTCACCACACGCAAACGAACTTGCAAATATTGGCCCAAAAGCACAAGGAAGCTGGGGGAGGGTTTGGTTTTGGCCATGTATGGTAAAGCCTGTGCAACGTGGGCACTGCTCTGGCATCGTTCACCCGCTCGTGGAGTTCCCTGGAGGAACAGAAACTCGCAGGGCTCTGAGAGGCATCACCCTGCCTGCCCTCGGCTCTTTGCTCCCTCTCTTGCTGTTACTGCATTAATAACCGCCAGCTTTTCACTGACAGCAGAGGTACCAAACCCTCCTCACAGCCACCTAAACCAGCAACCCCAAAAGCAGCTTTAATTTTAGCGGGAGCTCCTGTCCTCTGCTTCTCCTTGGAGTGTGATTTTTTAGCAGGGGTTTCAGCGCTCCTTTTGTCCCCCTTTTGCTGCCAGTGGCATTTTCCATGGCGGCCACAGGCCCTGGCGAGCCAGCGTGACCAAACGAAGTGACACGTTTGTATTTTATTGCAGAACTGTCGGTTCTCCCTCGGTTCTCGCCAGCAGCAGCCTCAGCTCTGCCTTGCCCGGCCCAGGAGCCGCATCCACCGCCTTGCGCCTCACATCAGCGCTCGCTCATTTGCGGCTTTATCACCCCAAAACCTTCCCCGTCCTTTTCCCGGTGCTTCCCGCACCTTATTCCCAACGAAAGCAGAGGACGGGGCTGCTCCCTCAGCCCGGAGCAGCCACTGAGGGGAGAGACCTGAGGCGGCTGGGGAGGTGAGGGGCTGAGCGCTGAGGGGAGCCGGGGAACCGTGTCCCTGCGGGAGCACCCACTCTGTGAGGGACTGAGGGGACCGGAGCCACCGTGTCCCTGTGAGAGCACCCACCCGGTGACGGGCTGATCTCTGAGGGCAGCGGACCCGCCGCGTTCCCCCGGGGCACTGAGGGGACCGGGAGAGGGGGCGGGCAGGGGACGACAGCGCGCGCCGCCACCTCAGGGAGGGTCTCGAGCCGCGCCGCCATTGGCTGATGGAGCCGCCACTCACCGCGCTGTCCCCGCCCCCCCGCCGTGCCCGGAGGGGAGGGGCGTGGCGAGACGCCGGGCGGGGCCGGCAGCGAGGGGGCGTGGTCGCGCGGAGCGGGGGGGCGTGGCCTGGAGGCGGCGCTGCCCGCCCCCGCCCCGCGGCGATCAGTCGGGCGGCGGCGGCGGTGGCGGCGGCAGCGGCGGAGGCGGCTCCGCCGGGCTGAGGAGCGGACGCGGGGAGGCGGCTCGGGATCGCGGTGCGGAGGGGAAACGGGGAGCGGGGGTCTGCGGGACGGCGACCCGCGGCTCGGCGGGTGGCAGCTGGCGGGGCGGGCGGGCGGGCGAACGAAAGAGAGGGAGGCGGGCGGCCCGCCCGCCCGGCGTGAGGAGGCGGCGGTGCCCGCGGTGAGGCGGCGGCGGGCGCCGGGGCCGGGCAGGGCGGGGGTCCGGCCGGGCGGGATCTTCCTGCGCGGGGCCGGCAGCTGCCGCCGAGCCCTTCCTGAGGTGGCGGCTGCTGTCAGCGCCCGGGCCTGCCGGGGGGGAAACCGCCCTCCCCGCGCCGCGCTCGGCCCGGGGCTTCTTCCCCGCTCTCTTTCCTCCTTATTAGGCAGCGGAGCGGCTCGGGGTCGCCGCGGGTTCCCGCATCCGGCCGGGGCTCGCAGGTTACCGGCGGGGCATGGCCCAGGCGGGGCCGGGCTCTGCGGCCGCACACCTGATGCCCGCCGCCAGCCCCGCTGCTCCCTGCGAGCGATGGGTTTAGGTGTTGGGTTCTTTTTTTCTTTTTTTCTCGGAAAAGGGTTTTTTTTAATTTTTCTTCTTCTGTTTTTCATGGCGGTGCAGCCGCAGCTCCGTGTGTGTGGCTGTTGCCCCCGCTGCCAGCCTGTAACGTGTCAGGGGACAAAAGATGACAGGGGGGAGAGTTTTGGGGTTTTTTTTCCTTACACCCGTGTTGCCCGGGTAGGTGTCACACCATTAATCATGGCCCTTGTGAGCCTGTTCGGGAGATAGGTGAAGTCCTGGCTTGCATGACATGTTCCTGGGTTTTGTTTTTCTATGGAGAAAGCCACATTGTTTGAATAGCAATGTGTCAAAGGCCGGGATTTAAAGGTTGGCACTTCCCTGTGCTTTGTGGAAGGAGCTGCTGCTCCTCTCACCCTACACGAAGCAGCATCTGAGATGGAACTGGCAGGTCCAGCTGTGTCCTACCCTGCTCCAGACAATGTGATGTTGGGACTGCACGGGTCTGGAAAAAAAAAAAAAAAAAGAAGGACTAAAAGCTTGCTGGAAACAACAGAAACCTGATTGGTGCAGTTTTATTGTTAAAGATAAGTGATATGCATTAGTGCTGTGGTTTGTTTTGTTTTTTTCCTTTAGTCTCAGCCCTGTACGTGTTTGTTTGAGCACATCTATTCAGCCTATTCACACAGATGCCTGTGGATTAGTGTGAGCAGGACCAAGGATGTTAGCAGAGCAAGAGTGACATGTTGCATGTACCAGGCTGTGGCTGGTTTCTCAGTGTGCAGGTACCAGCTCTGGTTGAATTTGAGGCCAGGCTGTACCTAAATTACCTGACACTCCCCTCTCTGTTCCTCTGCTGCTGTACACACATGCAGGAGAGAGGCTCTGTGCCTGCTGGAAGTGTGGGGGAATGGTGTGAACTGGCACAGTGCAGCCTGTAAGAAACATCTTCATGTGTGAGATGGCTGGAGGAAAAAGTGGGTCCCTTGTGCGTGAGGCAGCAGAGGATAAATTCAATTTTCAGCTGAATAACAAGCCTTGAACCATCTTTTCTGCTCAAGGGGAAGACCAGATGGCTCTGCACTCACCGAGATGTTTTATTGCTGCTAACGTTGGTGTTTGCTAAAGGCTGCACACACAAAGCTAGAGGATCAAATTCTGTTGTGATAAAGTCAACGTGTGTTTGGTTGGTGTATGTTTTTTGAGTATTTTCAGTAGGCACAGTGAGGCCTGACACGCTCAGGTACATGGCAGGGAGTGTTTGCTTTGTGTCTGTTTTAATGCTGCTCTTCATAATAATAATTTTTCAATGGTCACTTGTAGCCTTTCAGACAGATTGCTGTAATCAGCATTTGTGTCTCTCTCTTTATGTTCTCTGTTGGCATTACTCAGTCTTCTAGTGAGCTGCCTTTTCAAACATCATTGGATTTTTTCAAGTTAAATCTTCATGCTTATTGCATCTGTCACTTCTGGGATTCACTCCAAGCAAAAGGCAGGAGATTCAGTTTAATGGCAATGAGGAGGAATGCACAGAAGGGTAAAATATCAGCTTCCCAGAGCCATGCAGCAAAGGACACTGAGAGATCTGCCCTCAGCAGCCCTTCCATGCATCATGTTCAAGTTCAGCATTAGCCTTTTGTGAGGACTTCATAAAATGGCTCATTAGAGCAGGAGGTTGCATTTTGATCAGAATTTATGTCCCTGCCTTTAATTTGGTGATCGATTCCGAGGAATAGGACTTGGATGCCAGCTTCCTATTTTGAAGACATGAGCAAAACACTTCCTGGCCCGGGTTTGCAGCTTGGTGAGGTCATCAGTGCACCACTCCCAGGGCTAGGAATGTCCTTTTAGGCAAACTCACAGGCACATTTTCACTTGAATTTTCAAGTGCGGGGTTGGTTTGTTTTGATTTTTGTTTTACTGAAGCTTTTGTGATAATCTCATCCCTCCTGGAAGGATGGGTTAGAACAGAAACTCACCAAGGATTTGAAATGCCCCAGTTTTAAGCATTTACAGGGCAGATGAGCAAGAATTAAGTATCTGTGTTCTCCTCTAGCTCTTTTTCTGTAGTCTCCCTTGCTTAATATTTTTGGTCTGCTTGTAGCCTGCTGCTTAACTCTGAAATCAGTCTGATTAGAACCTGCTTACAGCTTCTGGTTGCTTTTGTGGCCACACGTGAGGAGTCAAACTCTTGCTGGCTTGAGGCTGACAGGATGTGAACTGATGGGGGTTTTTTGTCACCATATGCACAAAATGCAGGTGGTGGTGGCATTGCTGGGCTGAATGCCACATCAAATTGAAGGCAAAAAAAAAATGTTTAGGTGAGCTGCAGTGACTCAGGAGAGGTAGCAATGGAACCTGATTATTCCAGATGTGTTGAATCTGCCAGTAGAGTTGGGAAGTGGATCCTGGGCCCTGGCTTTCTATTTGCTGCTTGTATTGCTTTGTTCTGGTTTTCCTCACGTGGGTAATTATAGTAAAAATGGATTATTTGTTGCTTTTTGAGGTTATAATGGTTCAGTACGTGACTTTATGTTTGGGTTTGGCTGATAAGCATTAGGCATCTAAAACACCAGGTGTGACACTGGAATTATTCAGCCTCTCAGGACCTGAGGGGTCCCCTCAGCAGGTCTGGCTGGAGGAGCTGCTGATGCCAAGTCTGCTGCTCCTCAAAGGATCAAACTGTCTGGAGAGGTTCCTCATGGGATACACCAGCCACTAGCAGCATTACCACCCATTAGTTGTGTTTGTGCCCCTGTGGGTTTGCACAGTGAGCACAAATCTGGTCCCCATTAATGGCTGGATGTGAATGGAGGTAATGATACAGCATAAAATGGAGAAGGGGACTGTTTGGGCACTGTTGGATGCTTCTCCAGAGTGGTGATTTTACTCTCCACCTCTGCCATGCAGTAGGGCAGATGTCATCTCTTCACAGCAGACATCTTCAGAGCAAGCCACAAAGTCCTCCTGTGCTGGAGTATCATAAAAGCTTTAAAATCCTGCTCTGTAGGGCAGGAACCCTGACAGAGAAATAATGAAAATGGGGTCTGGTGCTTACTTCCTCCCATGGGGAAGAAAACTCAGTTCTTCAGGAGGCTGCTGGTGCTCCCATGGTGCTCAGGGGTGGAGGAGATCTCCTTGGTTTAGAGGTGACAAAGACAGGGAAGGGCTCTTGGGCCATTTTTCCTCTTTCCTTTTGTTCTTTGTTAATGAGGCAGATGCTAAAGTAGAATCCCCTGCACTGGAGAAAGGACAAGAGCATTTCTTCAGTGCTGCTTGCTTTGTCTTACCCCAATTTTTTTGCTGATAAGAATAAATAATGGATCATATGCTTTCTGCTAGGAGTCTGTAATGACTTTTGAGGTCTGGCTTTCTGTGGGAGAAGCTGGATGTGGCTGGATCACTTAGAGTGATTCTCTTTGACATTGAGCTGGGCCTCTTCGATCCGTTATAATTAGGTTTTCCTTGTTTTCCCTTTTAATAATTGAATTTGAAAAAAAGCAGTGGAAAATAAAATCCAAACAATGGTGGAGTCTGAGGCTGAGATGAGCTCACAGCATTGCTGAGCTGTGCTTCAGGCCCAGGCTTCCCTTCAGGAAGGACCACGGTTGTCCTGTGGTTCTCCAAATCTTGGTCAGCCACAGCATCTTTATCTGTAACCTCTGAATGTCCAAGCATGTATGTAATTATTTACAGTTCCTCTTAGCTGAAGATTAAGGCAACCATTCCTGCAGTCTCACCAAAGATGCCTGAGCAGGATTTCATGAAACTAGGCAGGGGTTTTACTCCAGCTGCCACCCTGTTTGCATCCAGGTGTGAAGCCAGGCAGTGATTTCACCTGCAGTCCCTGCAAAATCGCTCCTGAGCAAAGTATTTAGCAATGTGGGAACTTCCCCTCCACCCCCCTAGTTCTGCATATAGTTGCCATAGAGACTGTGCTCTGGAGTCCTTGAAAAATCCATTGTTTATCTGGCACAAATGTATAAACCTGCAGCACTGAAGCCTTTATGTTTTGAAGCATCCTTTTCCCCTGCAGCTCTGATGAGGACTTGACATC
Source organism: Heliangelus exortis (assembly GCF_036169615.1). Classification (NCBI taxonomy): domain Eukaryota; kingdom Metazoa; phylum Chordata; class Aves; order Apodiformes; family Trochilidae; genus Heliangelus; species Heliangelus exortis. The sequence continues at coordinate 12,537,122 of NC_092440.1, read as the reverse complement.
CTGCAGTGCTGCAGATCTGGGTATTATTGGACATGGGTCAGGCACAATCAGACAAACTGATAATGGGTATAATTAGCACCACCAGGGATTAGCAGGCAGTAACAAATTCAAGCCAGGGTAAGCACTCCCTCCCTTGGGAACTGGGCAGACTGGCAGTGCTGGGCAGATGAGCACTTGATAGGGGAGATAGGCATCAGCAAAGGCCTCAGCTCAGCACTTGTTACCTCTTGAAATTGCTTTTTTTTTTTTCTTTTTAATACTTAAAAACCTCCTGGTGTTTCAGCTCACACCCAACTGCCTTGGGGATCAGCCTGGCATTTCCTTGGCATTTTCCATCCCGTGGGGGACAGTCTGTGGCACTGTTGTTTCTCCCAGTTTCTCCATCTGAGACCGATGGATCTCCTTGTTTCCACACTGGAAATGGGAGGTTAAGTGGTTTTGCTCAGGGTCTTGCCAGGTTCAAGGCTGGGAGTACTTCTGGCACCCAATCCTATGAGCTCTTGTTGTTTTGCAGGTAGTTGATCTGTTTGCAGCAGCAGCCTGGTGGGCTGTGTGTGTTTGGGTTCCTGTTCCTACACTCAGCATTCCTTGCTCATCTCTTACTGCAGCACTTACATTAATTACACTGGATATGAGTAAATAGGCAGGAAGCTCCCTACTTTAGAGCAGGAGGTGGATTAATTTATTTTTTATTTAGTTTGTAGTGATTTTGTGGGTTGTTCTTTGGGTGTTTTTGTCTTCTGGGGCGTTTTTTGTTGTTGGTTTTTTTTTGTTTTTTTTTTTTTTGCTTAGGTTTATTATCATTTTTGGATCTGCTGAGATCACTTTGCAAGGCAGGAAAAAAAAATTCTGAGCCAGCTTAGGCAAACTGGAGTTGCCAGACATACTTCAGCAATATATACTTCTGCTTTAGCACAGCATGAGGTGTAGGCACAGAACACTTTTAGCTGAGTGTGGCTGTGCCTTCCAGCATCTTTTTCCTGGCCACTGCTGCTTTCTGCTGCAATCTGTTAAAAGTTGTGTGTGGTGTTTCAGGGTGGGTTACCCTGCCTTGGTCTCCTGTTTCTGGTGCATCTGTGTTATCTCTCTGCTCTCCACTTTGCTCCCTGATGTTTCTTTAGGGGTGAAGGTTATCTTGCTGTTCCTTTTATGTGGTGCTTGCCATGCTGGCCTTCTGGTCAGTGAGGTGAATTCTTAAGCACTCTGAATGATGCAGAGAAACCAGCTGGGGTTTATCTTGGTGTAATACTACCTGTTGTTTTGGCTGGTTTCCTCCAGAGCTGCTGTAAATGCCACGAGGGCTCTCAAAGGGCTGGAAGTGTGGGTTGCAGGTGCAGAAACACGACTGGCAGGCCAGCAGGTAAGTAAAGCTTAAAGGTCATCAGATGCAGGCTGTAATTCTTCCTGCCTCTTGCTGAAAACAAGCACCCAGCTGTGGGTCCCCTCCCCAAAAAATCAGCCTTTTCCCCAGCCATATAGCAGGGTGTGAGAGCTGCTGTGGGTGTTGGGGACAGCAGGTACATCTCTTGTCTTTGCCTGGAGCAAAATGTTCTTCTTGCATCTGAAACATTTCTTTATAGTGGAGCAGAAATATTTATTAAAGCTGCTTACTGAGCTAAGCATGCTTTCCTAAGTCTTGTTTTTTTTTTTTTTTTTTCCTTGCCTGCCTAGCAAGGTGAGAGATGCTTGGTGTGGCACTCAGGGCTTGAGACCAGCTTGCCCAGGTTGCTCCCCTTGTAGCCACGGTGGGCAGTGACCAGGGCTCTGCAGCACTGGCCTGAAATGCATCAGTGACAAAGAACATCTGTAGGACAGAGGAAATGTGTTTGAACTTGGAAGCCTTTGCTAAAGCAGATGTTTGAGGGGCTGTAATTGGTACCACAAGATAGGGATTTAAAATCAGGGTAGCAGATTGAACTATCTGCATTTGGGTTTTAGCCTCCTTCAGTCCCTTCCTCCCTCCCCCAGCCCTGATTTCAAATTGCATGTTACAGAAAGGGGACAGGATGACAATGGTACTCTTTGAATTATAGGCTTCTTGGCCAGAAGAGCTGGCAGGGCAGCAAATGGAAATCTGGAGAAATCCACTCCATTTCCAACTGTGAGAACTGAGATTCATTTTGCAGCTTATTTGTCCAGTGTTAAAATCTGAGACACGTTTGTGTTGTCCAGCCTGAACCTTCTGTGTTCTTCTGTGCTCAGGGGATGGTCTGGGACAGTTTTCCTCGGTGGGGTTTCTGTTGGGAACCTCAGAAGTCCCATATGAGGGCCTCCCCTCTCGGGTGGGTGTTAGGGGCTTGGGAACTGGAGCTGGGCTCTGCTTAGGGGGTGTTTGGATGAAGGTGTTTCTCAGGTCATTAACACTTTTTGGAGCAGTTTCTCCAATTCCAGATGGACCCCACTGGTCTGTGCTGGAACTCCAGTCTAACCCTGACATTATCCAGCTCTCTGGACCGTCCCATTTCCCATTTCAGGACTGGAATCAAACCTCAGGACCCCCCGGCAGTGCTGTGCTGGTCCTGGAGGCACTGCCATGACCCTTGGCCATCTTCTTCCTTTGGGATTGCATCCCTTGGGGCAGTGCTGTGGTCTCAGTGGGCTCCCTGCAGGTCTGGGGGTTTTGCTCCATCCCCCAGAGCCCTGGAGCCTCTGTGGTCAGGCAGGGCCATCTGGAGAAGGCAGCATCCTCACTTGGGCAGGCTGACTCACACTTGGCTGCTCTGGGTTTGAGCCTGGCTTGTGCTGATCTCTTGTTTCTGTTTGATTTCTAAGCTGTGAGGAATCTGTGTCCCAGCTAACTCTGTGTTCAGAGCAGAGGGCTTTCTGCTGCCCTTGGTTTCCTGATGGTGGCTCTTGGGCTGGGGTGCTACCAACCTCTTGAAGAACTGGGATCTGGGACCATTTGTCTCCTGAAAACATCTGTAACATCTGGAGTTTTCTTCCTGGGGATAGCATGTTGTAATGGAGGAGCAGAAAACAGATTATCAAGTCCTGTGGAGATTTCTCTCTTTGATACATCTTCTTGTCATTTTTTTTAAAGGAATCCAGTTAGTTGTAAACCAGGAGAAGCAGTGTAATGTTTCTAATAATGCCTTAAAGCCACTGGAGTTTTAAAAATAAATGTTCTTACTTTAGAATTATGGTGTTCATCAGATTACCTTTGTGTCTGCAGAATGTGAAGTCCTGCAGGGGTCATTCTGTTGGTGCTTTGGGCTCCCAGCAGAGGGGTGCCTGGTTTCTTACTGGGGAGGACAGACTGTGATGTGCTGGGAGCCCAGCTTCAGGAATATGGTCTGGAAGAAGCTTGTGTGTAACCTTCAAGGGAGCAGAAGAATTCAACAAATTGGGCTAGCAGCTCTGAGCAGATGGATACTTCCTTGCCAGCTCAGTTGTGCTGATAAGAGAAGTAGGTCAGCTCTGTGGAGAAAGCATTTTATCTGCATACTTCTCTTAACTGGATTCCTGGTGCTCAGCTGTTGGAGCAGGCTTGCTGACTTGCAGCTCTGCTGTGCTCCTCTTTTCCTTGGGGTCAGAGGGTGGTCTGAGGCCCTTTTGCTTTCCTCCCCGTGCCATCTGCTGCTTTTACTGTGGGGGTGATGCAGGGGGTCCCCAGGGCTGTAAGTAGCATCTTCCCTGGTGTTGGTGTAATGTCTCTGGCTGAAGTTCATAGGGCTGGTGTTCAGCTCTGGAAGTGTCTTGCTCTGTCTCTTGGCAGTGGAGGAGGCTCCAGCAAGCAAAGAAACATCCCTGGTGTTTATTCCAGGGGAGAAGGCTCTTGGAAGGCAGCGTATGAAAAATTTGGCCTTTTGTGGTCAGCCACTGGAGCAGCTGTATCTTGAGGTGGGAATCTGCCTGCCCCACTCCCTTTTCCTTGCCCTGGGAAGCTTGTTTGATGCCCACTGATGGATCAGTCTCTGGTGGCTGCAGAAGTGGAAGCTGAAATGTAGAGATGCACTCATCCCCCTGGATGTTTAATCCAGGGGTCCCCCAGTCCTCTTTCCCCCATTTATTTGGTATATTGGTTGCATCTTTGAGGTTTTCTCCAGGTCCAGGGAACTGCTGCAGTGTTTCTTTTTGCTGGTTACCCATCCCATTACAGCCTCCTGATGAATTATTTTGTGTAATGATTTCTGTGTGTGTTCATTGCTGGAGCTTTACAGTAGATGACACAGATTAAATGAAGCCAGACAGTGCTCTCTGCTCAGGGTAATGACTGCAGTGTCCCTTTTGTCACTGCAAGTTATGCTAAATGATGCAATATTAAACTCTGAAGATTCAAGCTACAAAATGGTATTAGTAAGGTCCCCCAGGAAGATGAATTGCATACCTGGAAAGCTTTAAGTGAAAACATCCCTTGCATGCAGAGGGTAAACACTTTGGGAATAACCCCTGCTCCTGGGTGATGGATGCCCAGGAGCATTAAGCTTGATTGGCACTTCTGCCTTGGAATTCTTTGTGTTACAACAGTCTTGGTGTGACTGGGTATCAAGTATTTCACAGGTTAGAACCAACACCTTGCACTTTGTCCAGAACAGCAATTTCAGCTCATTTTCAGTTTGGGTTGTGTTACATTTTTGAACGTTCTGGGCTCCCCAGTTGAGATATAATCGAATTCCCTGGTAGTCTGTGGTTTGGGTTCCCATCCCAAAATAGAATCTTGCCAGTGGTATAACAGCTGGAAATTTCAGTATTAAGTTCATATTCCAGCTTTTTGTCTTTAAAATGAAGTGAAATCAGATGGCAGGGTCTTGCTCAACCTAGACTAAAGTAACCAAAGGCTGAAAATAATCTGCACAAATATGATGTATTTTGGAATTGTCACCATCTGTGGTAGTGTTCACCCATGGTTTAGATAACTCTGAACATCTGAAAACAAAAATTCTGTCAGCAGTGGACTTAATGTAGATTGATTTGAAATGGTATAGCCTAGAGAGAACAGCAGGATGTTTAAAAGTAGAGGAGTACATCAAGGTACTCCTGGCTGTTCCTTTTTCTGCCAGAGCTTTCACAAGAAGTTGTAGGATGAGCTGAAATTTTGTCACCATGTGATGGCTTTTTTTTTTTTTTCCCTACTTCCTCCCTTGCCCAAATCTTGCAAGACTGACTATTGTGAGGCTGAGTTCATTGATTCCCTTGATACTTGGAGAGGAGATGAAGTCCTGGAGTCCTCCTCCAGCCTTACTGGGACACACTGGTTTTCCCCCATGATGACTTCCTGCTCTTGGGGTGTAATGCCAGGCATGGCCCTGAGCTTGCTGTAGGACACATGCTCACCTTGGTCTCCCAAGGGGTTTATTTTAAGCTTTTGGGGCTTTTGAGCCCCTGCTAGTCTGGTTGCCAGGAGTGGATGGGCTTTGCTGTCCTTGTTCCCTGCAGGATTCAGCTGGTGGAGCTGGCAGCAGAGCCTTGCCTGACCCCCCCACGGATGGGTCTCACTTTCCTTCCTCTGCCAGAGGTGCACTGAAAAAATCCTGTCCTTAAAATGATCTGCCAGGCTTCTCTTCTAGCTGACTGCAGCTCCAGAGGCGTTTGTAAGACACCATCCTGTGCAGTTTGGGAAGGCTGTAAAGTATTTTTGTGGAATGTGTAAGCTGATGGACTAAGCCCAAGGCTGCCTGTGTCCCCCAGCACATCCCCCTTGTCTGCAGGATGCTGGGCACTCACTGGGTTACAGTCCCCAGAGATTGCACAGCCAGGCCCTCTGAAAGGCCAGAAGTGAGTGATGAGGAGACAACCTGGGTCCTAATTTGTTCCCTTTTCCCCATGCAGTGGGGTATGGCTGTTGTGCTCAGTGCCTGCTCCCCAGCCCCTTGCTCTGCTGGCTTGGGTGGTGGGACAGAGTCCTCCTTGCCCCTGTGGATGGGACGTTGTTTTCTTCAGGGTTTTAAAGCCTCTGGATGCTTCCATTTCTGTTCCATACGCAGCTCTGTACCTTATCTAGCACGTGATGTTCAGAGTGTTTGGGAGAGTGAGTTACTGGATTCCTTGGGGGCTTTTCTCTGGTGCTTATCTCAGTGGTGACCAACTGCTCTGCAGATGTTGAAGCATCCATGGGCTGGTTCTTGCCTTGGCATTACAACCTGCTTTCTGTTATTTTATTATAAAAGGTTTCATCTCTGAGGGCTCAGTGCTTTTGCAGATGATGCCCAGGCATCTCAGCCCAGGTGTTCAGAAGGACCTTGGGCTGCACTGTTGCTGTTTTGCTCCTCAAGAAACCCCTGGGCTTCCCTGCATCAGGGGACACCATTTCACTGGTGGGACTGTCCCCTCTCCTTGCTGGCCTGTAGCAACTAGGGCAGGTGCCCCTGCTATTTATCACCATCCCCTGGCATTCCTATAAGGTATTTTGATTTATTTTTTTTTCTCCTTATCTGCTTCTCATTGGTTTATAGATGTCTGAGACTGTACATTTCTTCCAAAGCTGCCACTGGAGCTTTGCAAGCTCTTCAGGAAGGCTCTAATTCCAGGTGTGGGGTCTCACACTCTACTGCTGCAACTTCTCTTGACATTTCCCACTTAAGAAAGAGCCTTCCCAGTCCCAAGTACCAACGTTTTGCAATTGCTGTTCTCCCTGCCCAGTGGATTTGTATCTCCTACCCCCTTTTAACAGTAGCCTCCGGCTGCCTGGGACTTCAACCAGCCTTTTATTTCAAATGTCTCCTGTTCCAGAAGGGATCACAATCACATGGGCTGAGCAGGATTTTGCCATTAGTGGGGGGTTTTCCTGCCAGTGTTCCCTAGCAGGATGCGTTTCCTCTTGCATAAGCAGGCAGCAAAAACCCTCCGAAGCCACAGAAATACATCTGCTGGATTCTGGAGACAGATAAACCCTTTATAAACAGGAAAATGGGCAAACTCATGGTAACACTTGTGACACATCATGATGGGAGATCAGAAAGAAGTGGAATGAAAAGTATTACTGTGCCGGCAGGGCTGAGGGCATCCTGCATTTCTAAGCTCCTTTTAGCTGCTGACACAAAGACCAGAGGCCAAACAGGCCCAGACAGCAGGCAGCAGTTAAATGGTTGGTAAAATTCAGCTGGAAGTCACTTGACGTTTGGAGGGGCAGAAAAAGAAGAGGTTTTTTTGCAGGCTCTTCCCTGTGTCCCCAGTGGGATGTGGAAGATGGCGGCAGGATCCAGGAGGTCGGTGCAGCTGGGGAGCTGTCAGCACTTCTCTTGTCGTGGGCTTTGCAGGGTGTCTGATGCTTCTGGTTTCATTTTGCTGAGGGCTGTAACTCTGGCAAAATTTAAACTCCTTTCAGCTCCTACTTTTGAGGTTTTAAATCCTCCAAATTTGTTCTTTACCAAAAAAAAAAAAAAAAAATTAAATCTGTGCTTCCTGTCTAGCAAGTGTATAGAGATGGTTCCAGCTCCTGAGCTAAGATGTCACAGCACAGACAGTGCTCTAATTAATTTCCTTTTATAAAACTCTTGCTCCAAGCCTGCTTCCTAAGAGCAAATCCCTTGCACAGCCCTGTTGACCTTGGATTCATGTTCCTGCCCACTCAAGTGTTTCCAAGAGTCCCAGGTCACACTTCGAATGTTAGAGGGGCTGAATCAGCCTTTCCTTGGGGTGAATCATCCCACATGGTGGGGTTTCACCTGCTGATCCTATAAGCAGGAGGTGGGATGGCCCTGATGGCCATGCTGAGAACCTTGGGGCAACCAAATTCAGCTGTGGTTTCCTTGCAGCTGGTGGAGGAGGGGATCCTGTGCACTGTAGCATGGAGAAAAATGAGGATGCTCAATACACTTCACCTCAATACAGGGAGAAAATGACATTTTTGTGGTTTGGTTTTTTTGGTTTTTTTTTTTTTTTGGGGGGGGGGGGGGGTTTGTTTGTTTGTTTTTTTTGGTTTTTTTTTTGATTAAGCCAACCCTGTTTGGCTTTCACCTGCTCGTTTTCTGTGCTGTGCTGAAAGCTCCACAGTCCCTGCTCTTTCTAACCACAGCCTGCACATTTTCCTTCCTCCCCTCCAGCTCCCTCCCCTCCTTCTCTTTGGAGAGCAGCCAGATCAAAATGGCTGTGATCCAACGCCAAGAATCACTCCCTTTGCTATGGAAATGAGGACTTGGAGGCTGCTCACCATGTGTTCATGGAGAGTTCCTGCTGGGGATGATGAGCTGGAGGTGGGGAAGAGGGCAGTGAAGGTGTGCTCCCACAAATCCCTCGGGAACAAATCAGGGTATTTTTGGATACATCTGACTCCTTGCATGCTTAAAAGTCATGAGTAGAAAAACGAAAAAAAAAAATAAAAATTGTCTTTTCCATCAAAGGGGGAAAATGAGGGAACTGAAGTAGTAGAATTGCCCTGTAGGATAAAAGGGTGTTTCTCTGCCATCAGAGCAGGAGGGGTGGCAGATTTCCCAGTACCTGATACTTGAGAGAAGCATTTTATTTTTTACTTTTTCGTGGTGTTCTGGTACTGATCAAGAGAAGGAAAGTGATACTTATCCAAGCTACACAAATAATCCTTCTCCTTTGCCATCATATCCACATTCCCAGCATTAAAGCAGACAAATTGCAGAACCTGTGGGTGTAGGATGCATTGACATGGGGCTGTTTTCTGCCTGTTCACTCAGCAAGGCAGCTTTAAAATGTCTTCTAAACCATCAGATTTTCATCTTGGTGCACAGTGGGATGGATGGAAACATTGCCAGTGGGTGAACAGTCAGGAAAATTGACTGTGCAAAGCAGGGGACTTCTCTCCTTTCTCCTAGACCAGTTCCTCACCCTGGTTTTTGCTGCAAGATGTGTTTTCCAGAGGGACAGAAAGGGCTGAGCTGTTTGCAAGTTTCCTGTGGTGTTGCAGCTTGATGGGCTTTGCAGGAACATCCCTGCTGCTTCTGGGTGGGCTGGTGGTGTCACCTCTTGTGTGCCAGGGAGGGAGGGAGGGATGGAGGGATGGAGGGAGGGATGGAGGGATGGATGGAGGGAGGGATGGATGGAGGGAGGGATGGAGGGATGGAGGGATGGATGGAGGGATGGATGGATGGATGGATGGATGGATGGATGGATGGATGGATGGAGGGGTGGAAGGAAGGAGGGAGGGGTAGAGGGAGGGGTGGATGGATGGAGGGATGGATGGAGGGATGAATGGAGGGATGGATGGATGGATAGAGGGAGGGATGGAGGGATGGAGGGATGGATGGAGGGGTGGATGGAGGGATGGATGGATGGAGGGATGGATGGATGGAGGGATGGATGGATGGAGGGATAGAGGGATGGATGGATAGAGGGATGGATGGATAGAGGGATGGATGGATAGAGGGATGGATGGATAGAGGGATGGATGGATAGAGGGATGGATGGATAGAGGGATGGATGGATGGATGGAGGAATGGATGGATGGAGGAATGGATGGATGGAGGAATGGATGGATGGAGGAATGGATGGATGGATGGATGGATGGATGGATGGAGGAGGGGGTGATGCTGCTCTTGCAGGATTTGGGAGCATCAAAGCAGTGGATGCAAAGGCTGCCTGGGCAGCACCCAGATAGGGGATGGCTGGGAGGAGCCCTCTTGGGATGAAAATGTCTGTCAGGTCTCTGAATGAGTCTGCAGAATAAATGAGGAACTGGGTGTGGAACTGCATTTTTTGATGATGTATCTGATTTGGGCCTCGGGCAGTGTGATAGTGCAGTGTGTTTCTTGTCATTTGGGGATCTGAGGGGGGAAATTCACCTTTTTTCTGGGATTCAGTGGGGCTGGGGCTTGGTGGGGATCCTGCTCTGGATCCAGCTGGTGCCCTGGGATGGGAGCTGGGTCCTTCCATGCTGGGATGGCCACATGAGCCTCCCTGGGACCCACCAAGCCCTGGCAGCACTGAAACCACAGGGTGCCATCTGCTGCAGCAGAGATTCACCCATCCAGTTTGAATAACTTCATCTCTTCCTTTGCCTGAAAACGAAACAAAAACCTGCACTGTGAGCTCAGCAGTTGTGCTTTCCCCCCAAATATTTTGTGCATTTCACTGCCAGGTGATTAATTACCTGTCCTGGGTGTGTAATTCCTTGCTCCTAATATTTTACAGCCCCCTTGCAGGGCACTGCCTGCCCTTTGGCTGCAGCTGGAGGGGAACTCTCAGGGTGTTGCTGTGAAAAGAAATTGGTGTCTGGTTTTTGCACCCTTACCTGCTGGCTGGGGCTGGAAAGCAGCTCCTGGTTTGTCACTGTGCTGTCACAGGGTGTGTCTGGCGGGGCCTTTTCTTCCTTCCGGAAGTGAAAAGGAGTTGGCAGAAAATGGATTGTGCAATTCTGTGAACTCGTGTGAGTTGGGAGGAAGCCTAAGTTCATCTATGATATGATAGTAATCATTAAGAATTTATATATAGCTCTTTCCACATGGGCACCTGGAACACTCCAGTCATTCATAAAATCTTGCATTGAGAAATGACACCTGTTTTTTTTTTTTTTTTTCCTTTTTTGTTTTTTTTTTTTCTTGAGCTGCCTGAGTCTGTGATAAAAGGGAGGATTGTGCAATTCTGTAGCTTTGAAATGACCAAATTAATTGGGGAGATTGCAGAGGCCATCAGTATAGAAATGGTACAGGGGAAAACCCACCTTCTCCCAGTGGCTGGAAATAAATCCAGAGCCCTTTGTGCCTCTGTCACCAGCTCAGTGGTGGCCAAAAGCCATTGCCAGCTGCGTGGCCTCTGTGAAGAGTTGGTGGCCTTTCCTCCACACCTGGGGACAGATGTTCTCAGTGCAAACATGACTCTAATTGCTGCATTAATTATCAGTGGCTGCAGAGGAGCTGGCTTTCCCCCAGCAGGTAATCCCAGAATCCTAGAACTGGCTGGGTTGGAAGGGACCTCAGAGCTCATCAAGTCCAACCCTTGCTCCACTCCCCCCGTGGTTCCCAGCCCATGGCACTGAGTGCCACATCCAGGCTCTTTTGAAATATCTCCAGGGATGGAGAATCCACCCCTTCCCTGGGCAGCCCATTCCAATGGCTGAGCACCCTCTCCAGAAAGAAATTCTTTCTAATGTCCAACCTAAACCTCCCCTGGCACAACTTGAGACCTCTTGTGCCCTCTTGTCTTGCTGAGAGTTGCCTGGGAAAAGAGCCCAACCCCCCCCTGGCTCCAACCTCCTTTCAGGGAGTTGGAGAGAGTGATGAGGTCTCCCCTGAGCCTCCTCTTCTCCAGCCTCAACACCCCCAGCTCCCTCAGCCCTTCCTCACAGGACTTGTGCTGGATCCCTTCACCTCCTTTGGGCCTCCATCTCCTTCCTGAATTTCAGGGCTCAGAACTGGACACAGGACTCAAGCTGTGGCCTCCCCAGGGGCAGAATCCCTTCCCTGGACCTCTTGGCCACACTCTTCCTCATCCAGGATGCCATTGGCCTTCTTGGCTACCTGGGCACACTGCTGGCTCATGGTCACCTTCCAGCTCCCTTTCTGCCCCTCTGTGCCCAGCCTGGAGCTCCCCATGGGGTTGTTGTGGCTAAAATTCAGGACCTGGCACTTGGAATGTTGAACCTCATCCTGTTGGGATCAGCCCAACTCTCCAACCAGGATTCAGGGAGTTGGAGAGAGTGATGAGGTCTCCCCTGAGCCTCCTCTTCTCCAGCCTCAACACCCCCAGCTGTCACTTGCTGTGACCCTCAATGGGGACTCTGCTCTTCCCATGACCCTGGTGGCACTGATGGCACTTGAAGTCACCCAGGTCCATGCTGGCAGCAGCTGCCCAGATGGAGCCAGAGCTGCTCTGGGGGTGGGCTCTGCTAATTCCCTGGTGGAGGTGGACAGGGGGAGCTGGTGGAAAGCAGATCCTCTGCTTGTTTCTGCTTATCTCTGCAGAAACCAGGGTGTTTCACTCCGTAGCTGTTATGTTCACTGTAACATTTTTCTCCTCTCCAGGCATCTTACATGACTGCTTATTTCCCAGCTCTGATGAGTGCTTTCCTCCTTTACTTACTCAGCTTTTTGTTGCTGTTGATTTTTATTTTTTTTTAACCCCTACGACTACCAAAGTCCCTCTTTTCTTTTCCCACAAAGCCTTTGCAGCTCCAGACATGATGTACAACCCTTTATCACTTCTGCTGCACACAGGTTGAGCTGCATTCAGTGTCTCTCACTCCAAGAGCATCAAGCAAGAAGCTCCATGAAGCTTGAGCAGTCTGGATTTTTTTATTATTTTTTTTCCCAGCTTCTCCGTGTGCTTGGGGGGGACCTACTGGGAAAAAAGACAGGAGATGGACTCTGCTTATTTTTAATTTGGGATTTTGCTTTCCCTAGAGACTGGAGCAGAAATATCTTTCTCATATGGAAAAGCAGGATGCTCTATGGAGGTTCCTTGGTCTCCTGCAAGTCTTAAAGGGGAGGAAAAATATTTATGATTGGGAAAATCCTTCATGACTCTCCTGTCCTCCACGTGTGCAACCTCACGGAGCCCTCACGTTCCTGGAGGACAGGAGAGTTGTTTGCTTCCAGGGTTGGTGTTCACATCATGCAGTGTTGTTCCTGTGTCATCTTCTTCCAGGGCTCTGATGCTGGAATTTTCCACACCAGTCCTTCTATTCTAACTCAAGCCTTCTTGAAAATGAATTTTTTTCTGAAGTGCTACAGACACGCTAAGTTAATTTGAGTCATTAGCTTGTTTCCATTACTCCTGTCTGCCTAGGAGACTAATTTTATTATTTTTTTTTTTTTTACTTAGTGAGATTTTGGAGTTAGAAAAAAGAAATGGAAGCTAGTGAACATGTGGAACCACTTCACAGAACACCGGATTTTGAGAGCTTGCATTTTTATTTACATCTTCAGGACCCTGTCTGACTTGAAAGTAAACAAGTTCAATCCGAGTCTAGATTTATCCCTGAAAATATGTGGAGACTTGTCTAAAAACTGCTTTTAGGATTAGGAACTTCCTTCAGTGAGAGAATACATTTCCAACGGGGAAAACGGATGCTTAACTGGCAGATTCTTCCTGGGAAGCAGCCTTGGAAATGCACCTCAGTTGTGTTTGGTACAAAACAACCTGAAATTTTATTTAAAGGCAAAACTGGCTGCAGACCCCTTGGGTCTAAAACAACCTGAAATTTTATTTGAAAACCAAAAAGGCAAAACTGGCTGCAGACCCCTCGGGTCTAAAACAACCTGAATTTAAAAAAAAAAAAGCAAAACAAAAAGGCAAAACTGGCTGCAGACCCCTTGGGTCTAAAACAACCTGAAATTTTATTTGAAAACCAAAAAGGCAAAACTGGCTGCAGACCCCTTGGGCCTAAACAACCTGAAATTTTCACTAAAAAGCAAAAAGGCAAAACTGGCTGCAGACTCCTCGGGTCTAAAACAACCTGAATTTTTTTAAAAAAAACCAAAAAGGCAAAACTGGCTGCAGACCCCTTGGGCCTAAAAAACCTGAAATTTTATTTAAAAAACAAAAAGGCAGAACTGGCTGCAGACTCCTAGGGTCTAAAGCAACCTGAATTTAAAAAAAAAAAAAAAATCAAAAAGGCAAAACTGGCTGCAGACCCCTTGGGCCTAAACAACCTGAAATTTTCACTAAAAAGCAAAAAGGCAAAACTGGCTGCAGACCCCTCGGGCCTAAAAAACAACCTGAAATTTTATTTAAAAAACAAAAAGGCAGAACTGGCTGCAAACTCCTAGGGTCTAAACCTGAAATTTTCATTAAAAGGCAAAACTGGCTGCAGACTCCTCAGGTCTAAAACAACCTGAATTTTTTAAAAAAAAAACAAAAAGGCAAAACTGGCTGCAGACCCCTCGGGCCTAAAACAACCTGAAATTTTCATTAAAAAGCAAAAAGGCAAAACTGGCTGCAAACTCCTAGGGTCTAAAACAACCTGAATTTTTTTTAAAAAAAAACAAAAAGGCAAAACTGGCTGCACACCCCTCGGGCCTAGAACAACCTGAAATTTTCACTAAAAAGCAAAAAGGCAAAACTGGTTGCAGACTCCTCGGGTCTAAAGCGCGGTGGAGGAAGAGCGAGCGAGCCGATTTTTGCGCCGCTGGAAGGGGGTGACGGTGCAGCTGAGAGGGTCCCAGCAGAGGCCCTGGGGCAAGCAGGAGGTCCCTTGCCCCCCTACCTGATCTCCTTCTCTTGCCATTCCTCTCCCCTGCAGACACGATGAGGCGAGTGGTACGACAGAGCAAATTCCGGCACGTGTTCGGCCAGGCGGTGAAAAACGATCAGTGTTACGACGACATCCGCGTCTCCCGCGTCACTTGGGATAGCTCCTTCTGTGCTGTAAACCCCAGATTTGTTGCAATAATTGTAGATGCTAGCGGTGGTGGAGCATTCCTGGTGCTGCCTTTGCACAAGGTAAGTGGGTTTTTTCAGAGTTTCTTGCCGTGACACGCGAGGCTTTGTTGTTGTTTCCGTGCTTGTGTGGGAATGGCGCTCGGGCTGTGAGAGTCGCTGCTGTGTCGGGCCGTGTAAGGATCCATTTAATGTCCCTCTAATCACTGGGATGCTTCCTGTACATTAAACACAGTAAATAAGTGGTTTGCTTGACTAATCTGAGCCAGTTCTTCGTGGCAGAAGTTTCTATGGAGAATCATGCTCCTAATTAAGCCTCTTGATTAATGATAGTGGTTCAGCCTTTTGAGCGCTGTGAGCATCACAGAGTTCAGGAATGCACCTGATCCTAACTACTCCTTGCAGCCCAAATAAGACAAGAAGAACCTTGATAAACAAACTATCTCCAAGTGCCATCACAGCTGTCCTGCAGTTCTCCCAGACCACAGGACTGTGTCTTGGCTTTACTCCAGCCAGATGTTATCCCCTGGTACTCGATGTACCAAGGAGATGGGCTTCATCTGATCCTGGGCAGGGAAACACCCTTGAACATTCTCTGCTGTGCAAAATGCTGCTAAGTCTACAATAAATAATCTTTCAGCGAGCCCAAATACACACTTTCCTCCTTTGAATTTATTTGTAGAGCCCCAGGGGTGAGCTTTGGAACAGAGAAGTTTGGTCCCTGTCCATCAGCTGTGAGAATGGCTGGATCAGGAGGCTGAAAATTTGGGTGCTGGAGCCTTCTCTTACCATGCTGTGGTATAAAGCACACAAATAAGCAGGAGCAGTGTCTCAGACTGAATATAAATTCCTGTTGCCCCAGTACTGAACAGAAAAAAACCCAAACCCACAGAGCACCTTTTTTTCGCCCTTGTTGGAGAGTGGTGCTCTTGTCTCCCTTTCAGCAAATTCTTGGGATGAAAGCCTTTTTCTGTAATATTATTTTCTTTGTGGCCTTCGAGCTTCTCTTAACTATACACTTAGGATGTCCTCAGTCTGTCATCATCCCTGTCCTGTTTTCCAAGCTCCATCTGCAGATCTGCTTGGTTATATATAGAAATAGTGACCAGAATTGTATATAGCAACCCACACGGTGACTGCATTACAGGAGCAGAGGCAGCAGCTTTTTCTCACTTATGCTTTGGTTGTCTGAAGCAAAGCAAGCCAAACCCCTGCCCTCCTTAAATAGCCCTTTTTTTTTCCTCATCTTATGAGCAGCCCTTTTTTGCAGGTATTCTGGTTTGTGCTCATCTCCAGGGCACGTGTCCTGCTCTTGCCCAAGCCACGCGGGGAGGCACTGATCTCCATGAGAAGTCTCTTGCTCAACCCCACACGCAGTTGCACCCATGTTGCATCACAGCACCCTCAAATGCTGATGGCAGAGGATGCACACACACACACCCCCCCTCTTTTTCTCTCGCTTCCCAATGTTTTCTCAGCCCCTGGAAGCAATTCCTGCTAATTCTGAGTGATGCAGCCTTCTGCGTTTTCAAGTGCCATCCTAAGGTTGTGGGTTTTTTTACATTTATTCAGCTATTCTTCCTGCCTTCCTCTGGATTTGTCGTGGCCTTTGTGCCCTCCGCTGCGTTCCTCAAGTCTTCCACAGCTTACTATTATTATTAAAATTATACTTCATATTTGCATGTGAGGTTTCATGTGAAGGGGGAGGAACTCAGTTCCTGAACTCGCCAGCCCAGCACGTTCTTTTGTAATGCAACACGTTGCTGGTTTTGCTCTAACCAGTTCCTGTGTTCCTCATTTATTTTTATAGCCTCAGCTGATGAAATTGTTCCTTCACCACCCCAACATTTTGAGTTGTTTCAGAGAAGCAGAGGTGCTCGTTGTGCTCGTGCTGTGATTATTCAGGGTGGGGAAGAAGGGTCAGTTTGAAGCCGTGGCTTTGACATGACTGTAAAATTGAGCTGTAAAAATGCACTTGCTGCGTTTCAGACCCTTCCGGAGGCTCCCAGGGTCTACAGGGAAAATGGTCCCCCTAAAACTTCATTTCGTGTCCACACTGGGTGGGTCACTCTGAATTGTTTCTAGTGTGGCCTGACCTCTGGGCCCAGAAAGAGCATTATTTCCTCCTGTTAAATGTCTTGCTCCTTCCCAAGTTTTCTGTAGTATTCCAATTTTTCACGTTTTTTTTTTTTTTTTTCATCCAGTCATGTGGCTCCCTGGCCTTGGGGTGGTGGTATTGGTGGGAGAGTGAGATGCCTGGGCACCCGCAGCTCTGAGGGGAAGGGATGGAGAGGGCCCCCCGCATCCCTGCCCTGAGGGGAAGGGACGGAGGGGGCTCTCCCGCAGCCCTCAGGGGAAGGGACGGAAGGGTCCCCCCGCAGCCCTGTCCTGAGGGGAAGGGTCGGAGGGGTCCCCCGCAGCTCAGGGGAAGGGACGGAGGGGGCTCTCCCCCAGCCCTCAGGGGAAGGGACGGAGGGGGCTCTCCCGCAGCCCTGTCCTGAGGGGAAGGGACGGAAGGGTCCCCCCGCAGCCCTGTCCTGAGGAGGCGGCCGCCGCTCCCGCCCCCGCCCCGCTCCCTGCGCTGCGGCACTGCGGCGGCCGCGGCTTTTTACCATATATGGTCATGGCAGCTCTGGCGGCCGCCGGCAGCCGCCGCGCTGATTGGCCAGGACGCGGCGCGCGGCAAGTGCGCCGCCATTAACCCCTGCGCGGCCGCCGCCGCCATGAACCGCGCCCGCAGCCGCCGCCCTCCTCCTCCTGTCAGCGGCTGCTCCTCCGGCACCGCCGCCCGGGAGGGTCCCTCCGGCGGGATTGCGCGGAGGTTCCGGGCACTGCGGTTTCCTTTTGCACCCCCCTGGCCTCTCCGCAGAGCCCCGTGCGGAGCAGCCGCCGCCGCAGCAGCAGCAGCAGCAGCAGGCGCCGGTGCCGGTGCAGCTGAGGCGGGTTGGGTTTTGCTGGCTGTGGAAATGCTTTGTCTGAACTTCCTGTGTTCCCGCATGCACATGTGCAGGGGCTGTGCCAGCAGTTCGCCATTCCCATGCTCCAGCAAGCGCCGTCTTGAGCTGCTGGAAGCTGCAGTTCCCACAGGTTGGTTGAGTTTGCAGAGGGACGGCCTCCCTGGGAAGGAACTGCGTGGGTTTTT
This sequence comes from Heliangelus exortis, assembly GCF_036169615.1. Lineage (NCBI taxonomy): Eukaryota > Metazoa > Chordata > Aves > Apodiformes > Trochilidae > Heliangelus > Heliangelus exortis. The sequence goes on along the minus strand of NC_092440.1, from coordinate 12,519,757 downwards.
TTTAAAAAAAGACTGTAATTTGTATCAATGTATATATTTATTGTGTATATATATATATACTATATATATACACACATAGTGTATCAATAAATGGTGTGTGGATCACAAGAGTCAAGCAAATCTGCATTAATTGCACACTGAAAACTTGCCTGCTGATCTCAGGCAGTGGGTGAGTGGCACTGAGCAAAGCACTGGTGTGGAATTTAATTCCATTAAACTGGCAGCTTGGAGGCTTAGAGTTGAGTTGATTTTCTTAGAGCCTCACCCCAGGTTCCAAACAGTTTGGTGTGCAGGGAGGGAACCCCAGGATGAAACTCACCAACCCAGTGGTCTGTGCCTCAGCCTTCTCTTGCTGGTGGGCATATGCTGGGTTGTCACTGTTAGGGGGTTTAGGCAGGTGAAAGAAGAAGCAGTTGTGCTGCTGGCATCCCCTGGACATTTCTGGTGTGAGCAGGATGAGTGCCTGGAGCAGCTCTTGGTGCCCAGCTCAGCTGCAGGTTTGGTGCTTTCACAACAGCCTTGTGCAAGGACCAAGAGAGCTGCCTTGCTCTTGCAGCCTTCCCATGCTCAGCCCAGACGTGCAGGTTGCTTGTGGTGGGCTTGTCATCTTTTGGCATCCTTCCCAGCAGCAGGAACCCAGGCCTGTAACCTTCTGGGATGCTGTGTTTGGGCTCAGCTCCTTCCAGAGGACTGGAATCAGCAGCACAGGGATCTCCCAGCCTCTGCTGTCCAAGGGAAAGGGTTGGGGGACTGTGCTCACCCAACCTCATGGGTGATCTCTCCTTTACAGCCCAGAATTAAACTTTGTAGTTTTCTTGATGTGCTGGGGAAAGTGACTTAGAAACACCTGGGCTTCCTGCGTGGTGCTGGCAGTGGTTACAATATATTTTTTTCCTCCCCTTCCCTGAAAAATCTTTACAGTTTGCATCTGCAAAGAAACAAAGACTGCCACAAAGGCAGCTTCCTCTTTGGTGCAGTTCATCTCTTCTAAGAAAAATACTGTCAGCTGAAAGTCGTGTTATGTAAGGCCTTTAGAAGAGGCTTATTCAGTCCCCTTGGATATTCCTTTTATTAGATTTTCCATTTGTGTGCCTGACTCCTTCCTGTGCACAGGCAGCAGCATTCCTGCAGGAGCTGTGATCAGATGGGTGCCCTGAGAGGCAAATGAGCGTGTGGGTGGGTGAGTGCACACCTCGGAATGATCTTGAAGGAATATGTTGTTCTGCAAGTGACATGCCTTAGTGTTCAGCCCTGGCATATGCAAGTTGTTAATCAGCTGTTCCAGATCCTCATTCCTCCAGGAAGGTCTGGGGAAAAAAATATCCTTGTCTGAATTGTGTGTAAAATAAAATCAGGGGCTCCTGCTGTGATGGGTTCACTGAGTCCCTCCAACAGTTTTAGGTGGAGTGTAGATGGAGGGACATGAATTACATTGAGTTCCTGTCATCCTGACTTAGGCTGCTGCAAAGACCATGTCAGTACTGGTGCTGAAGGTCTTTTTTTTTTTTTTTTTTTTGTAGCTGTGAGAGAAGTTTGTGCAAACACAAAGTGATGTTTTTCCCCAAAATTCTGGTTGGGTTGCCACGCAGCTCTGAGTGTTTTTGTACATTGGGCAGAGGAGATAAAAAATAAAGACAGCTTTAATCAGGACATGATGCAGAGGCATTTTAAAATATCTTAAGTTATCCTGTGACCAGCAGAACTGCTAAACCCTGCTTTCTTTCAGGTTGCATAGAGCAGTTGTTTCTCATTTCCTTGCACATCCTTTCTCTCTTGGCCCATCAGCACCCATGGGTGCTCCTTAGCCCAACCAAAGTGCCTGTGCTGCTCAGGAGAAAAGTGGTCTTGAGTTCAAACTGCCCTGTCCTCAGTGGGGCACAAATCCCATTTATTTCACCTTGGATTTTTTTCTTTAAGGCTGATTTTTAAAAAAAAAAGGTGGAGATATTTATCACTGTCACCTTGATTGCAATGGCTCATCAGGTTCTGGTGTAGCAGGGAAGAGAGGGCAGGCAGTGTGCTTAATAAATCTCATTTTTCTAGGGAGTTGATCAACAAATACTGCTCCTTGTCTTGCAGGTTTGTACAAATACTGCTGCAGTTTTGAAGCCTTGTCCAGTTCCTGAGTTGGTGTCAGTGGTTGAGTTCTGGATGCTTTGATAGGTTTGCTGGGTGACAAATGTCTGTTTGTCATGGCCACAGGAGAGCCAGGCACCTTCATTACATTTTCTGCTCTGTTTTCTGCCTCCTGCACCAGCAGCTGCTGCAGCCAGAGGTGGAGTTTTGGTGGCCAGTCAGGACCCTGTGAAACTTTGGACTTTCTTGTAAGGAAAACAGACAGTTTAGGGAAGAAAAAAGGCAAACTTTCTCAAACAGAGAAAAGATAACCAGGCGGTTTGTATTTCAAACTTTGCAGTTGTGACCTGATTTCCTTCCTCAAACTTCTGCACACGAAGGTGGGGTGAGAGCTGCTTTTGCTTGTGCAACTTTGATGCCACTTCCCTGTTTTCAGTGGCCATTCTCATGAGCACAACCCTGGGCTGGGGGAAGCAGCTGCTCTCTCTGATATTTTTACCATAATCCCTGAGCTGTTTCCTGCAACCAATTGCCCTTTTCTGGCAGAGAAACGATTGTAGGACAGTCAAATTAATTCATAAACCTGCCACTTTGGGAACACTTTTCCTGTGCTGCTTACCTGTCCCTTTGGGATTTAATAACAGTTTTTATTCTCATCTGGGATATTTTTCCTGACCTGGGGTAGATGAAAGCACTAAGTGAATTAATTTGGCAAGGTCAGCTTTCTGCCTGTGGTCAACCTGAGTGTTGAGTGTGTTTCCATCCAGCACATTAATGGTAATCATCAAATTCACCTGTTTGGCTGACTTTTTATAAAAAAAACTTTATAACTTTTTATAACTCTTGAGTTTCAAAAGTTGTTACTGTGATGTGTTGCTCAAATGGAGTCCAAATGGATTATGAGAAGGATTTAATTTCTTGAAGTCATACCGAGTTAATTTTAAGCTGTGTATCAGCACTTGAGATTTATTTTAAATCCTCAACTAATTAAAAGATTACATTTTAAAAATAAATAAATCTCCAGACCTGGGAGTATTACAGCAGTATGAAAATGCATCCATTTGCCAGCAAAGTTGCAAACCTCGTGGTGTTCTTGTGGCAGAGGCATCTCTTTTTAAAAGAACTGTGTTTAGAAAAGGTTGAATTTTTAATTTTACAGGCTGGTGGGGGTTTTGATACCCTGCTGCAGGCTTCCTGGTCTTTTCCTTTTGGCAGTGTCCCCTAAATATTGTATTTTAAAGCTCTTCTGTGCACAGCTAATCCCACACAGTGCCAGGAATAGGGATCCCCTGCTCTGGAGAGGGGAATGCTGCAGGGAGGAGGAAGCCTGTGGTGTAACCTGCACTGATGGCATTTGCAAAAGAGGCTCAGAGAGATGATGGAGTAGCACGGGTGAGCTAAAACCAGCTCATTTCTCACCATTCTGAAGGGCTGAGGGGAAGGTGTGTGCTGAATCAGGCCCCGAGGTGCTGGACCTGACCTTTCACAGCTCTCCCAGCCCCCTTTTCAGGTCAGACTTTAATACAAGTGGTTTGGTTTCAAAAGGAGCAGATGCTGTGCATTTAGGAGCCTTGCTGAGGAGAGCTCTTGCTCTGATGTGTGCTCAGGAAAGCACTTTGGTTTCCTCTGCCCTGCAAAGATGAGTTTGTCTCTCTGACCACAAGTCAGGAACTTCTCTGCAAGAAGGCTTCTTCTATCTGAGCTGCAGCTCTGAGCACTGCTGCAGCCTTTCCAGTCACCTCATCTGCCCCTCTGCATCCCCTTTTATTCTCATCTTGCTGCTGTTTTGACACTGCTGAGCAGCTGGGTTTGCTGCACTGCACTCTCCTTGCTCAATTTTGTACATTTTTTTGTGACTAAATAGATGTGAGGTTGCTTGAAGTTACTGCATCTCCCACGCTGCTGCTAAATAACATCTCATTTTCCCCATCCTTGTTCTCCCTCTTCCCATGTTAGAAATGATTTTTCCAACACCAGGCAGAAAAAGGGTGCACTTTGATGCAGAGAAACCTCTGTTCACCTGTAGCATGCTGCAAAGAGAGCTCTGCTCAGTGTGGTTTCACTTCTCCTTTGCATCTGCTGTTTCCTCTTGATCCAGGTGTCTCTGGACCTGAAAAATGTTGTTGTTCTTCTCCAAGTGCCTCTGCATCCATCTCAAGTTCCTCAGCTTGCTCCTCCACAAGAGCTGGAAACCCATGGTTGCTCTGGTCCCTTCTGCTCTGGGGCATTGGGAGCTCCCTCTTCTTCCTCACCCAGGGAGAGACACTCATCTTGTTCTCCCCTTGTCCTCAGATCCCTGCTACTGGATATACAGGATCACAGGTTTAAAAATGAGCTCCATTTTTGGTGATCAAAAGCAGGCAGTGGGGTTGCCTGGTCCCTGGGGTCAGCTGGCTGTCACAGGCACTGATCAAAACTGAAAGGTGAAGTTTGTGGTTTAATTTGTTCAAATTGAATTTATTTTTTTTTTTTTTTTGCCTCCCTCCAGTAATAAATTACCATAAAAACTCTAAACTGAACTGACAAGCACCCGTGCAGCCTGCAAATAATTATCAGAGGCTCAGAGGATTACTCTGAGCCCTGTCTAGGAGTAAGAATAGATAGTCACTGACATCTCACAGTCTTATTTTTCTTTTGGTTTGGGTCTGTGTTTGTATTTAGCCTGTAATGTGACTTGTGAAATGTGCTTTTGTGGATATGCTCTGCATGGTTCTTTTTTAATTGGATAAATTAAAATGGATGGACTATACATGTCAGTTGGATGTAGTAATTTTTTTTTTAATCCTATTTCTCATTATGACATCCAGGAGGGATTACACAGACTAATTTTTCAATGTCTGGTTTATAGCTTTTCATCTACAACACTTTCACTTTTAATAATCTCATGAACCATTTGAATCCTTGGGACAGTTTTTTTTTTTTTACTTTATTTTTAGAAAGCTAAATTTGCCCATTTAGGAAATGGTGTGGTGGGTTCTGTAACTCAGTCTGTTTGGATCTAGATCTTGTTTTGCTGCTAGTAGAGGTCTTCAGGCCTGTGGTTTTCCAAAGCTGGTATCCAGCATTTTTCTGATCCTTTCTCCATAAGGCAGCAGTGACCAGGAGCAGCCTTCCACAGGGAATGGACAAGGAGCTGTAACTTCCAAGGTTGAGGAATGTCATCACCAAATGGCAGAAGTGAAACACCCCCAATTCTCCTGCATGTTTAAACACAAAACCCTGTCCCAGACCTCTTCCTCTTTCCTCTGTTCTCTCATCACACATGAAAAGGTCATTATGGCATTCCCTGGAAGCCAAACCCCTTGGAATGGGACTTGGATCTGGCTCTGGAAGTGCAGGAGGCTCCTTCTCACCCTGGTGCCACTGCCCTGTGTCTTCAGGATTTTAAATATTGCTTCCCAGGTGTGCAACACTTGACCAAGAGAGAGAATAATGAGCTAAATGGTTTTATTGCCTTTCTCACAGGGGAAGCTGAGGTGCTTGGTGTCTCAGCAGTCAGTAACTTATTTTTTTGGGAAGTTTATGTGTGGTGATCTCAGCTTTGGCAGCGTGCTGCTGGCCTCCAGCCTCTGCCTGCAGAGGGTCAGGTAGGGGCCAGGGGTGGGTGGCTGTGGAACTCTGGATCAGCAGCATTTACCCCTGAAAAAAAGTGTTTTCCTCTGCACAGCTGTGCCCCCAAAGCTTTCCCTTTGAGCAAAATACTTCTTGGTAAAATCAGTGACCAGCAGCACCCTTCAGAGGACACCTCTGGCTTGGTTGTCTTCAGCACAGACCAACCCAGAGCTCCTTCCTCCAGCACCACTTCCCAGCTCATTGGTGCTGGAGAAGAGTCCCTTTTTCATTTCCTCTTCTGATGCATGAAGTGATTTAAATTTCATGGAATTTTTAATGTTGATGGAGTTGATGGAGACTTGGGAAGCATCTTTGTGCACTCTGTGAGCCTGTGCTGTCCATGTATTACAGCTCTCTTCTTTGGTTCTCTCCTCCAGACAGGCAGAATTGACAAGTCCTACCCAACAGTGTGTGGCCACACTGGGCCAGTGCTGGACATAGACTGGTGTCCTCACAATGACCAGGTCATTGCCAGTGGCTCTGAGGACTGCACTGTCATGGTAAGTGTCTTTTCAGTTGTCTTGGGAGGTGGTGTTTGCTTTGTGCTCCTCCAGGTGACACTGCAAGTGACAACTGTCCTGTACTGACCCTGAGGGCTGAGTTCCTGCTGATGTGAGGGTGCCCATGGGTGTTCTCCAGGTCACAGTGTGTCTCAGCTTCAGACGTGGTGCTGGCTTGGCTGCAAGTCCTAGCTAAAAATTGGAGCAAAAATAGCAGAGGAAGCTTTATTACCTGCATCCCAGCAGGATTTGGGCTCCTAGAACTGGAACTTCTCACATTATCTTGGAGAAGGTGCAGCCTCAAGCTTCTGAGAAGAATTTCTTCAGCACTGAGGTGTCACCTGGCCTGTGTCTTTCTGCCTTTGTCTTCACTTGCTCTGCCATTTTTCCTTATCCTGGGGATTTCTCTGATGTTTGGGAAGAGGAGAAAGAAGAGGTTGCCAGTGAGGTGTTTTGTTTGTAGGGCTCAGGTATCCTGATGGATGTGTGTTGGGAAGAGGTGGAGATTGGAGGGGAACAAGCCCATCAGGTTACAGAATTGCTTCATCCCTTGATTTAAGGGTGACACTCTCATTTTTCCTGTAACTACAGGTTGTAAGTAGATGTCAGAAGGGTTGTTTTTAGGTTTTTTTAATAAATGAATAATAAATAATCCAATTCTGCACCTGCCAGCCTTGGTCCTGAGATCTGTTTTACCTCAGTCAGAGCCCACTGGACAATAGATGACCTTGCTCCATGATGGATGTGGAATCCCATGCATGCAAACACAGCAGAATAAGTGAAAGAAAATCCTTCTGAGATGAAATAATGCCAAATAACTTCAGTGATCTTTGGCCATATTTAGAAATGCTGTAGGCTGAATGTTATATTGAGATCTTATTATAGATCCTGTCAGATAAATTCCTTTGCTTCTCTTCATCGTTCAGATGTTTGGGAGGGGATTCATCCCAAGAGGCTTATCCTGGGACAGCTCTTGCCTGTGATCTCTTGGAAGCTGAAACATGTTAACAAAATGTACTATATTTAATATAAAGAAAACAACAACCTTCTGTGTTTGTAATCTTTGCTACTGGGCTAGAACTAAACTGTGAAGGATGCAGGAATGTTCCTCTAGAAATCAGGATCCAGAAGGAAGGAAACAGTGTCTGAAACATGAGCATCAACAGGAGCAGGCAAAGCTGAGGTCCATGGCTGCCTTCTTGGAGGCAAAATAAGTCTCTAATCCAAGTGCAATGAGAAGTATGTTGTGAGGCTCCAGAGGGATTGAATTCTGTAGAAAACCCAACAGTGTTCAATTACAAGTTGTCCAAATGCTCCTAAAGTGGCTGCAGGAAGCTGAGCCCACCACTGTGCAGCCAAATCCCTCCAGGCAGAGCTTCATAGAATCCTGGAATGGGCTGGGTTGGAAGGGACCTCAGAGCTCATCAAGTCCAACCCTTGCTCCACTCCCCCCGTGGTTCCCAGCCCATGGCACTGAGTGCCACATCCAGGCTCTTTGGAAATATCTCCAGGGATGGAGAATCCACCCCTTCCCTGGGCAGCCCATTCCAATGGCTGAGCACCCCCTCTGCAAAGAATTCTTTCCTAATATCCAACCTAAACCTCCCCTGGCAGAGCTGAAGCTCTGCCAGGGGAGGTTTAGGTTGGATATTAGGAAAAAATTCTTTAATCCATGCCCTCTTGTCCCACTGATATCTGCCCAACCCCCCCCTGGCTCCAACCTCCTTTCAGGGAGTTGGAGAGAGTGATGAGGTCTCCCCTGAGCCTCCTCTTCTCCAGCCTCAACACCCCCAGCTCCCTCAGCCCTTCCTCATAGGATCTGTGCTGGATCCCTTCACCAGCCCTGTTGTCCCTTCACAGGGGGCTGGCTGGCTGCAGCTCAGCTGCAGGTCCTGAAGTGAGGAGTGACCTTTCCTTCCATCCCTGGAGGTGACAAACCTGTGGGCAGGCACCAGGGTGTGAGTCTGCACACTCCTGTTCACACGTGGGACCTGTGAGTGGGGCTGTGGAAGGCAGGAAGCAGGTGGGAAGGTGGAAGCAGTGGGGCTGTGCTGTGCTTGAAGGAACAAGCAGAGATTTAGGTGTTAGGTGCCTCTGAGCTGGGTGTTCAGATGCTGTGAAGCTGTGTGCCAGCACAAACAGGACTAAAGTTGAATGTCCTGTGAAGTATCCCAGAGCTTCCCATGGGAAATGAGGTATCCCAAACCTTTGGGACAGCTGTTAACTGGGATGGACAGAGCTGGAGTAGGTAAAGAACAACCCTGGCCTAGACTGGAAACAAAGTGGGTGAACTAATGAGCCTTCCCTGCTTTAACTGCTTTTCTGTCCTGACCCAGGTAATTCAGCAGCCTGTTTTCTCTCCTTGTCTTGGCTCTGGAGTCCTGCTTCCTGAGCAGCCTGTCAGGGTGAACTCAGCTTATTTGAAAGGACACAAGGTTGTTCCTCAGCTTGAGCTCTTCATTAGCCAACATGAAATCAGAAGTGATGTGGCAGAGGACATCAGATGGCTTGCTGCACAACTGCCAGCTGCTTTTAAAAAATATCCTATGTTTTTAAAGAGCATCTGTGCCTTGGCACTCAAAGATTTAGGATCTTGCCCTCTGTCACAGCAGATCTCTGCAACATCAGCCAGACATGTTCTGAGGGACAGAGCATGGCCTGGAGGTGCCAGCCAGCCAGTATCTCCAGGATGAGGAGGGCTGGTTTCCTGCAGCCATCAGTTTGAACTGCTTGTGTCCTTGGTGTTCCCCAAGGAAAGTTAGCTGGGCCCTTTCAGAAACTAGAAACGTTTTCATATAAATAAAAGCTCAGATTTGTAGAAGGTGGAAGTATCCTGTGAGCTGCAAATAAATCTTGTACAGGGATAGTATTGGAGATCTTGGACTTGGGGTTGAAGTAAGTGGCTGGGAAGCAAGACATTTTTTCCTGATCCTGCTGGGCTTTGTGGCTGGGACAGCTTTAGAGGTTTAACCATTTGCAGCTGATCAAGAGGTGTCTGGAGGACACTTGGCAGGGGTCATCTGGTGGGTTCAGGTGATACACCCATCACATCTGACACCTTCAGAAATTGTTTGGAGGTAGAGAAGGAGAAGGTGGTGGTGGGAGAACACTTAGGGCAGTTCACCCTTGCAGGACCAGCTTTGTGCCAGTGGGCATAAGCACAGGAGTGAGCCCAGTGGAGGAGAAGGCAGAAGGGGGCTCCCCAACCCACCTCCTGCTTTCTGCTCCCTGGGAGCAGGGGCTGGGGAAGCAGGGAGTGCTCTTCCTTCATCCCACACTGGGTATTCCTCAGGGCACTCCTTGGCCTCCATCCCCTCCTGCCCTTGCCAGTTAGGGCATGGAGCCAACCAGATGGCTTTGGAGTTGGCAAGTACAGCTCCTTGAAGTGGTTGGGGAGAGAAAGAAATGCTTTGTAGTCTGCTAGAGTTGGAGCATTTCCTCTTTCTGCCTTGTTCTCAGCTCCAGTTTTCTCCATCCAGAGGAGCACAAGAGCCCTCAGCAGACAGGAGCTGTAGGTAATGGCCTGGACCTCTCTGCCCCATTTGCTGGTTTCTTGCTGAATTCCTCTCTCCTTTTGGAGGAGTCCCCATCTCCTCCACTCCACATTGCTTCCTTTAAACCCTGTGGCATGCAGATACCTTCTGTGGCCTCTTCTGGTGTTCTCTTTGAAGAATGATTTTCCTGTGCCAACAAATGAGGAATTACTTAAATATTCATGCTTGATATTCTGCTAAATGACTGTAATGTGCTGCAGGTTTTTTAATTCATCTGGAAAATGTTTGATTATATAGAGGCTTGTAGATGGTATCAGATGGCCTTTCTCAGATAGGGAAAATCTGCTTCATCAGAAGGTGAATACTAATGAGCTTGTGGCCAGAGCAGAGTTTGTTTGATTGAGCAAATCATGTTTAAATTTAACCAGAAACTGAGACATCATCCTGATGGCAGGCAGTTCAGACATGGTTCCAGGGCCAGCTAGCTGTGGAGGAGGTCTTGCAGCTACAAAAAAAATGGCCTTTTCCTGCAGTGATAGGAAAGCAGGGCTGTGGGTAAAACCCAGGGCTCCAACTCATTTGTTTCCTCAGGTAATGTGAATATAGGCCCTGATATTTCTAGAAATTGACCTCATCTTCTCTGCAGGTTGGTGCAGAAGAGACTGATTTTGATTCTCTTTAAAGTGCATCCAAAAGTGCTGAAAAAGTTTCTTTTCTTTTCCTTCTCACATGCTGTTTGTGCAAAACTTTTTCCCCCCTCCTGCTCTTCCTCTGAGACCCAAACCTCCCCACACCACCCTGGCCTGACTTCACTTCCTCCATCACAAACAAACCAACTTAAAAAAAACCCCAACCACCCAAAACCCCTGCAGCTGAGAGAGTTGGCAGACTAATGCTGATTTTTGAGTTCATCTTGCACAATTTTAAGGTTTCCTTGGTGTACTCATCCTGAGCCCTGATGTTCAGCAGGGTGAGTCCTGCATCCAAAATTCCTTAATTTGCCCCTTGAATCCAGTTCCATCCCAGCTGGAGACAGGCACCCCACCCTCTGCTGGAATGAGTGGGCCAGCTGGCTTGGGAGCATACCCTGACCTTTCACACTCCCAGGTTGTGGTTTGGTTTTGTGTTTTTTTGGCTTTTCTGCAATACCAAGCAGGATCATTAGGTCAATAGTTCCTGTAATCTGCAGAGGATTACACTGGTCTGCAGCTGCTGTCAACTAGAGGGGCTTTCCCTTAAAGAAAAAAAACCAAACCAAAACAAATCTGCCTGTCCTCCAGAGGCTTATAAAAAATCCTTTTTGTTGGTATTTTGTCTCTAAAACCTCTCTTTCCTCTCCCACCCCCTGCACTCTCTGGTTTGAACTTGGTGGTGGAGTTTTCTGGCACAGAAGTTACTCTGCAGGAGGATCCCTGCACTGAAGCAACACAGCAGAAATGGGGACCTCAGGGATCTGGTGCCTTTGCTCCAGAGGTCCCAGGGCAGGGAGGCATTTGGGGATGCTCTCCCTTTGTGGCTTTTCTGCAGGCCATGCTTGGCCCAGAAGCTCGTGCTGCTTCTGAGTCTTTTTGACAATAAATTCAATGTTCAAAGCTCCCCCTGCACAGGGAGGGAGGCTGAGGGAGCTGGGGCAGCCCCTTTATCTGGTGGAGGGAGAAGTGGCTGTGTTCATCAAGGCTTTGCCATTTTTAAGGGCTCCTCAAGCTCTGGGATAACCAGATGTCTGGCTTCCTGCTTAATCCTCAGTGTAATGTCAGCTCTCACAGGTCAGCCTTGGCTGTCATGGCCTTTTCAGCCAGTGGAGAAGTGGGTTTGGTGTTTTTTGCTGATTCTCAGCCCAGTTTCAGCTATGCTGCAGCATCCTCCTGCCAGAGCTGTCAGACCCCAGCATCCTCTATCCCTGCACCTTCCAGACCTCTGGTTCACCTTCCCTGCCTCCTGTCCTACTGGGATTTCCCAGCTCCCATTTTCTCTTCCCATCTTTCCCACTGGTTTTGGTAGTGGCTGTTTCCTGCAGCTTGCCATGGTGTGAGGGGATTGGGGTGGGTTCATCCCAGGGACCTGCACACAGTCACAACATCAGGTGCCAGGTTGGAGCTTGAAGTTCCCATGTCAGCAGAAATGTTCTAAGGTTGTTCTGCCTGGCAAGCAGCAAGCTGCTCCTGTAAAAATTGACAGCTTTGTAACCCAGTTTTATCCTGGGCAGGATAAATTATTTTCACCTGGGCAGGTGAAATTATTTTTTGCAGTTGATAAATTGTGTTGTGTTTCAGCACAGTCCTCAGAGCCTGCTGGGGGTGCAGACAGGAGCAAAGCTGGTGTGGAAGTGGAAGCAGAGCAAGGTGACACCAGGCTGAACAGCTCCAGTTTGCAACTCAATTTTTCAAATGGGATTGCTGGGAAAAGCCTGGGGTTCTGGAGTCAGATCCAGAAGTGTTCCATTAGGCACGAGGAAAAAGAGGGATTTTCAGTCCTGGCAGAGAAATTCTCTGCTGAGGTTGTGTGCCTGTGGCAGGTCATTCCTCCTGGGATGGGCAGGTTATTCCTTTTGGGATGGGGCAGGTCATTCCTTCTGGGATGGGCAGGTTATTCCTTTTGGGATGGGGCAGGTCATTCCTCTGGGATGGGGCAGGTCATTCCTCCTGGGATGGGCAGGTTATTCCTTTTGGGATGGGGCAGGTCATTCCTCTGGGATGGGGCAGGTCATTCCTCCTGGGATGGGCAGGTTATTCCTTTTGGGATGGGGCAGGTTATTCCTTTTGGGATGGGGCAGGTAATTCCTCTGGGATAGGGCAGGTTATTCCTTTTGGGATGGGGCAGGTCATTCCTCCTGGGATGGGCAGGTTATTCCTTTTGGGATGGGGCAGGTCATTCCTCTGGGATGGGGCAGGTCATTCCTCTGGGATAGGGCAGGTCATTCCCCCTGGGATGGGCAGGTCATTCCTTTTGGGATGGGGCAGGTTATTCCTTTTGGGATGGGGCAGGTTATTCCTCCTGGGATGGGGCAGGTTATTCCTTTTGGGATGGGGCAGGTCATTCCTCTGGGATGGGGCAGGTCATTCCTCTGGGATAGGGCAGGTCATTCCTGCTGGGATGGGCAGGTTATTCCTTTTGGGATGGGGCAGGTCATTCCTCTGGGATAGGGCAGGTCATTCCTGCTGGGATGCTGAAGGTGCTGAGAGCTGCGTGGGTGAAAAGTGAAACCATTTCAGGGTTACTTAGAGGTGAGCTGAGAATCTCAGTGGGTTTTATTTAAGCAGCAACCATCCCTGGGAGAAGGGAGGAGCTGGGATTAGTGCAAAAATCCATGTTGCCCTCACACGTGGCTGTCTGCCTCGCTTCCCAAATCCCCTCCCTGGCATCTGCTGGCTCTGACAGCTTGCTTGGGCATCCTGGGCAGGGTCTGGCCAGCCCAGTTCTTCAACTCCAGAAAAAGCAAACAATAGAAGGCAAAGCAAACGTGCTCTAATGCTGCCACCTATCTATAGGTAGCTATAATTGCTCCCGGATGGGTTTTATTTAATTTTTAATGCACTATATATGGGTCAAATTCAGTTCAAAGAGGATTGTCCTGTGTTAAAATGCAGGAAGAGCTTTGGTGGGGTTGATCCTGAGCGTGGGGCATGGGGGGGTGAATTTTGTCCCTCCCCAGTCCCTCCTGGTTGGAGAAGCTGCCTCCTTCAGTGCATAAAGATCTGCAGCTGGAATTCCAGTGCTTGGGAGCCTGTTCCTTCTCCTGGTGGCATTTTTTCCTGAAGGTGTTTGCAGCAGAAAAGTTGTGTGACCAAGCAGGAACCCTGGAGTTTGCTGCATTGGAAAGCACTTTCTGCCTTCCTAACTTGGGCTTCTTTAACTCTTGCCAGGACCAAACTGCTTTTCCTCAGTTCAGTGATATGAAAGGAGGCTCTAAGCATAATGGGGAAATCAATTACTAAAGAAATCAAAAGTAGGCACCAGTTTAGCTGCTGCACTGGTCTTCTGAGGGACAGGCATGGTTTGAAAAGACAGCAGCTCGGGTGGATGGCAGGGGAGCTGCAAGGCAAGATCTTTTAGGAGTCCTTCCCCTGCAGCTCCTGAGATGTCTGGATCCCTGGACACAGCAACAGTTGGGTGCTTGGTGGGTGTGTGCTGGCAGTGTCAGCTGGGAAGGATGTCCCACGTGGAGCAGCTGAAGGAACAAATCCCTCCCCAACCTCTCTTCCTGTTTAAACAGAGAAGTGACAGCTCAGACTCCTGTCCTGGTGCAGACGGGTAACGTGGCCTTCAGAGGGGCTGGCCCTTGGCTAACCATCTTTCCTTTCTCCTTCCCAGGTGTGGCAGATTCCAGAGAATGGGCTCACCCTGTCCCTGACAGAGCCAGTGGTGGTGCTGGAAGGCCATTCCAAGAGGGTTGGCATCGTGGCTTGGCACCCCACGGCACGCAACGTGCTGCTCAGTGCAGGTACAGTGAGGCAGGGGGCCCACAAGCATCTCCCCCTGGTTTTGCTGGCACACCAGCTGTGTTGGAGAGGAGCTTTTTGACTGCTTTTCCTTCTTTCCTCTCCTGGCTACTCTAGGGCTGGTGAATCACGAGGGGAATGGCAGTTTCTGGGAACACTGGGACACGTGGCTTGCAGCCTCCTCCTTATTTGGCCTTTTATTATCTGCAGTTTACAGGGACAAGAACCCAAAAATTATCTGGAGGAATGAATTGCTGTATTAAAATTGTTCCAGACTTTATTTGCAAGCTCCAGATAACTGATACCTATTTACATCTGCACTCTGCCTGTCCCTGTTTTCACTTTGTAAAAGGCCTGACTGTTTCTCCTTTTCACTCAGCCCTGCAAGGTATCCCAGAGTCTGGCAATTCCTTCTACAAGCTCCCATTTTTAGCCTTTTCCAAATGGGTTTTCTTGACTGGTTGCTCTCTCTGCAATGAGATTCTTCTGACCACTGAAAAACAGTCACATCATTATGGAAAGAAAATGGAGAAGTCATTATCCATTAGTGTGGTCTGAGGCTTTCATAGCATGACCTTTAGGTTGGAGCCCAATAAAAGAATCCAGTCCTTCTGGCCAGACTGTCAGCTGAGCTGGGTGTTTTCTGGGGATATAAATGCCTTCTGAGGTACCAGTTTGGTTTTGATCTGATTTCCCAAAAAACTTCTTGGAGTTGCAGACCTTGTGGCAGTTAACTTAATGGAACTCAGTGTGGGAACTGACAAAAGGAGGTGGTGATTTTTCTTAGGCAGCTTCTTCAGACTCACAAGCAGCAAGATAGGTGTGTCCAGGCAGTCCATCCAGGATTACTCCTGAGAAACACAGAGGAGAAGGGCTGCTGTCAGGTCACTGCAGTCTCCAGGGTTCCTCGTGGTGACAGGGAACTGATTTTGGATGTCCTTCATGCCCTTTGGGAGGTCAGAGTGATAATCTCTTGCCTTGTTACTTGTTTTTACCCCTGCAGAGCCCCAGAAGAAATTGCTCAGTCACACATTGCTCTTTCCTTCCCTTACCTGGTCCTCCAGTCCTGGTCTTTATTCTGCTGTCATTTTATCTTAGGCTTCTTGCTGTCTGGTCCTTGAACAAAGATGATTGGAGTACTTGTGAATCTGCTGACCTCAGCTTTTGCTGCCTGCCATTCTTTTTCCCCTTTGTTCTGCTGTTTCCCCATTGTTCTGCTCTTTCCCCTGCTGTCTCTTGCCTGCTTTCCATCTGTGCCACTTTGACTTTTTCTTGCCCCAAATCCCTCTGCCCTCAGAAGGCAGTGACTGCTGCCAGCCAGTGGCCTCACGTGCAGAGATGTGAAACATCCCCTCTGTGCCTTTGGTGGCTGCACTTCTGCAGTCCTGCAGCTGAGCCTTCAATACCCAAGAGCACAAAGGTCCTCTGAGAGGGTGCTTGACACTTTTTTGTGCCTTCTCTGGCTGCTTAGTCCCTGCTCTCTGAGTATTTGAGTGAGGATGTGCTGCCTGCTGCTCCTCCTCCATGCACTGCACAGACCATGTTGAAGAATCAGCATCTGAGGCTTTGGAGCTGCAGCAGGTTTTATTCCTTGTTCCTTGTTTTTTTTTTTTTTCTGTACACACCAGTTCTGTAGCTTTAGCTGTTTGGTTTTTTTTTTCCTCTTTTAGGTTGTGATAATGCAATCATCATCTGGAATGTGGGAACAGGTGAAGCCCTCATAAACCTGGATGACATGCACGTGGACATGATTTACAACGTGAGCTGGAATCGCAATGGCAGCCTCATCTGCACAGCTTCCAAAGACAAAAAAGTTCGAGTTATTGACCCCAGGAAACAAGAAATTGTTGCTGTAAGTTTGCATGATAAAGAAACAACTTCCATGTCACGATTTCATGTCAGCAGAGAGCTAGCAAGGGCACACAGAGAAAGAACCTTCTGTGTTTCACCATGTTCTCCAAAGCGAGGGAAAAAATTCCAGGAGGGACAGCAGTGGTTGAAGGATTTGTCTGGGTTTATTCAGATTAGTGTTTGAACTGGGATTTTTAGGGCTGCATTTAAAAACCTGCAGGAGTGTAATTCCCCACCTAATCCTTTTGTATAATTACTGTTCCAAAGTTGTGGATGCAAAGCAGAGATTTAGCAGTCTGTGTGTGTGTCCTAGCTTGCAGGGAAGTTTTCCTTCAACCTTGCAAGAGTCTGATAGGCAGAGCTGAAAGGAGCCAGGGAGGCTCTTTAGTAGTGCAGCGACTGATCTCTTCCCCCCAAAAAAATAGTTGGATGTTGCTCTGTGTAGTCAGCATCCTGCATGGGTGTCCTGCAGCGTGTCCTGCCAGGGATTTTGTGCAACCAGAAGAGAAGCCAGCACCAGTTGGGCTTCCCCTCTTCCTTGCCAGAGGCTGATCTGCAAATCTCTTGCAGGAGAAGGAGAAAACCCACGAGGGAGCCCGTCCCATGCGAGCCATTTTCCTGGCTGATGGAAACATCTTCACAACCGGCTTCAGCCGCATGAGCGAGCGGCAGCTCGCCCTCTGGAACCCAGTAGGTCCCTGGAACCTGGCTGAGGGTGGCTTCATTCTGTACCTGATACGTGCAGCAATCCCAGCAGGCTGGCACAAGACACTGGCTAAAAGGCTCTGTCACATCTTTGCCTTTATGGGTTTTCTTGGGTCCTGTTTTTGTTGCGTTTCGGGATTAAAACGTTCTGGGGGAACATGTGAGCTTGTGAAGAGCTGCAGCACTTGTTACTGGAACCTTCAGGGTGGTGAAGGCCCAACTTAGAATTTACATTCTAAAACCAAAATTTACATCCTAGAACCAAAAGCCTTTCTGTTCTTCCTTAGCATCACTGTCATTTTTTTATTTCCAGAAAAACATGGAGGAGCCCATAGCCCTTCATGAGATGGACACAAGCAATGGGGTCCTGCTGCCCTTCTATGATCCAGATACCAACATTATTTACTTGTGTGGCAAGGTAAAGAGAAGCTTTTGGAATAACTGGGCTTGTCTAGAGGGATCAATCATCCTGTAGAGTGAAAGAAGCCTGTGAAATGTTCTCCAAGTGTCTCAACTGAGAGAGGTAGAACCAAAAGTCAGTGCTGCAGTGTTGGCCTGGGCTACAGACAAATCAGGCTGCTCTGCAGGACCATGCAAAGAGCCTGTGAAGCCTGGTGTAGAATCAGATGTTTCTTTGATAGGGATTTACTTAGGTAAAGCTGCTCTGAAAGCAACAAGTCAGATACTGTCATCAAAACATCTCTTGTTGGTGTTGAGCTGAGTGACTGTTCTTTTGTGTGGGAGGAGGGTGCTTTTTAGATGTTATCCACCTTATGCCTAGGGATGATGGAGCATGTAGCAACACTGCCTGTAGTTTTGTGGGGTGAACTAATAGAAAACTGGAATCACGTGCTCCTTTCTAAGAGCAATTTGTTGGCTTTAAGTGCTCCAGAGTGCCCACTTCTGAGTGCTGCAGCTTTGGGCTTCCTAGAGACAGGAGCCAAAGATGAGGCAAGATGAACAAATTAATTACAAAGGAGGATCCATGGAAGTACATTCAAGAGTCTCATCTTTGTAAACAGCTAATGAGAAATATTGGTTTGCTGTGTCTGCTGCCTCTTCTGCTGTTTCAGAGATGTCAGTGTAGTAGAATTGCCTGAAATCAAAGGGAGAAGCTGGGTGGGAGCCTTTCTGCCTGACTGTGGCACAATTTGAGCTTTTTCACAAGAGGAAATGTGGAATTTGACACCTGCTCTCTTGAAGCAGGAGCTCGGGTTGGTGTACCACCCCATTTTGAAGAACAGTATTTTTGGGCAGCTCCTGTACTTGGGTTCTGCTTTCTGGCAGCTCTGCTGGTGCTGCAGGGATGCTCAGAGCACTTCATGTGCTGTCTGGTGGCAGCTGCTGAGATGAGAGGCATTCAGCTGAGAACCAGGGGAAGTTCTAGCCTGGAAAAAAAAAAAAAAAGAACTCAGCTGTGGTGTGTGGCTGTGTTCCTGGAAGGAAAGGCTGTTGGGTGAGGGAGCAGGCCTGCAGGCAGAGGAGCACTGGCCCCTCCAGCCCCTGGAGTGGTCCCTGCTTTTCTTTCCCCCAGGGTGACAGCAGCATTCGCTACTTTGAGATCACGGATGAATCCCCCTATGTTCACTACCTCAACACCTTCAGCAGCAAAGAGCCACAGAGGGGAATGGGGTTCATGCCAAAGAGGGGCCTTGATGTCAACAAGTGTGAGATTGCCAGGTAAGGAGAGCTGGGGCAGTGCTCTCAGAGTTGTCTTAGCAAAGACACCCCCTTGCCAGCTCAGGTCCTGCTGCTGGGTGTGGCTGTCACACTGTTGGTGCAGCAGTGTTTTTGTGATACAAAACAACATTTGTGCTGAGCATAAGGTGAGACAGCCTCAAAGTGTGCTGAGATTTTTGCAAGTGACCAAGTGATACCCTGCAGAATACACGGTCTGCAGAGAACCTTGCAGCAGGTCAGTCACTGCCTAAGCTGTCAGCAGATCGAAGATAGACTCCTGGTGCCTAAATCTGATATCAGTCTCCACCTCTTACACAGCAAACAGGTTGGAAAGTGGTTTTAGGAATTCAGAGAGTAATTAAGGCAGCAGCACAGGGACCAGAGTGCAGCTGTGACTCAGGAAACAGAGGAGGGAAGCACCTCAGGAGAGTGGGTGTGTGGCACTGCAGTGGCTCCTGGCACAGCCCTGGTGGGGAGCATGCTGGATGTTGCCCCTGGTGATGCAGGAACTCCTGAAAGGGAGCAGAGCCTGCAGCTGCCTAAACACAGGAATATTTCAGCAGCAGTGCCCAGTGGTCAGGCTGAGGATGTTGGAGTTTGTGGCACTGTCTTCTTTTCTTTTTCCTGGAAAGGTTCTTCAAGCTTCATGAGAGGAAGTGTGAGCCCATCATCATGACGGTTCCTCGGAAGGTGAGCGTTGCCTCCTGCTTAGCTGGGTGGTGTCTTCCAGCCTCAAAGCACCTGATCAATTAACTCCTCTCTTCTGCCTTGCAGTCTGACCTCTTCCAGGATGACCTGTACCCTGACACAGCTGGCCCAGAGGCAGCTCTGGAAGCAGAGGAGTGGTTTGAGGGGAAGAATGCTGATCCTCTTCTCATCTCCTTGAAGCACGGGTACATTCCAGGCAAGAACAGGGATCTCAAGGTGGTCAAGAAGAACATACTGGACAACAAGCCTGCTGCAAATAAGAAAAGTGATCTCATAAATGCTCCAAAGAAAGCAGCTGATGCCTCAAACACTGTGAGTAAAGTCCAAACGTTTTTGGGGATGGTGGCCTGAGACATGATGGTGGGGGTGCTGCATTTTCAGGAGCAGTTACAGCAAAGCTCAGGAGTGGATGATTTGAGTACCCTGGGACCTGGTACGTGAGTTGTGGCTTTCCAGGTGGAGTTGCTGTTAGCTCAGTGGGAACTGTGACACACAGGGAAGCTTGGCTTCTTGTCCCAGCCTGGGTCTGCCTTTTCTGTGAGTGAAACCCAGCCCAGTGGGACAAAAGGATCTCAGGCAGTGCAGGTCCAGAAGGAGGTGGGACAGGTTCATAAGCGGGGGCTGTGGCTAACGTGTGGGTCACACGTGGGACACAGAGATGTGGCAGTGGCAGCTGTCAGTCCAGTGGGTCCTTAAACACTGCTGAAGAGCAGATCCAGGACGTCCTGATCCCTGGAGCCGCTCCGTGCCCCGAGCATCCCAGGAACGCCGCACGGAGGAGCCCCCGGCTTTGGAACCCCCCGGCTCTCCTCACCAGTTTCCCTGTCTTCTCTTCCAGCAAAACGAAGCCAAATTGGATGAAATTTTGAGAGAGCTGAAATGTATAAAAGACACGATCACCAACCAGGACGAGCGCATTTCCAAGCTGGAGCAGCAGATGGCAAAGATTGCGGACTGAGCGGGGCAGAGCGGCGCTGGCCCCGCCGCCAGCCCAGGCACATTCCAGTTCCCCCAGTTCAGCAAGCAGCAGCATTCCAGTACCAGCTTTCCTCTTCTCCCAAATTCACCCAAATTCACGTCAACGAGAGCCGATGATTAAAAGCCAAGCTTTTTAGTGAAAGGTTTTTTTTTTTTTTTCCTGATGTTTTAATGAGTTTATGTGACTGTGTCAAACAAGTCAAAAAAAAAAGTGCTACTTTTACAGTCCTTTTTTTTTTTTTTTTCCCAGTTGTCATGAATTCTTGAAAACAAATCCATTCTGACTTTCAGTGTTGTGCCCAAATGTCTTTTCTAGATGTAGGGACCAATGCCACATTGTTCTTAACCATTTTTTTTTTTTTAAAGTTGCCAAAAAAAAAAGAGAGAAAAAAAAAGTTGCTTTTTATTTTTCTTATTTGCCACTTTGCAGTATTTTGTGTTTCTAATGAAAGGGACAGCACTGTGTGTGTGTGTGTGTGTGTGTGTGTGTGTGTGTGTGTGTGTGCACAGTGGGTGTTTATACTGTTCAGAGAACAAAACTGAAGCTATTTTGTATAAATCTTCAATTTCCAACAATCAGATTGGTTTCCTTTGCAGAGTGGCTGAGGCTGCTGCTGAGACCCCTCAGAGGTGGGACAATCTGCCTTTCCTTCCTCCCTAACCTGTCCCCACCACCTTTGTCAGGCAGTTTAAAGGAAAAAAAATGTAGTTCTGGAAGAGGTGATTCATGCCACAAAATGCTGCTTCTTTTTTACACCTTGAAGAACTTCAAACCTTACATCATCTTGTGCTTTTCAAACAGTCCCACGTTTGGGATTCCTCTAGCCCCATCCAAAACATGGTTTATTTCCCAGTTGGTTTTTTTAGTTATTATTTTATTTTATCCTGGGGCAGAAGTTACTTCCCTGCAGGAGATGTTTTCAGGTTTATCCCTGGAGTGGAGAGGGGAAGGTGCCATGGGAGAGGTGAGCTGGGGGCACCCAGACACCACGGTGTCTGCTCCAGCTCTGTGCACTGCTGTAAATGCTTCTTCCTGCACCACCACCTGAGGCTCATCAGCTTTAAAAGAAGCTTTGAAAAATCTGCAAGCTTGCAGTTCTCTGGCCCCTCACATTCATGCTGATTTTAGACATTTAGACTTTGCTTCCCAACCAGCATTAGCAGTATTGTTTTTTCATGATGGGTCTCCAGAAACAAAACGCCTCTTTTGCTTTTTATTTTTTTTTTCCTCGTTTTATTTTTTGTGATTTAATTTTTTTTTTCTCCTCGTTTTATTTTTTGTGATTTAATTTTTTTTTCCCCCCCTTTCTGTCACTCCTGCCTCCCTAAAACTTTGCAGGAAATTCTTTGTTCCAGGATGAGTGAACTCCATCCCCACACCCCCCCCCCCCGTGCTCCCAGGCCTGCGGATTGGAAGTGACTGGGGAGGGTGCTTTTGATCCCAGTTTGGAGAACTGGTTTCTCACAGGGATTTTTGAGATCCTCAGGACAGAGACCCCCGTGGGCACCCCGAGCTCACCAACTCCTCATGGAATTTTTTGGATGCCTCAGCTCAGCAAAGCTCTGCTCAGGTGGGGTTTCCCCTGTGAGGGGGCAGCTCGGGTCAGGGATGGGGCAGGTGTGGGTTCAGGGTGCTGAGAGGGATCTGAGGAGCCTCAACACCTTTCCCAACCTGGGATGGATCCCTGGATGGATCCCTGGATCCCTGCAGCAGCTCACATGTGTGTGCCTGGGAGCTGCTGTGCCAGAGCAGTGTCCCCCACCCTGGCCATCCCCCCCCCCCCCCCCAAGCTGTCCCTGTGTCCAGGCTGAAGTGATTTTTTAATTTTTTATTGGTTTTAATTTTTTCCCCGTTAGCTTAGCTAGAAATCCTCAAATTCTCCATTTCCCCCAGTGTCTGCATGTTCAGAACTTGCAGGTGGAAGCTTCTGTGTTCTGGAGGGATGACTGTGTGTGTTGGGATGGTTGGGAACGGAGCTGGAGGGGCACGAGAGCGGGACAGGAGGAGACAGAGGATGTGTTGTTGTTGCATAGCATGAAAGCTTCGTAAAAATGGGATTTTTTTTTTTTTTTTAATGTTTGAGGTGGTGAGGACAGCAAGAGGGACAAGTGTCCCCTGCCACTGATGCTGGAGTCACAGCTCAGACACTCTGGGTTATATTTGAATGTTTGGTGACGTTCTTGTACTGCAGTAAATGGCTGAGATGATCTGTATTTTTATTCCCTTTTTTTTTTTTCTTTTTTTTTTTTTTTTTTTTTTTTTTGAGAACAAAACCAAGCCTCATGCTCCTCCCAAACGTTGATCTCTGTGTCCATTTGTACGTGTGACTCCAGGGCTGTGTGCTGGGGGGGTTCTACTTGGAGGGGAATAAGTTTGCTGAGAGGCCGGATTGAGATGCCCAGAGGAGCTGGGTGAGTGGTGGATGGGCTGAGGGGGGGGGGCGGGGGAAAGGCCCCCCTGGTTTTTAGCTAATTTGCCTGTATTTTATTTAAATGAACTGATGCCTAGCCAGGCTCAACTGGAGTCAGTGCCTGAAGCTTTTTGTAGCCGTGATATCCCAGAAGAGAAGCAGCAAAGTCCTGAGAGAGGCACTCTTATAGAGCTGCCCTACTATCTGTCCAAATACTTGCTTCCATTTTCAAAAGATAAAAAAAAAAGAAAAAAAAAAAAAAAAAAGTCATTGATTATAAACTTCCTCTGGTTTTGCTTTTTCTTTGTCTCCCTGCGTCCTGCCCCCTGAGCCTCCTGCACTTTAAGGTTTTGTTAGTAACCAGGTTAGGAAGTGATGGCTCTGCCTTAACCCCGGAGTGGGGGCTGAGCCCTGGGACCCCCAGACTCCATCCCTGGGGGGTGATTTCCCTGCCAGGGAACCCCAGAGCTTGGCTGGATGCAGGAATTGATGGTGATGGCCTTGCTGGGGGTAGCAGAGATTGGGGTGAGGAGGTCTGGGGAAGGCACAGCACGGGCTGGGAGCTGCTGGGGAGGTGGAGGGGGGACTCCTCTGGAGCTGGGGGGGCTCTTTCTGCTCTTTTGCTGGGTGCAGGAAATGCTGCAAAGCCCAGGCTGGAAACCACAGGCTGGGAGCCCAGCTGCCTCTCAGACCTTCCCCCAGCACCTCGCAGCCTTTCACCGGCATTTCACAACATCTCGGCTGCCTCAGCCCCACCCTGGCACCTCCCCAAAGCTCTGACCAGGCCTGGGCATGGATGGGGAGGGGGATGCTCCCTGGAACCATCTCGGGGGGGGGGTGCTCGTCCTTCCCCTCCTGCAGACCTGAGCCCCATTTTCTGCATCTCCCAGACGGTGACCCGGAGCCGGCAGGAACCGGGACCCTTTCCCCCCCCCTGTGGCCGGGAGCAGGGGGGAAGGGCTGGGGTGCTGCTGGGGTGCTGCTGGGGGGCAGGCAGAGGCGATGGGGCTGTTGAGAGCCCCGGGTGGGGGTTTTGGGGCGGATGTTGCTCTTGCAGCATCCTTCCTGCTGCCGCACCTCCCGCCCGGTGCCTGCAGTCAGGGTCTGGGTGTGGGGGGTGTGGGTGTGTGGGGGTGTGTCAGGGGGTCTGGGGGTGTGTGTTGGGGGGTGTGGGGGTGTGTCTGTGTGTGGGGGTGTCAGGGGTCTGGGTGGGTGTAAGGAGGTGTGTCAGGGGTCTGGGTGTGTGTTGGGGGGTGTGGGTCTGTCTGTGTGGGTGTGCGTGTCAGGGGTCTGTGTGTGTGGGGGTGTCAGGGGGTCTGTGTGGGTGTGTGTGGGTGTCAGGGGGTCTGTGTGGGTCTGTGTGGGTGTGTCAGGGGTCTGTGTGTGTGTGTGTTTGCCTGTAGCAGCAGCCAGGACAACACCCAAACCCTCAGCAGCCTCCCAAGAGCTCCTTGGCCACCAGCTGCCATCACACTGGTGTCCCAGCACAAGGACTCTGCAAGCAGACAGAGCCAGGCCCTCACCTTCCTCCTCCTCCTCCTCCATCTTCCTCTTGAGGCCCTTTCCTGGGGCTGGGGACACCTCCTTGTCCCCTCTGGGGCCACCGTGCCCAGCACCCTCCTCCTGGGCCCCTCTCCTTTTTGGGGTGCACCCCACGTCCCAGCCCCCGTCTGGGCGGGTGCACCCATCCCACAGTGGTCCCTGTCCCGGGTGACGTCCTTCCTCCCGCAGCCTCTCTGCAGCCACAGCCGCTTTCCTGCCCCCGCCTCTCCTTCCCCGCCGGGCAGAGCTCAGCCCGCAACGCCCGTCGGGTTTCGGTACCGCCCGGGGCTGCCCCGGTGCCCCCGGGCCCTGGGGATGCTGCCGACCGGAGCTGCAGGTCGGGGTCCCTCCGCAGCCCCCAGCACAGGTGAGCCCCAGCTGGGCTGGGAGGGTGCAAGGGATCTGGGGATGCTGTGGGTGCACAGGGGATGCGCGGGAGGGGGGACACACACACGCGCGGGTCCCTGAGGGGAGGCACCCTCCATGCAGGGCTGGTCCCTGGGGATTTGAAGAGGAGGGTGGGGATGTGGGAGCTTCCTGGGGGGTGATTTCCCTGCCAGGGAACCCCAGAGCTTGGCTGGATGCATTCCTGGGGGATGCTCGGTGCCAGCATTTGGATGCTGTTGGGTGTGGGGACACAGGGACCTTGGTGGCCGACACCCAGGCTGCTGTGGGGCTCTTGGTGTAAGAAGGGAGGGATTTGGGGTGGATTTGCCTCTCTTCCTGGTCCGGAGCAGAGGCACAAGGTGGCCTCGGCACAGGAGCCCCTCGCCAGCCTGGCTAGCAGAGGGGGAGGACAGGCAGCCCTGGAGGGGCAGGGGGGGCAATGGAAACCTGTGCGTCGTCCCTGTGGTTTCATTTCTGCCCAAGGAGTCATCCTGCAACCCCCCCTGTCCCCCAGCAGCCGTCTCCAGCGCGGCTCCTTCCCCATTTCCAGACACCCAGCTTCCTTTTCAAAATTTTCTTCTCTTCTTCTCAAGCAGAGCCGGCAGGACCGGGCTCCACAGGTGGCAGCAGCTCCATTGGGTTGGCCACAGCTTGGGTGGGGGGTGGTGGTGGTCACATCCTTCACCCCCCCAGGATGTGGGAGGGGAGGGGAAGAGAGGAGGATGCTTCACCCCGGTGCCCTCCCACCTTGGGGCCGTTTCCCGCCTGAGGGATGGAGCTCAGCATCCTCCCAGCACCCCAATGTCACCTGTCCCCTCTGTCCTCCTCACAGGTCCCACGGTGCCAGGCTGGACCATGCTGGCGATGCTGATGCTGAGCACCCTTTGGGTGTGCTGGGCCGTACCGGAACCGGGGCAGCACCCTGAGGTGCTGTGGGTCGGGGGGGCACCCGGGCAGGCGCGGGCCGAGCCCCCCCTGCTCCTCCCCCGCAGGAGGAGGGAGGGTGGTGGGCAGCAGCCCGGGGTCACCACCTCCCTGCCCATCAGCAATGCTGTTTCCTTGGATCCCGACCCACTGGTGGGCTCTGGGCCAGCACCGTCCCCCAGCACCAACACCAGCCTCGTGGTGACAGGCACAGCCCATCCCTGGGCTGAAACCCACTCCCCAGATCCTGACCTGCAGCCGAGCTCTGCACCAGCACCCACCAGCGAGGCCAACCCGGGCCGGGCCCCGGAGCTGATGACCACAGCTGATCCCCGGGATGAGACCCATTCCCTGGAGCCACCAGCACCTCCCAGCACCCAGGCCAGACAGCACCAGGCACTCGAGGTGACAACGGCAGCAGAGCTACAGGACGAGACCGATTCCCCGGATCCGCTGAGCTCTGCACCAGCAGCTCCCAGCACCCGGCCCACACCCCAACCCCCCACCACCATCACCTCCAGATGGATCACGTCACCCATCAAGGAGGGGACAGCGGCCACGGGCAGCAGCTCAGCGACCCCCCCAGCCCCCACGACCACCACCGGAGCCTCCAAGAAAACCGAGAAATCCGGAGCTTCGCCCTCGCCGACTCCTCCATCCCCTCGGGACAGGGAGAGCAGAGGGACAGCGGAGCCCAACGTCCCCTGGGACCCCAGCAGGGCGATGGGCAAGTGCCTGCTGGCCATGCTGCTGCTGGCACTGGTGGCCGCCACCTTCATGGGGTGCACGGGGGTGCTGGGGGCTCTGCTGTGGCGGCGGGCACGGAGAGCTCGGCACCGGCTGGGCCCCACTGAGATGGTTTGCATCTCCTCCCTGCTGCCCGATAGCCAGGTGGCCACCAATGGCCCCAGACCCATCCCAGCCCCGCGCCACAAAACCTTCCTGGATGGTGGCACCGAAGCTGACAGTGACAACCTGACTCTCAGCAGCTTCCTGCCCTGAGCTGCTGTGTCCCCCCTGTGCCGGGGAGGGGAGGGGGGGTCTGGTCCCAGCCCCTCAGGTTTGGGGTTTAACTCGGGATGTTGTGAGGAGGAGGCTGCTTTCCTTTAGGGTGAGCTCAGCCCTCCAGATTGACCCCATTAAAGTGCTACCCCGGACACCCCGGTGGTCTCTTCCTACCCCCCCTCCCACTCCCTCACCTGCCCCCATCCCTCTGCCAAAATTCCAGCTGAGGTGGGGGGGCCTCAGCCACCCTGGGGGACCAAGACCCTAAGGGATTTGGGGACCACAGCCCCCCAGGACCCCCTCCCCCCCCAGGACCCCTCCCCAGGTAGGGCTCAGCCTCGTGCCGTGGGAGCGGAAGGGTGGGGGGGATGGGGCGGATGTGCCGGGGAGGGACGGGGTGGGGATGGGGATGAGGATGGGGATGGGTGTGCTCGTGGTGTAACGGGTTCCTGCCCTGTGGTTGCCCACAGCGGGGTGAGGGGACACCTCCGGGACTGTCACTGCCCGTGGGGGGGGTCCCAAGGCTCATTCCGTGAGCAAAGGGTGGTCACAGGGTCCTGGTAGGGTGGTGGTGGCCTGGGCTTTCCCTGTGGGGTTGGGGCAGGGGACAGCAAAGCCATGAGTTGCCACCGAGGGTCCCACTGCCCTGTCTGTACCAGGGGGGTTGGGTTTGTCCCCTAGGTCCCATCTCCTGGTGTGTCTGTCACCCCTCAAGCTACCAACCCAACCCTGGCAGAGCCACCCGAGGGAGCAGAAATGGCTCAGGACTGTCCCTGTCCCCACGTTCCCATCCCTGTCCCAGCTCCATCCCCACCCGTGACCCACCAGGCTCAGTGTCCCTGTGCACAGTGGTGGCAGGGTGATGGTGGCAGGATGGTGTGCAGGATGGTGTGCAGGATGGTGTCACGGTGCTGTGCAGGATGGTGTCACGGTGCTGTGCGTGGTGCTTTGCAGGGTGCTGTGCGTGGGGCAGGATCCTTCCCCCCCCCCCACTCGGGACTCCTGCGGCAGAGCAGAGCTCAGCCCAAGGCAGCAAATTACAAACCGGAATGTCCCAAATTGCAGGTTCCGCCGGGCGGGCTGTGCCACCTTTGCCGAGCCCTGCGGGTCCCCTCCTTCCAGCTGTCCCCAAATTATACAGCGGGACCCGGGTGGCCCGGCCCTGCCCAGCTCCTCCCCGGCCGCAGGCAAAAACGGCATCGTAATGGGTGCTGGGTGCTGGCACCGGGCTGCGGAACCGGGCTGCGGAACCGGGCTGGGGACACTGGGCAGGGAGGGGTGGGGACTCTGGGTGGGGACAGAGAGGGATCTGGGATGAAGTGGGATGGGGACTCTGGATGAGGGATGGGAACCTTTGGCCAGGAGCGATGGGGAAACTGGATAAGGGATGGGGACCCTGGATAAAGGAGGGATGGGGACCCTGGCTGAGGGATGGGGACCTTGGAGAAAGAGGGATGGGGACCCTGGATGAGGAATAGGGACCCTGGATGAGGAGGGATGGCGACCTTGGAGAAAGAGGGATGGGGACCCTGGATGAGGGATGGGGACCTTGGAGAAAGAGGGATAGGGACCCTGGCTGAGGGGTGGGGACCCTGGCTGAGGGATGGGGACCCCGGAGCTGGAGGCTCAGCCCAACACCGACACCCCTGAGGTCCCGGGGAGGTTGTGACTCGCAGCCCCATCCCTGGCCAGGAGTCGGGATGCTGCTGGCTCTCCTCCAGGCATGGCAGCTCCCCCGGCCGATCCCCCCCCCCCTTCCCTCCAAGATTCCAGCCCTGATCACTTAAGGACGGGAAAAGCCTCCCCAGCAGCTGCGCGGAGCAGCCAGACGGACCGACCCGGAATTTCTGGGGGCCACGACATTTGGCGACACCGGGACAAACCCAAACGGCGCCAGTTCCCCCCTCCCCCGGGCTTCCCAGTGCCAGCAGCGATGGGGACAGGGACCCTCACCCCCACCCCGTGACAACCACAGTCCCTGGGGACAGGCGATGGATTTTTGGGGGGGATCTGGCCGGGTCCCCGGGGAGGAGCAGGGGGAATAGCAGAAGGATGAAGTCACCCGCGGCTGCAGCCGCTTGAGCAACTTCATCCCGGGCGGGGGGGACAGAGGGGGTGGGAAGGACGAGGGGGGCCGCGGGGGGGTGGGGAGGGACAGGCGATGGCCCCCAACTCAGAGTCTCTGCCCTGGGCTGGGGAATCGCTCCACCCCAAGGTGGCTGTGCCGGAGCATTTCCAGGCCGGGACATTTAGGAAGTGATTTTCTGAAATCACGGGGGGGTCTCAAGTGCTGTTTGAACCCATGCCACCCCCCAGGGACCCTCCTCAGCCCCCGGGGGGTCTCGGTGCCCACACCCCGACGTGGCAGTAGGGTTTGGGTTGGGCCTGTGGCCAAGCCCACTTGTTTTGGGGGTGCCAACACCCCCTTGTCCCTCCACCATGGCTCATCCACGTGGCCAAAGGACAGGGATTCACCTCCGTCCTCATGGATTAAAAAAAAAAACAAACTCTGCAACAAACCTCCCTTAGGGCTCCCCCTTTGGCGGGGTTGGGTTGGGATGGGATGGGAGGGGGCTGGGGGGCTGCTCGCCCCTCGCCGGCCTCCTGCTCCCTCCCCAAATCAGCCCTAACGAGAACAAGCTGGTCCCGGGCTGCGGAGCAGGAGGAGCAGGAGGAGGAGGAGGAGGAGAAGAGGGAGGAGGAGGAGGCTCTATCCCAGCAAGCAGCAGAAAGAGGCAGGAGGGGTGCGGGACAGACCCCGTCCTCCCGGCTCCCACCCGCACAGCAAGGTGAGGATCCCCCCAGCCTCGACCCCCCAAAATTTTGGGGTGGCTGCTGAGCGGGATAGGGGTTTGCTCCGTGTCTGGGGGGGCCGGGGAGGGATGGGCAGGGTCCCACACAGGCTGTGTGCCTGGGCAGGCTTGGAGGGTGCTGCCTGAGGGTGACCCTTGGAGGGTGATGTGGAAATTGTGATTTTTTTTTTTTTTTTTTTTTTTTCCCCCGAGTTTTGGGGAGTTCAGAGGAATTTGCCTGTGTCCGGCCAAGCCGGAGCTGGGACCCAGGATGGGTCTGGGGGGTGGGATGGGGGTGGCTATGGGAATGGGCTCTGCTCTTGGCACGGATTTGGGCTTTGCTTGGCTCCTCCATTGTTGCAGCTTCTCTTCAGCTCCTTTTTCCGAGGCAACTCAGAAACTCCCCCTTCCCCGGGACCCCTCTCCCTGCCCCAGCCGAGGGCCCCAAGCTCTGCAGGGAAAGTGGGGGAGCAGGAAGGGGCTCATCCCAGCCCCCCAAAACATCCAGGCTGTGCTGCCCAGGGCAGTGGTGAGGCTGAGCCGGGAGGGATGGGGTCTGGGGGTCTCTTCCCCCCCACTGCCGCTTGTTTGCTCGGGTTTAATGCAAACCAGATCCTGCAGCTGGGAAGGAGCCACTGCCAGAGCCCCTCTTGGTTTGCAGCGGGGTTTTGGGAGGATTTTTTGGGGGGGGGAGCAGGTTGTGATTCGGAGGGATTCCCTCAAAGATGAGGGAATTGCCCCAGGGGGTCCCAACCCATGGATTCGAGGAGCTGGTGGGTGAGACCCCTGGGACCCACTCCGTGGTGTTCAGTGTCCTGCCTGGATCGCTCTGCTGTGCCCTGGGGACACGCTGGGACCTGCTGGGGACATTGTCCCTGCTCCCAGATGGACCCCACCTTCCCCAGGGATGCTCAGCCCCCCGGGGCCCCCCCTGTTCGCTCCGGGGCTGCCTCTTTGCTGAGGCTCCGGGGTGCGATCCTATTTTTAGCCGTCCCGGAGCTGGGAATGGTTTGGAACAGCCGGGCCGGGAGGTTGGGAAATGCAGCGTCGCCTCTGTCAGAGTTTCCACTGGAAACCTCAGTTTTTTCAGGAATTTTCTAATCAGCCAAATGACCGCTGTCTGCAGCGGGCTCTTGGCGGTGGCCCCGGTCCCTTCGCCGCTCTCGCAGTGTCCCCCAGGCTTGAGCAATTCGATCCAGCTGGCTTCCAGCTCTTTTCTGATTTTTTTTTTTTTTTTTTTTTTTTTCCTCGTTGCAAAACAAACGCAGACCCTGGCTCGGGAGGGGAGGCGGGGGAAAGTGCGGGGGGCAAGGAAACCAGAGCTGCGCTTTGCTTTTTTTTTTTTTTAAGGAAATTTCACCCCTAAGCAAGCGCCCGAGCTGAGTGTGGGTGACACCAGGCTTGGGCTCCGCTGTGTTCTGGGACACCCCGGGGGGTTCGGATGGGCTGACGGGGGGGGGGGTTGGTTTGAGTCAGTGCTCAGGGGTCTCGGTGTTGATGTTTCTGCCTCCCGCAGGAGCCGTGTGGCAGCGATGGGGTGGTGGCGGCTGGTGCCGGTGCTGGTGCCGGTTCTGGTGCTGGTTCTGGTGCTGGCGGTCCCGGCTGGTTCAGCAGCCCCTCGGCACTCCCCGGTGCTGCCCGAGGACGGGAGCAGCGGGGACGGGGAGGAGGTGTCGGCCGTGCCCCCCGTGCCCCGTGTGACACCGGGGAGCGGCCCCACGGCGGGGGATGCGGTGGGGACCACGGTGACCAACAGCTCGGCAGCGGGAGGGGTGCTGGACGGGCTGGTGGATTTCTTCAAGGAGTACATGCTGCTGGTGGTGGTGGTGGGCTCCTTGGCCTTCGTCCTCCTCTTCATCATCTGCGCCGCCGTCATCGTCCGCCAGAAGCACAAAGCCTCCGCCTATTACCCCTCCTCCTTCCCCAAGAAGAAGTACGTGGACCAACGGGATAAAGCGGGGGGGCCCCGGCCTTTCAACG
The DNA here is from genome assembly GCF_036169615.1 of Heliangelus exortis. NCBI lineage: Eukaryota > Metazoa > Chordata > Aves > Apodiformes > Trochilidae > Heliangelus > Heliangelus exortis. The sequence continues at coordinate 12,488,673 of NC_092440.1, read as the reverse complement.
AGGTTCCCGAAAAAAACCCCGAGCCCGGAGCCGAGGAGCAGCAGCAGCAGCACCTGGACTGCAACCGGCAGCTGCAGGCGGACATCCTGACTGCTGCCCAGAACCTCAAACCCCCCCCCAAAACCAACGCCGAGGAGGACGAAGAGGAAGGGAGCAAAAAATCAGGGGAGAAGCAACCGGCTGAGCCCCCTCCCCAGAATCCTGGTGCTGAGGAAGCGGCGGGGACGGCAGGAGCAGGGAGTGAGGGGACCCCCGGCACAGCCCAGGATGGACCCCCGGGCCCCCCCAGCGTTTAGGGCGGGGATGGGGTCCTGGGTGAGCCCCGAGGAGCTGCTGGCTCGGGGGGGTGTCCCGGGGACACGGGATGGACACGGTGCTGGCTTGGGTGTTGCTCCAAAGGCACCTGGCAGCTCCAGGAAGCTCTGAGGAAGCCCCCCCTGCTCCCCCCACCCCACCCCTTGCACCGCTGGGGTGCTGAGGCCAAGCCACGGGGGGTTTTTTTGGTGAATTTTGGGCAGCCCCAAGGGGGGCTTTGCCCATCCCCAGGCACCGGGTGGGTGCGACCCCCCCCCCCCCCCTTCCCCCAAAACCCCAGCTCTGCCCTCCTGGTGCTGTGCCCCTCGCCCCCCACCCTCAGCTTGCTCCCAAATGCAATTTTACTGCTCAGCCCCTGGGGTGCCCCCCCCCTCGCCCCCCCCCAGACACCGTGCAGCAGGGATGTGACCCTGGGCTGGCTCTGCTGTGACACCAAGGACACGAGGATGGGACAACCTCGGCCATGGCTCAGAGGATTTCATGGTCAGGACCCTCCTTTCGTTTTTTTTTTTGCCCTCCCCCCAACCCATCACTCAGAACCTTTCTGGACTTTTACCTTCTTTCCCTGCCCCCCTCAGCTGGCAGCAATAAAGTGTTCCCTCTGCAGATCTCCTCTCCCGTGTGTTCCTGCAGCTCAAGGGGTGCCCCACAGCCCCCCCCCCCCCCCCCCAGCCCTGGGGTCTCTTTGCTTCCTCAGGTCCCTCCTGCTGCTCTCAGTTTGGGGTCCAGCCCTGCAGTTCCCCTTGTTTTGGGGTGAAGGTTTTTTGTGTGTCTGTGTGGCCCCCCCAGGGCCCTGCTTATCGCTCACAAAAATCTCCAATTCTGGGAAATTTTTATCTCCCCCCCACAGCCACGGGTGGGGGGGTTGGTGCTACCACCAGGACACAGCTGTGGCCTTGGGGACAGTGACAATCCCGGGGGGGGGGCAGCACACCCCTGTATCCCCATGTTTTGTCCCCAAATCCCTGCACTGGGATCCCCTTTCCCTTTGGAACTGTCCCGTGTTTGGTTTTTATTTTTTATTTTTTTTTCTTATCTCCCTCACCCAAGCACGTTCTGCCCCAAAAAGTTTTGGGCATCTGAAGTTTTCCATTTTTTTTGTGTGTGTTTTGTTTTAAAGCAGGAAATTGCAGGACTTCCCCGAGGCTCATTCCTGGTGGCAGGAGACACAGGGACTGTGTCCTGTGAGTGACAAACCACAGTGGTGACAACACGTGGCCTCACTCCTCCTTCAGAAATAAAAAGGCTGTGACAGAGCAGACAGAACCAGGCACTTATTCCTAAATGTGGCTTTCAAGGTTTTTCAAAGACCTTTGGTGTGGAAAAAAAAAAAAAAAAAAAAAAAAAAAGGCAAGTAATGTTTAATGTTTCTTGTTGGGGTTTCAAATCTTCAGAGCAGGTAAGGTTTTAAAATGTGGTTTGGTTTTTGGTTTTTTTTTTTTTTTTTTCTTGTTTTGGGAATCTATAGAAATGTTCCCTGGGAACAGAGAAGCCACCAGGAGAAGTTTGGTGAAACACTGAACTTCTCACAGGTTTGAACCCTCAAGTAGGTGAAGATCAGCACAGAGGCCACAGAGCTCCCCCAGAGCCTCCCCTCAGCTCCCCCAATTCCCCACCTGAATTTAAACCCCAGAATTCTCTTTTCCCAGAGAATTTAGAGGCTGGCTTCTTACAAAAATCCTCCCAAAAGGAAGATTGTTTCTCTAACAGAAAAAAAAAAAAGTGTTGGTCTGACAGGACACAGGCAGAGGGTGCCCAGGGGTGGGTGGGTGCCCCCTGCTCTGTGCTGCCAGTGCCCCCCAGTGCCTGCTGGGGCTTCCCCACCCCCAGACTGGGAAATGAGACTCTGAGACTGGTGCAGTTGGTGGGCAGAGGTGCTGCCCCGTGTTTGGACACTGCACTGATCCAGAGCCAGAGCTGCAGCTCTTACAGAGAGACCCAAGGCAACGATTCCTGCTCAATCCCACCAAATATCAGGCAAAACCCCAGACATCTCCCGAAAGGAAAAGTGCAGCCCTTCCAGTACCAAAACAAGGGGGATTTTCATTCCTGGGAGAAGCCACTCAGCTCTCTGCAGTCAAGCAGTCTTTGCCCTAACCTCTCCAACACAGTCCTGCCAGGATCCTGGCTGCTGGAAGGCCCAGAGAGCAGCAGAGAGAGGAGGAGGGAGAGGCTGTGAGTGACGTTGTGCGTATCTTACAGCTCCAGTGGGAGCAGTGCAGGGGGCTCCTACAACTACAATCATTGCACTGCAGAGTGGGGTGACAACAACAGTCCCTTCAGGCACTCTTTGCTTGCTTTGATGCCTCCTCTTTGTTTGGATCCTGCTTCAGCTTGTAGTCAGCCAAGGCAGCCTTGATGGCGTCTTCAGCCAGCACTAAAAAGGACAAAAAAAGAGCTGTTTAGGGGAAAAAGTTCCAGAAAAGCAGGAGCAGCCCCCAGTGACCACTGGTGTGTGGTCTCTCTGCTGAGCTGCAGAGCTGAAACCTCTGAAAATCGGCCCAAAATCTGGACATGATGTTCCCCTATGGGGGCCAACCTCAGCTCTTTGGAGAGCAACCTCTCCACTATTCCCAGAAGGTTCCCCCTTCCCAACCCATTTGTGTTCCCCCTCCCCCAGCTTGGTTCCTTTACTCACTGGAGCAGTGCAGTTTGACTGGAGGAAGGCAGAGCTCTTTAGCAATATCTGTGTTCTTGATTTTCAGTGCTTCATCAACCTGAAACACAGTGGGAGGTCACAGGAGGCATTTTCCTCCACACAAAAGCATTTCCCTTGCTGCTTGAATGCTCCAGGACCAACAGAATCCATGGGGAAGAAAACCTCAGGTGTTACTGGCACTGAACAATGCTGGAGTTTGGGAATGGCTCAGGCTGAATTCTGTCTTAGTACATAAACCCCTGAGTATGTCCCTGCAGAATGATAGAGATTCTTGGAAAAAGCAGTTATTGCCCTAGAAACCAGGGAAATGCCAGAATCACAACCCATCACAGAATGATTTTAGGGCTGTGGTATAAGCTACCCTGCACGGTCAGCACTGGGATCCCTTGGGGTGATTCCTAACGTGGTCCCAACAGAGAGCAGAGGGAGGTTTGAAGCTCTGAAGGTTTCCTGCCCTTACCGTTTTCCCTTTCACCCACTCGGTAGCCAGAGAGCTGGAGGCGATGGCCGAGCCGCAGCCGAAGGTTTTGAAACGGGCGTCAACGATCCTCCCGTTCTCATCCACTTCCACCTAAACAAAGAGAGATCGCTGGCACCTCAAGCCACCCAGAGCCGCCCTTTGAGGCCCTGGCAAAGCCTCGGCTCCCGCTGTGCCCCGGGGACACTTCAGGGCGGGGAGTTGTGAGGAGGGAAGGGCGGCTCTGAGGGGGAAGGGGAAGGTTTGGGCCTGGCAACTCCCCCCCCACCTCCCTCCCTCCCCCAAGGTGCCACCGGGTCCCCAAGGTCACCTGCAGCTTCATGACGTCTCCGCAGGCCGGGGCACCCACCAGCCCGGTGCCCACGTTCTTGGCGTTGCGATCCAAGGAGCCGACGTTGCGCGGGTTCTCGTAGTGATCCACGACCTGCCCGAGGCACCGCGTTACCCACAGACACCGCACCCGCACCCACAGCCCCCGGGGGATCCCCTGAGGGTCCCCTCCGCCTCCCCTCGCCCCTCACCTTTTTGTGGTAGCCCAGCCTGGCCGGCAGCTCGCCCCGCCCGGGCCGCAGCAGAGCCGCTCCCGCTGCCCTCAGCGCCGCCATCTTGAGCCTGCCCGGGGCGGGCGGACTCTCCGCGGGCTTATATAACCTCGGGCGGGGAGGCCACGCCCCCTCCACGCTGGCCATGCCCACGCGCTGCCTCAGGCCCAACGCCGGCGCGTTTCGTCCCGGGGGCGGCGGGGATCGGAGGCGAGGGCTGAGAGTCAGCCCTTGGGGAGGGAAAAAACCAAACCGAAGAGCTCGCCCTGTCGCTGAAGCGATCGATAAGCGCTGTCCCCACACACGACAGGCTTTTTATCGCGACAGGCGAGGCCGCCGCCACACTCAATATGGCGGGCGGGAGGAGCCACGCACGCCTCAGACCTTCTCGAAAGCCCCCTTGGCGGACGGGCTTTGAGGTGGCGGCGGCGCCGCCTGCGCCGCAGCGGAGAAGACAAAGGGTTCGGCCTCGTCGGCGCTCACTGCAGCGCGGCCCCGGTGGATAACGGGGTGCGGGGTGGTGCGGGAGGCGGCTCGCCCCACTTCTAGCAGCGGTCACCCGGCAGCAGTACGCGGCGAGGGGACAGGCGCGGCGAGGGGACAGCCCGGTCGCCAGCCGGAGCGCGTCCGGCTGCTGAGGGAGCTGCATAAGATGGCGGCGGCGGGAGCCGAGGCGGCTGCGGTGGCGGCGGAGGAGGAGAAACGGCTGCCCGAGGGTGACCCCGAGTCCGAGGGAGACTCGGAGGATGAGGGCGACTCCGACTCGTCTGGAGACGGCGAAGATGAGGAAAAGGAGAATGAAGCCGAGATCCAGCGGCTGGAGGAGCAGGTGGGGCCCGGGCCGGGGTGGGGAGGGGGCTCTGGGGCAGCCCCGCGGCCTCCGCCGGGCCTGGCCCGGCCCGGAGCTTCGCCCCGGTGGAGTGGTTCTGGAAGGTGTGTGTGTGGGGGGGGGTTTGGGCCCGGTGCTGGGGACCCTTCCCCGGGGTTGTGAGGGCCGCGTCCACCCCGGGCGCCCCTGGAGAGTGGTCCCGGGTTGGTGGGAAAGGTTCGACCCGGAGAACCGAGGGAGATCCGGACCTGGCGGGGTCTGTCCTGGCGTGACTGCCGGTGGGAACGGCTGAGGCGGTCATGAGAAAGAAATCCATGGCTGGTCGTGTGGTTTTGTGCTGGAATGGGCGGGAGGGGAATGTGTGGAGCGGGAATTAAGGATTTGTGGGGCCGTTTTATTTTTTGGAAGGGAAGTTAGGAGAGAGCCCTAGTGGAAAGGTTAAACTCATTGGAGAAAAAAAAAAAAAAGCCAAAACACCTAGCTGGCTTTTGAAGAAATCGAAGAGTGTTTGGCTCCGTTGGTTTTCTTCATTTTTTCCACGCTTGGGGCTGTTTCTGCAGCTGCTGGATCCTGGTGCTGCCATTGACACTGCTGAGCTTGGAGCTATAAGCTGAGCTCTAAGCTTAACTTCAAAGCTCTGTTAAACTCGGGGATGAGTTTTTTAATGTGTCTGCTGGTGACCTGAAAGCATCCTGCAAACAAAAGTGAAGTTTGGTGCAAGTTTGTGCAGGAAAGTGGGGTACGTGGACACATGATGAGATTTGTACCCCCCAGGAGGGAGCTGGAGGTTCTACTCTGCTAAACCTCTGTTGGTTTCTTAGTGCCTGGCAATCCATAGTGCTTTTTTAAAAAAAAAATTTTTTTTTTTCAAGCTTTCTATCAATGCTTTTGACTATAACTGCCACTTGGATCTGATCAAGCTGCTGCGCCAGGAGGGAGAGCTGATCAAGCTCAGGAGAGCCCGACAGAAGATGAGTGAACTCTTCCCCCTTACTGAAGGTACAAAATGTTTTCTGCTCCTGTTGCAGCTGCTGCAGCTTAAACAAAATCCCTGCAAAATGCTGCAGTTTCAGGGTTCTCTCTGCTCTCTCTGTATCCCAGCTGTAGCCCAGAGGTGGGAATGTGTTTGCTTGTGCTGCCTTTACTGGTAGCATCCAGAGCACTGGAATGACTGTTCACTTAGTGCTCTTGTTTTGTACTGATTTGAAAAGATCTTTAAAAGATCTCTAAAAGGTTGAAACTTTTAAATGCATTGTGAGGTGTCGTGGGGGGCTAAAATTGCTCTTTTCTCCCCCTTTGGCTCTTTTTCATTTTTTAAGTCTGTTAAAATTCTCAGTAAGAATCCCCCAAGTGGGTTTGACTTATTCTTTCTGAGCACTGGTGATGTGTTCTAAACTTTTTCCTTTCAGAGATCTGGCTGGACTGGTTGAAGGATGAGATAAAAATGGCTTCTGAGAGCTCTGAGAGGGAGAAAGTTTATGAGCTGTTTGAGAGAGCTGTGAAGGACTACATCTGTAAGTGGGGAAGAGGTGCTGCAAAATGTGTTGTGCTGCATTCAGACTGTGCCTTTCTCTTCCTTCTTTCTGCTACAAATGCAGAAATGAGATTTAAAATTGTGTGAAGGGATCCCTGGGTTTTCTGAAGTGCTGGAGCTGAAGGCAATGTTTTTAGTACTACTTTTAGTGCTTCTGCAGCCTTCTAAATGAACATTGTAGCACGTTTTCAATGCCTATTTTGCACTTTTCTGTTACCTGAAGCAGGGGGTGTTGTGCTCACTTAGGAAATGCTTTTTCTGGCATTATTTATTGGTTCATTTCAGCTGGGGGTCCCTGAGCCTGTGTTGCTGTGAGCCTGGTAGTGCTGGGGGAGGTTCCAGGCAGCTGATGCTGCTCTAACAAACCCCCATCAGAGTTGTGCTGCTGAGCAGGCAGGTGCAGGAGTGTGGAAGGAGGAGCAGAACCTGTTCTGACCCAGGTTCTGGTGGTCCCAGCTCAGCACATGTGCTTGAGGGGGAAAAAAAAAAAAAAGAAAAAAGAAAAAGGCGGCTGGTAGGAGGCAGGTGGGGGCTTGGTGCATCTCTGGTGTAGTTTGTGTCCCAGAGGTGACACATAGGCTGCCAATCCATGTCAGCAGTGACAACAAGTGACTGCTTCCACGAGGAAATTGTAGCAGCAGGTCCTGACCCAGCAGCAATCAAATAAAATATTTTAATTTTCCTTTCCCCCGTTGGACGGGACAGAAACCGTCACCCGCCGCTCGGCTTGGAAAGCAGCAAGGTGCCTATTTTTTTTAATTTTTATGCATTTCTATTGTGAGATTTTAATGGATTTCTCTTTGTTTCTTTGCTCAGGTCCTGAAATCTGGTTGGAATATGCCCAGTACTCCATTGGGGGCATTGGGCAGGAAGGAGGCATCGAGAGGGTCCGCTCCATATTTGAGCGAGCGCTGACCGCGGTGGGGCTGCACGTGACCAAAGGGACAGCCCTGTGGGAAGCATATCGGGAGTTTGAGAATGCCATCCTGGAAACAGCACAGGTGAGGACACCCTCCCCTGAGCAGCCAGGGGTGGGAGAAGTTCTGAAGCCTCTGGGAAAAGAAGCTGTCATGTCCTGGAGCTGTTTGCCCTGCAGCCGCAGAAAACTGAGCCTTTCGGCTGGGAAAAAGGCTCTGGGTGTTTGGTGGGAATTGTGATGGAGTTGGGTTTAAATAAGAGGAGAAAATCTCAGGTCCAGAAGCCAAGTTTGAACTCTGCTGCTTCAGCTTGAACTGACAAGAGCAGCTTTGCATTTCGTGGCTTTGTTACTAAGCAGTGTTCTCTTCCAGCAAGTAGTTTCACACCTAGTCAGTCAAAGTTTTATTTCCAGGCTGTTTTCTACTTCAGCTTTTTTGTTATTTCACCCACTTTGGGGCTTTTGGTTGATAGTTTATTATCCCTGGAACATGCTTTTTGACATCTGCAGCAGTTTGCCCTGAGGGTCAGCGTTCCCATTGGCATTTCCTGTGTAAAATATGGAAGTTAAGAAGTGTAGCATTTACCTGTCCCTGCCCGTGGTGGGGTTGGAACTGGATGAGCTTTTAAATGCCCCTTCCAATGCTAAATGCTCCAACAGAGGAGGAATGGGAGACCACCCCTTCCTTCCCAAACAGAAGGGAAATGGGAGGCTTTAACTCATCTGTGCAGACAGCAGGGATTTACTGAGGACCTGCTGGGTTTCTGCAGTGGCCTGAGGGGTGCTTTTCAGTTCCTCTGGTGATCCCCAAGTTTCACCTTTCCCAGCAGTGAACCCCAAAGGCACATTGGCCTCCCCAGCCCCTAAACAATTACCCCGTGGTGTCCATCAGCTCTGGCTTGAGGGAACCAATTCTATTCCATCCCTTTTGTCTGCAGCCAGCTCCTGGCAGTGTTCCATCTCCTGAGCAGCAGCAGGTGCTGTGCAGCCAGCTGGAGAAGATCCACACCCTGTTCAGGCGCCAGCTGGGGATCCCACTGCTGGGTAAGAGGCATCAGTCATGGCTCTTCCTGTGGTGGAGCCTCCCAATCTGCAGCTGTAATCACTGGTGTTTGGCTGTGGGGCCTCTTGAATGAGGCACAGATCCCTTTTGTTCAGAAATACTCAATGAAACATGGTTTGTTTGGGTTTTTTCCCCCAGTAAGTAACTTGATGCTATTTAATGTACAAAACTTGACCATTAGGAAGAGGAATTCAGGTGTGGTGCTCACCACAGGGGAATGTGGTTGGTTGGTAGAATCCTGCTAACTCTGCTTCATTCTATAAACTCCTTGAGTCCTTCTTTCTGCTTTGTTCACAAGAAAATTCATTTTAGTTCTTTGAAGTCTTCATTTGCATATTGAAATAATGTGGGGTTTAATTTTTTTCTTAAGCCTAGGGAAAATCTTGCCACTTTGGTTTTCTCTATCCAAATCTGTAGCTTTAATATCACTCACCCTGAGTTTTCACTGCCCTGGGTAAGATGAAGTGTTACTTGGTGGTGTGAGAGTTAAGAAACAAAGGTATAAACAAATACAAGTGTGTTGGGATCAAACCCAGGTTGAATTCTCTTTATTTCATCCCAAGTGCTTTGCTGATGGTGTTTCATGGCTGTTTTCATAGATATGGAGGCTTCCTATGCTGAGTATGAGGAATGGTCAGAAGATCCAATACCAGAAACAATAATAAAGAGCTACAAAAAAGCTCTGCAGCAACTGGAAAAGTGTAAACCCTATGAAGAGGCCCTGGTAAGGCTGGTGTTCAAAACTAGGAGTTAATTGCTTTAGGGTCCCCTCCCCATTTGATTATTATTCCTGGTCACAGGGCTCCAGCAGCTCAGCTGTGAGCAGTGTGAGGCAAGAACCTCACCAGTAGGTGTAATGGGAGTTGTGGAATCTTCCTGACTCTCAGCCCCTGAGGTGCCTTGAGAACTCCTGTCTCTTTCTTCCAGCATTTTTGAGCATGCTGGGCTAAGGAGAAGAAAAGGGGGGCTGAGTGGGTTCAGAACCAGAGATGTGTGAAACCCAAAAGCTGCTGATAGAGGCCAAGCTTTTGCACAAGACCTGCTCTGAGTAACAGCTGAGTTGTTTGAACCTTTCTTTGCTTAGAGGGTCTCATTTTTCTGTCTCCTTTTGTTTCACAGCTGGGTGCTGAGACCCCAAAGCTGGCAGAATATCAAGCTTACATTGATTTTGAAATGAAAGCAGGTGATCCAGCTCGTATTCAGTTGATCTATGAGAGAGCTTTGGCTGAGAACTGCCTGGTGCCAGACCTGTGGGCTCGTTACAACCAGTATTTGGTAAGGAAGAAACCCAAATATTTGGTTTTTATGTTTGTTTGTTTTTATCTCCGTGGCTGATACACAAATGACCAATAAATTCTACCCCAGTCCTCTCTAAAAATGCTTCAGAAACCGATGAATCATAGAATCCTAGAATCCTAGGGGTTGGAAGGGACCTGGAAAGATCATCTAGTCCAACCCCCCCTGCCAGAGCAGGGCCCCCTAGAGTACATCCCCTAGGAACGTGTCCAGGGGGGTTTTGAATGTCTCCAGTGAAGGAGACTCCACAACCCCCCTGGGCAGCCTGTTCCAGGGCTCTGTCACCCTTACAGTAAAAAAATTTTTTCTGATATTCAACTTGAACCTCCTATGCTCCAATTTACACCCATTACCCCTTGTCCTATCACTGGTCACCACTGAGAAAAGCCTAACTCCATCTCCCTGACACTCACCCCTTACATATTTGAAAACATTGATGAGGTCACCCCTCAGTCTCCTTTTCTCCAAACTAAAGAGACCCAGCTCCCTCAGCCTTTCCTCATAAGGGAGATGTTCCACTCCCTTAATCATCTCAGTAGCTCTGTGCTGGACTCTTTCAAGCACTTCCCTGTCCTTCTTGAACTGAGGGGCCCAGAACTGGACACAATACTCCAGGTGCGGCCTCACCAATGCAGCTGTTGGCTCTGAGCTGGGATTTGGGTTTTATGGGTTCTCTGTCTAACTTGAAACTTTCTGGAATTCTCATTTCAGGACAGGCAGCTGAAAGTGAAGGAACTGGTTCTGTCTGCTCATGACCGTGCTGTGAGGAACTGTCCCTGGACTGTGGGGCTGTGGATTCGGTACCTCCTGGCACTGGAGAGGCACAGAGTTGACCATGGCACCATTTCTGGTAAAGACCCTCTCAGCAAAAACCTTTCTAGGGCACAGAACTGCTCAAATGACAGTGGTGACCTGCAGGCTTTGTTGTCATCCTGCTGCACCACTCTTCAAGCTGATGAAATCTGAAATTTGATGCTTCCAGAGCAATTGCTTCAGAAATTTACTTGAGAATTGGATGAATTAAACCTGCTTTACGTTGGCTTTCTGAACCAACTGAGAATATTTAGGATTATTTCTAGTGTTTTCTTGTCATCTGGGGAGCAAAAGTTGTCTGTCTTTTGGGCTGCTTGCTGATCTTGTCACTGCTGGAAAAGTAAATCTGTTTCTCTGGGTGTTTTTCCCCATTTCTTTCAGAAATGTTTGAAAAAGCTCTGAATGCAGGTTTTATTCAGGCAACAGACTATGTAGAGATCTGGCAGGCATATCTTGATTACCTGAGAAGAAGGGTGGATTTTACACAAGGTATGTGTGATATATGTCAATAAATACTGGAACTGTTCTCTGTGTACCTCTCTGAAGCACTGATCTTGCTTTTTACAAAATTTAGCAGTAATTTCATGCTTTTTTTCTGGCCAGGTAGTATCTGTGAAATAAATGAAGTGAGCTGGTTTAAAGCAGCTGCTTGGTGACAGAACAGATTGTGTTGATGCCCTGGATTATAATAATTTCATAATAATGAAATTATGATTTCAATAATTATGAATAATTTCATAATAATCACATAATAATTTCAAGTATTTGGTGGCTTTTTTTGCTGTACCTGTAGTTTTACTGAAGTAATAAGTATTGACTGGTTTTTTTCCATTTCCCTCATCCCTAATAAAATGAGTGTGGGTGGTAGGGCATGGGGGATGAAAAATTACTATTTTAAGGCAATTTTTTGGCTTTTTTTTTTTCTTCTAAAGATTCAAGTAAAGAACTAGAAGAGCTGAGGTCTGCATTTGCACGTGCTGTGGAGTATTTGAAACAAGAAGTAGAAGAAAGTGAGTTAAATCATCCACTCTATTTTTTCTTTGGTTTTGACACCTTCTCCCACAGGATTCTCCTGAAAAAGCTGTCAGGCCCCAGCTCAGACAGGAGCACCCTGTGCTGGGTCAGGAACTGCTGGAGGAGGTCAGGAGGTCAGGAACTGGGCCCAGAGAGTGGAGCTGAACAGGGCTGCAGCAAAATGGTGGCTGTGGTGTCCCCAGGGATCAGTGTTGGGCCCAGTGCTGTTCAATATCTTTAGTGAGGATTTAGGTGAGGGGATTGAGTCCATCAGCAGCAAATTTGCAGATGACACCAAGCTGGGGGGAAGTGTGGATCAGCTGGAAGGCAGGAGGGCTCTGCAGAGGGACCTGGACAGACTGGAGAGTTGGGCTGATCCCAACGGGATGAGGTTCAACACAACAACCCCATGGGGAGCTCCAGGCTGGGCACAGAGGGGCAGAAAGGGAGCTGGGAGTCTGGATTGCCAGGAAGCTGAAGAGGAGGCAGCAGTGTGCCCAGGTGGCCAAGAAGGCCAATGGCATCCTGGGCTGGCTGAGGAACAGCGTGGCCAGCAGGTCCAGGGAAGGGATTCTGCCCCTGTGCTCAGCCCTGGGGAGGCCACAGCTTGAGTCCTGTGTCCAGTTCTGGGCCCCTCAGCTCAGGAAGGAGCTTGAGGTGCTGGAGCAGGTCCAGAGAAGAGCAAGGAGGCTGGGAAGGGATCCAGCACAAGTCCTGTGAGGAAGGGCTGAGGGAGCTGGGGGTGTTGAGGCTGGAGAAGAGGAGGCTCAGGGGAGACCTCATCACTCTCTCCAACTCCCTGAAAGGAGGTTGGAGCCAGGGGGGGGTTGGGCTCTTTTCCCAGGCAACTCTCAGCAAGACAAGAGGGCACAAGAGGTCTCAAGTTGTGCCAGGGGAGGTTTAGGTTGGACATGAGAAAGAATTTCTTTAGGGAGAGGGTGCTCAGGCATTGGAATGGGCTGCCCAGGGAAGGGGTGGATTCTCCATCCCTGGAGATATTTCAAAAGAGCCTGGATGTGGCACTCAGTGCCATGGGCTGGGAACCACGGGGGGAGTGGAGCAAGGGTTGGACTTGAGGAGCTCTGAGGTCCCTTCCAACCCAGCCAGTTCTAGGATTCTAGGATTCTATGAAATTTTCTAAGATGAGCTCTCACTTCTCTTAAAGTGTCTCAAACATTTTAAGAAAGCTGCAGATAAAACATTTTGTCTACAAGGGGGGACATTTCAGAGAGCCCTTCACCAACAGTACTTCTTGTTCCCAGGATTCAGTGAAAGTGGAGACCCCTCCTGCACCATCATGCAGAACTGGGCAAGAGTTGAGGTGAGGTTTCTCTTCTTTAGTATTTCAATTGCTAAACCAGAGGAAATGGATCCTTTTGACATTCCTCCTGCACACACTGCCCGGGTCTGAGCTGCTCAGGTGTGCAGTGGAGCTTTAGGGACAGCATCCCAGGGAGGGAACAGCATTCCCTGGGGATCAGGAGCCCAGGATTCTGTGGTTTGGTGCTGCTGTGCCTGCAGTCTGGGGCAGAGATGTGTGAGGAGGCTTTGAGTCCTGCCTGAGAGCTGCCTGCACTAACTGGTTTCAGACTGGGACAGGTACCAGTGTGCTGGTTCAGTTGTTGGTCTTGACCCCTATTTCCCTGCTCTTGAAAAGGCTTTAGGGGGGTGACAGAGCTGAAACATTTCCCATAGTCTGAGAACTGGGTTTAAATGCTCTCTTAGGTCCAGCCATGAAAAAAAGGAATAAATTGAGATTTTATTTATTTATTTTCTTTTATAATGACCCAAATGAAATGTGTGTGGGAGCCAGCAACCAAGCCTGCTGCAACGGGTGGGCAGGGAATTACTCAGCAGCAGGATTGCATCAGGTGTTCACTGTCAGGAGCTTCCTGTGCATCATCTCTGGGGGTTTCTTGTGGGGAGGGAGGGAGGGAGGGAGGAGGTTTTGGACAACTGCCCCTAAATGGTGCTGAGTGCTGTGGGTGCTGTTTCAGGCTCGTTTGTGTAACAACATGCAGAAAGCCAGAGAGCTCTGGGACAACATCATGACTAAAGGGAATGCCAAGTATGCCAACATGTGGCTGGAGTATTACAACCTGGAAAGGTAGGAGGGCTGGGGGGGAGCCTCAACTTCTTTCTTCTCCTTTGTGTGAGACAAAACTTAGCAAGGGTTGCCCATGCCATGGGGTTTTTCAGCTTCAAGCTTCTCACAGCAGCTCTGCAGAATATTTTAGAAGTGGTCTATTGTAGAAGTGTTACTGCAGCAGTGTCTTGTGAAGGTTCACCAGAGAAGGAGGGGAAATCTTTGCTTCAGACACAACTAACTGTCCTCTCTGGTGGTCCTGCTGTGCAGGACTGGCTCCTGACTGCCCTGCTCTCCCTCCTGCAGGGCTCATGGGGACACTCAGCACTGCAGGAAGGCTTTGCACAGAGCTGTGCAGTGCACCAGTGACTATCCAGAGCATGTCTGTGAGGTGCTGCTCACACTGGAGAGGATAGAAGGTAACTGACTGCATGGCCTCTTGTTTTACCCTGTCACAATCATACAGAGTTCTGATGTTCTCATGTCTTCTGTGCTGGTGGAAGCTCATTTTCTTTCCTGTAGTATGCACAAGCAGCTTTTTTTCTCCTGCTTTCTTCTTTTCTGGCCTGATTTGGAGCCTGCTGAAAGTGACTGGATTTTTCCATGTCTTTTTAAAGTGCTGCATTATGAGAGGTTTCTGGTCTGCTTGGGCTGTGTGTTCTTTTTCTTTGAAGGCTGCTTGTTATATTTAGAAGTTTCATGGGTAATGGTTCCCAGCAGAGCAAGTTCCAGGAACTCACTGACACTTATTTTTCCAGAATTGTATTTTGAAGTGATGGGGAAGTGATTATGTTTTTATTTTTCCTCCTTACCCTTTAGGAACCCTGGAAGACTGGGATGCAGCTGTTCAGAAAACAGAGAACAGATTAGCTCGAGTGAATGAACAAAGAGCCAAGGTCAGAACCCTCTGGGAGCAACCTGGGTGCTTTTTAGGCAATACCTACAATAAGGTCATGCTTGGCTATGTCATATTTCTCATGTTGGTTCCCATAGAGGTGTCTCCAAAGCCTCAGAATTACTGATTTTGGTTTAAAACTCTGTTTAATGTCTTTTGCTGGATTTTCTTTCCCCTTTTGACCCTTGGATTGGGTACAGGAGGAACGGGCACCCCAGGAAAGCCCTAAGAGCAAACAGATGGGTTTTAAATGATGCTCCTGTTATTTCTGTCTCATGGAGATTGGGGGGGGGAAACCCTCCAGGTTCAGCACTTCAGAAAACAGCATTTAAGAATGCTCTGCAGTCACTGAACAGAAAATGTGCATTTGTAGGCTGCTGAGAAAGAAGCTGCTCTGGCAAAGCAAGAGGAGGAGAAAGCTGAGCAGAGAAAGCAGGCTCGGGCAGAAAAGAAAGCTTCCAAAAAGGCTAAAAAAACCAGGATTGGAGACAAGAGGAAAGCAGATGATGATGATGATGAGTGGGGACAAGAAGAAGAAGGTAAGAAAAAAAAAAATAAAAAATCAAAAGTCCAGACTTCTGACAACAAAGCTCTGGGTTGTCTCCCTTCAGTCAGAGGAAGATGAGGAAATGGCATCACTGGTGTCTGTTCCTTCTAGGACATCTTCATGGTGGTGAAATGAAAGTGAATGTGGTTTGATCAGCAGAAGTATATGTTTAAGAATTTTTATAGAGGTTATTTAGGCTTCTCTTACTTCAGGGAGAGACTGGTTTATTTTTTTTTTCCTTTGTGTAAAAGTCACTTTCCTGACTCATCACCTGACCCAGAGTCCTGTGTCTCAGTCAGGTTGTGCAGTGTTGTAGCAGTCTCTTGGAAGGTGGTAACAGGAGATTATTTTTAATAGATTGTTGCCCCTGGGAGTTTTAGGAGCTTTTACATTGTTGTGTTTCTTACTTTGAAGGAAAAAAAGCCCCCACAAAGCCCATTAGAGAACAAGAATTGGCAGTTTCAGCTGACAGAAAAAGGGAAAAAACATCTCTCCTTTCAACTAAACACTTTGTCTTGGTTAAATAATGTGTTTTTCCTCACTGTTCAAAACCTGAGGAAGTTTTTTCTTCTGTTTCTTTAAGACTTTGTGGTTTCAGGTGCCATTTCCAGACTCCACAGTGGAAGTGGAGGGGTGATGAACTCTGCTGAATTTCAGTGGGGTTTTTTTTGTCTTTTTTTTTTTTTTTTTTCTAGTAAGACATTTATTTTGTTTAATCAGCAGAGCAGCCCAACAAGAGACACAAAGGAGACGGTGATGGGGAACTACTTGAAGAAGACATGGAGGTAGAAATGGGGCTGTTTGGAAGAAGTGGGCCTGAAAAACCAGCAAACCAGAAGGAAAAGGCATCTACCAGTCGGAGAGACATCCCCAAAGTTCTGCATGACAGCAGCAAAGATCACCTCACTGTCTTTGTCAGCAATCTTGCCTACAACATGGCAGAGCCTGAAGTGAAGCTGAAGGAGCTCTTTGAGGGCTGTGGGGAGGTGGCTGAGGTCAGACCAGTGTTCAGCAACAAAGGGACTTTCAGGGGCTACTGCTATGTGGAATTTAAGGAAGAAAAATCTGCTCAGCAAGCCCTCAGCTTGGATCGGAAGGTGGTGGAGGGCAGACCCATGTTTGTTTCTCCATGTGTTGACAAGAACAAGAATCCAGACTTCAAGGTAAACTTTTTTATTCTGGGGTTGAAGATTTGGGACTGCCCAGGAAAGCAAGCTGAGTGTGTTGCTTCCAGAATACAATGGATTTTTTTTGTGCCACTTTGGGGTTGTCACAAAGTACTTTAACAGGAAAATTGTTTCCTGAAGTTCTGGCATCTTCAGTTCTCCATAAACCAGGACTGAGATGGCTTTACCCAGGAGCTGCAGGGATCTGTTAATCTGGGCATCTTGGGAGTGGTGTGAGGGAGCCAGGTTCCTACTTGAGCATCTCTAATCTGGGGAAATCTTTTTTTGGTTGAGGCTGTGAAGCTGTGGGCAGTACTTACCCTGTCCCTGGGTTCTTGTTCATGCTGGTACAAGAGATCAGCTGTATAACTGGTGTTACAGGACAGAAAAATCCAATGTTTGGGTAGTGGCTACTGGACAAGAAGACATTATCAGTGGCTGCCCTCCTTGGGAAGGAGATGTAGATGTTTAGAAGCATTTTCCTTGCAAGTCTTTACTGAATGTCTGTGTTCACATGCAAATATCTTTCAAGATTCTCCTCTTGGCTTCACGATAGTTTTAGATCACAAAAATATTGAAGTACTCAACATTTTGGGGGTGTAGTAAATTGCCATCCTCAGTCTCTTGACTAGTTTGGTATCTTAACATCTTTTTTTTTTTAATTCAGGTGTTCAGGTATAGCACTACACTGGAGAAACATAAGCTGTTTATATCTGGTTTGCCATTTTCCTGCACTAAGGAAGAGCTGGAAGCTGTGTGTAAAGCACATGGGAATGTGAAGGACATCAGGCTGGTCACCAACAGAGCTGGAAAACCTAAGGTAGGCATTCTTAATGCACTCCTCATGTTAAGAAATCCTGCAGAAAGTAGCTCTTCATGAAGTTGGGATACAAAAAGGAGGGGTTTGTGTTTTAAGTTTCCAACCCATCCTGCAGAAATGCTTGGGATTTATTTGTAAAGAGTAAGAAAGTAAGTAAGAAACGAGGGGAAGAGGAATTATTTCCAAAATCCTTCCAAAATTGCACAAAAAATGTGTGATACAAATGGGATGGAAGGGAAGATGTTTGCAGCACTTCCAGTACAGCAAAAATTGTCTGCAAAGAATACTTGTTTTTCAAGTAACTGGCTAGAAGGGGCTCACCTGCTGTAACCAATTCCCTTCCTCCCTTTTTTCAGTGTCCTGGGGCTATTGTTTGGAACATCTGCTGCAGTCATGGGTTTGCCAGTGAGAAATGAGCCCCCTCCCTGACAGGGCTCATTATTCCCACCCTGGAATAAATGGGTCCTTGTTAAATAAGAGACTCTAAACCAGCTGCTGCTCTGCCAAAATTCCACCTGACACCTCAGCTGTGCTGGGCCCTCCTGACAGGTGTTTTTCTGGCAGTGCTGTGCATGTATTTTCAAAATGTTATTTTCCAGCTCTTGGCAGTAACTCAAGTTCAGTTCCTGTCCCCTCTGTGCTCTTGTGTAGCCCAAGTGTTGCAAGGCAGCTTCCCAGCTTGCTTTGGACTGGGATTCTCTCTCTCTTGCAGATAAATACACTTTGCTAGACCCAAACTGTTGTGTTTCCTGTGAAACTGGATCATCCAAAAATACAGCTGAAGGGTTTGAATGTCATTTAGAACAACGGGGATGTCAGAGGAGGAGGGGGAGGAGGCTCCTCCCTGCCTGCTGGAGCAAATGCTGGAAATAAAACCCCAGGAGTGAGGGTTCCCCAGCACCAGTTACCAGCTGGTTACCAGGCTGGTTACCAGCTGCTGCTCATGAAACCAAGGCAGATTATTTTCCTGCTCTGAGTGCTTTGTGTCACCACTCCTGGTTTCAGAGACACTGCTCAGTCCTGTTGGGGCTTCTCAAGATGGATTTTACAGCCCCTGGAACAGAGGTGGCCACAGTCACCCTGTGCTGTAGATAAAAGCTGTAGCCTGGAGAGGAATCACTGGAGAGTTTGGACCCTTCTGGTTTAGCACAGGTTGATTTATCTTCTATGAATCCAGTTCTGTCCAATACCAGATTCAGCCTGGGTGTGTGGATATTAATATATTACATCTAAATTGTGTAATGTATAATAATCACACTTAGGAGTGCAGACTTTCCACTGCTGCAGTGCTTCCCCATGGAATCACAGAATGGGCTGGGTTGGAAGGGACCTCAGAGCTCATCAAGTCCAACCCTTGCTCCACTCCCCCCGTGGTTCCCAGCCCATGGCACTGAGTGCCACATCCAGGCTCTTTTGAAATATCTCCAGGGATGGAGAATCCACCCCTTCCCTGGGCAGCCCATTCCAAGGTCTGATCACCCTCTCAGCAAAGAAATTCTTTCTCATGTCCAACCTAAACCTCCCCTGGCACAACTTGAGACCTCTTGTGCCCTCTTGTCTTGCTGAGAGTTGCCTGGGAAAAGAGCCCAACCCCCCCCTGGCTCCAAACTCCTTTCAGGGAGTTGGAGAGAGTGATGAGGTCTCCCCTGAGCCTCCTCTTCTCCAGCCTCAACACCCCCAGCTCCCTCAGCCCTTCCTCACAGCACTTGTGCTGGATCCCTTCCCAGCCTCCTTGCTCTTCTCTGGACCTGCTCCAGCACCTCAATCTCCTTCCTGAGCTGAGGGGCCCAGAACTGGACACAGGACTCAAGCTGTGGCCTCCCCAGGGCTGAGCACAGGGGCAGAATCCCTTCCCTGGACCTGCTGGCCACGCTGTTCCTGAGCCAGCCCAGGATGCCATTGGCCTTCTTGGCCACCTGGGCACACTGCTGCCTCCTCTTCAGCTTCCTGGCAATCCAGACTCCCAGCTCCCTTTCTGCCACTCTGTGCCCAGCCTGGAGCTCCCCATGGGGTTGTTGTGTTGAACCTCATCCCCTTGGGATCAGCCCAACTCTCCAGTCTGTCCACCATATTCACTTGAATCTTGGTTTTCATCTTTTATTTATTAATCTTTATACCTCTTCCTCAAGTTAGGGCATTATGAGGGAGTGTCAAGAAATGCAGGTTGTGGATTTGTAGATAAGAATTCTTTTAGTTAAAGACTGCTGGGACTCTTGGCCACCTTTAACTCTGTTTTCCTGACACTTTTCTTCTCAGCTGACCGAATGATTCAGCAAAAGCTCTCCCTGAGTGAAAGAGGCTCTCAGACTAATGTAGGTCACCTCTTTCCCTGATTTAGGGCCTGGCTTATGTGGAATATGAAAATGAAGCTCAGGCCTCCCAGGCTGTGCTGAAGATGGATGGTCTGGTGGTGAAGGAGCACACCATCAAGGTGGCCATCAGCAACCCACCCCTCCGCAAGCTGCCAGACAGGGCTGAGGCAGGCAGGGCCCCACAGTTTGCAGTGCCACGACAGCCTTATGGAGCGTGAGTATCCAGGGGGGAGACTGGGAACAGGGAAGCTCTCTGGGGTTCACTGCAGGAATCTTCTCTAGAAGGTGAATGTTGGAAAGGTGGTGAGGAAAAGCAGAGTTTTCTGCTTTATTGATAGGAACGTTTGATGTTGGCACCCAAGTGCTAATGAGTTCCACATCCTCTGGTTCTGGAGAGGCAGCCATTGCTCACTAAAGCTGCTGGCTCAGCTTCTGGAGTTCTCCTTAGTGCTGGGTTGGATGTGCCCTGTGGATAAAAACTTTCTTCTCAGTTCCTGGGGGCTGTTGCGTGGTGGCTTCCTGCCAGGACCCAGGTGTCCTGTTTGAGCAGGTGCCCACTGAAGGCTTTTGTCCTACTTATTACTGAAAGAAATGCCAGGAATCATATTTACATGAGTGATCCTCCTGTTTCCCTGAGCTAAAAGAGCTTTGGGATCTCTCTCAGTGTCCCTTTTTTTGCCCTGCAGGCGAGGGAAGGGAAGGACCCAGCTCTCCCTGATGCCGCGGGCGTTACAGCGCCAGAGCCACCCTGGGGCTAAAGCTGAGAATGGGATGGTCCAGAACTCACCAGCAACTTCCTCCAAACCCCCCTCTGAGGAGCCTAAAAAAATGTCCAATGCTGATTTTGCCAAGATGCTACTGAAGAAGTGAGCAGGAAGTCTGGAGGCAGCGGGTCTGGTGAAATGTGAAATGCCTTTATGGAAGCCATGTTGTGTCCTTATGCTAGCAAGGAGAGAATCATGTGTAAATACCCTTCTGGACTGCTGCAGGCATTGAGGTCAGTGTAGGATGGTACAAATCCAGCTGTTTTCCTCTGTCTCTAAGAGCAAAAGAGTAGTTATACTGTGTTCTGGTCAAATGGTGTTTATATGATTCCTCATATTGAGGGTAACAAGGAGGGAAATATCTCCTGTAGAGGTTGGATCCCACATCAAGTTTTATGAAGCCCTTGCAAATATTTCTCTTTCATTAATGAAATGAGATGAAATGTGAAAGCCTGGTGATGACCTTGTTGAGCTCCACTGGCTGGTTCTGATTGTGATTGCTGTCATTCTCTCTGACAAAAAACCCCTCATTTTCCACCCAAACACACCCACCACAGGGACATCCATCTCCTTCCATTACCAGTTAAATGGCAGATGCTAGTAACCTCACCACTATGGCCTATTTTAGTATCCAGAGTTTCTATACATATGTGTGTATATGTATATACATAGATATGTATCCAGTTCATGTTCTGTTCCAGTTGACCTGTTTTTTATATTGTGTATTTGTAAAAGACATTCAAGTTGTTATTTTTAAGTGTTATGAAAAAAGACTTAGCTCTGGTAATTTTTGTTTCCCAGAAAGCCCAAAGCTGTACATGCTGTTGTTGAGGACCATTATTATTTTTTTTTTTGTTGGTTTTTTTTTTGTGTTTTGTTTTGCTAGCTAGCTCATGTCTTTTGCAGGTGGTTTCTGTATGGTTTTGTACAAATGTGAAGTGCAAGCTGATGTTTCTTGGTTTATTAAACTCAAGTTCTCAAAGGTTTTCTATAAACACTGTTGCTTTTGTTTAAATGTGGGTGTTGGAATTGCTCTTGCCCCTTGGCAGCTGGGTGATCCTGCTCTACCTTGCCTCTCAGCTGCACTGAGATTTGGGGTGTCCTTCATTTCATGTTATGAGTAGCCTGGAACCATTCAGGAAAACTTTGGAATAATCTGTGATAGAAATAATCTGCTTGTCAACTGCCAACTTTGGAGGTCAGCAGATGTTGGGGCTAAATGTGAGGGGAGGGGGAGCCCTGCTACCAGGCTCACTTGTACAACAGAGGCAGTGCTGCAAATAAACCCTAATTTTAGTGCTCACCTTGTGCTGCTCTGATTTGCCTTTACCTGGAAAAGACAAGGCTGCTTCACAGCTTTGAATCATGCCCTAGGAGTGGTTGTGGTAATCACCTTAGCTTTCCAAACAAAAAGGCTTTAATATTAAAATAGTTTATTAATCTGTTACTAAAATAATACATTTTTTTTCCCCCCCCAGAGCTCTTAAAGTGCAGATTTTATTTATACTTTGCCCTACAAAAATAAGCATGCTTTGTAAGGACAGAACAACCTTGCCTCACTTCTTCTTGGCTTTCCAGGTCAGTGGTACCTGAGCAGGAGGGGTGCTGGGTACACCCCTCACTCCCCATCTCATCCTCTGGTCTAAAATGTGCCCCAACCACCTCACAGGTAAGAGAGAGATGGAAGGGAAAAAACTGGGACAGCTGTGGAAAGGGTTTGAGCTTGAACAGCACTTGAAACTGAAGTTTTTCTGAGCTGGAAGGTGTGGGGATAGATTACACAGCTGGGGTGTGGAAAGCAAAGAAAAGCTGCTGGGAAAAAAAGCAGCTTCCAGGTACTGCAGCAGCAGCAGGATGAGGCCTCCTGTGATCTGTGAGGTGTTCATCACAGTAATAAGGTGACCTAGTAATTAATTGTGAAAAGTTCTCTGGTGTAGCTTGAAGAAACTTAATTTTTTTTTTTTTCAGATGCTATATACACACTCATCAAATTGGCACAACACATCAAAGTTGTCTCATGATTATGTATCACAACTTCTTCTGCCCCCAGCTCTGCAGACACAAGATTTTCTCAACCCCTTGGTTCTGAAATGTGTGAGGACAGCTCCAGGTTCACAGAGATCCTGCTCCATGAGGTGGGTCTGAGGCACAACCCCAGCACTGCCCAGTCCTTCCCTCAGCAAAAGCACCTCCCAGCCTGGTGAAGTGACTCTCAGAGCATTTCTTCTCCTGTTCAGTCACACAATTTGTTACCTTAAACCAGACACTTCCCACTCATACAAAACTTGCCCTGGGAGAGGCAAGTGGGACATGCAAAGTGCTACTGAAAGGGAAATGGGAGGAGGTGCTCAGTGCTGGAGTTTGTCCTTCCTGCTCAGTGCTGTCAAAGCTGTGACTGAGAGGACAGAGCCTGACTCACCTGGCTGGGAGATCACTGTTACTGGGAGGGTGAGGGCTGAGGGGGAGCTAGGGTTGGGTTTTTTTTTTGTTTTTTTTTTTTTTAAACACAGGGAAGAGGTAACACAAAAGGAACAACTTGAAGACCTTGTCTTGCCTCCCAGCTCCTTGGTGAGGTAAGACCATGCAGCTGGGTGAAGGGTTGTGATTGGAGCAGCTTCTTAAAGCTTAATTATAAAAGGAAAAATTTAGCTTCCTGAGCCTCTCCCACACCTCTGCCCCACTCCTTCCAGTAGCACAGCTGAAGTTTTCAGCTTGGTGTGTCCTGTACACAAATAAATTATCTTAACTTACTGTAAGACACTCTAAATAAATGAAATGCTAAAGAGTGACCCCCCTCCTCCTCTTGAGCTCCTTTCCAGCAGGCACAGGCAGTGGTTTGGTGTTCTCCTGGGTGTTCTCCTGGGTGTTCTCCTGGGTGTTCTCCTGGGTGTTCTCCTGGGTGTTCTCCTGGGTGTTCTCCTGGGTGTTCTCCTGGGTGTTCTCCTGGGTGTTCTCCTGGGTGTTCTCCTGGGTGTTCTCCTGGGTGTTCTCCTGGGTGTTCTCCTGGGTGTTCCTGAGCGTCCCCAGCCCTCAGGTCTTGACGGGGATGGTTCCTCTGCACCCAGCAGTGCTGCCCTCAGCCTCAGGTAAGGCCACGGAGTGCTCTGTGGTGGCAATGAGCAGCATGTCCAGAGTGGTCTCTGTACACTTGGCAATGAAACGGATGAAAGGCCTCACATCCCCCTCGTTGGCCACTTCCAGGACGTGGTAATACTCTGCCCGTTGCTCCTTACGGATGGTGATGGGGGGGTAACCTGCCTGCATGAGGATGAGGTTCATCAGCAGCCTGGAGGTCCTGCCATTGCCATCCACGAAGGGATGGATGTAAACCAGTTTGTAGTGAGCCAGTGCAGCAAACTCCACAGGGTGCAAGCTCATGGCATCCTCAGAGTTCATCCACTGCACAAACTCCTCCATCTGCTTCTCCACGTCCCGGGGGTGCGGGGGGATGTGGTGCCCCACAAACACCTGGGTGCTCCTGAACCTCCCCGCTTCCACGGGGTCGGCGTAGCCCAGCACCCTCCTGTGGATCTCCAGGAGGTCGGTGCTGGTGACAGAGCCAATCCTGGACACCAGGGTGGTGTTGACATACTTGAGAGCAGCGTGCATGCCCAGCACCTCGTTCTGCTCCAGGAGGCTCTTCCCGGGCACCGCGTAGCGCGTCTCGATGACGTGTCTGATCTCTGACAGGGTCAGAGTGTTCCCTTCGATGGCCACGGTGTGGTAGATGTGGTGGTAGTAGGACTCCTCCATCACCCTCCTGAGGGCAGAGTTGCCTTTGGGGATGGCCATCACTTTTTTAACTTTGCTGTCTATGATGCTGAAATATCTCTGATCTATCTCCTCCACTAAGGGCAGCGTCCGGTCCCGGTTGATCAGAGCTTTCTCGTTGCAGGGGGAGAGGGTCAGGGCTTTGGAGTACAAGTAGTCAGCTTGCAGGATGTCTTTTTCCTCTTCTGAAAAGATGCCAAACTCGTTCAGGGCATCCACGTAGTCGGGGTCCATTTTGAGGGCATACACAAAGAGTTTGTGAGCTTTCTCCCTCTTGCCCTGGCGCTTCATTTCCAGGGCCTGGTTCAGAGCTGCTTTGGCTTCTAACTTCACTTCTGAAATGCAGGAAACGGGGCTGAGTTTTACTAAAAAACCTCTGGAGACCCCAAACCAAACTAAAACTCTTGGGCTGTAAGAACCATAACAGAGAATTTTCACTCCAGCCCCTGCTGGGCTGTGGGTGCAGAGCTTGGTGCCACATTCCCAGCACCAGAGCTGCTCCTGGCAGGGCACAGGGGGAGGCTGGAGAGGGGACAGTGTGGCTCTTGCTGGCCACAGGTGAGTGGCCATCCTGGCAAAACTCACTTTGGCCACTCAGCTGCCTCGTGTGGGAGGACTTAAAAGATATTTTCCTGGCAATGAGAGCAGTTCTGTTGCAGGAAGCCCAGGCAGCAGCTGGACACAGCACTTCCATCTGGTATTTGACTGAGTTATTAAATGTTTTCCCAGCAATAACACAGAGACAGTGCTGGGATTGTAATGATGCCTGGGAGCATTTTCCAAATGAACATCCTGGTGTTGCCAGGAAGGCTGCTCTGTGCCAGCCAGGATTTTGGGATTCAGGCTGTGCACCCCAGGTGAGTGTGGACTGAACCACCACTCCCTATTCCTTAAAACTTCACAAAAGCACAGAGGGAAAACTTCCCAGAGAAAAGAGCAGGGGGGATGGAATGCAGCTGGGCTGCTGAGGGCATTCCTGACCTCTGGCTCATCAGCCCAGCGGGGCAGTGAGTTGGTTATTATGGGATGCAGGAGCTGTGGAGCTCTGCAGATCCAGGCAGTGAGCACCAGGCACCCCTCTTAGAATCCTAGAACTGGCTGGGTGGGAAGGGACCTCAGAGCTCCTCAAGTCCAACCCTTGCTCCACTCCCCCCGTGGTTCCCAGCCCATGGCACTGAGTGCCACATCCAGGCTCTTTTGAAATATCTCCAGGGATGGAGAATCCACCCCTTCCCTGGGCAGCCCATTCCAATGGCTGAGCACCCTCTCCAGAAAGAAATTCTTTCTAATGTCCAACCTCAACCTCCCCTGGCACAACTTGAGACCTCTTGTGCCCTCTTGTCTTGCTGAGAGTTGCCTGGGAAAAGAGCCCAACCCCCCCCTGGCTCCAACCTCCTTTCAGGGAGTTGGAGAGAGTGATGAGGTCTCCCCTGAGCCTCCTCTTCTCCAGCCTCAACACCCCCAGCTCCCTCAGCCCTTCCTCACAGGACTTGTGCTGGATCCCTTCCCAGCCTCCTTGCTCTTCTCTGGACCTGCTCCAGCACCTCAATCTCCTTCCTGAGCTGAGGGGCCCAGAACTGGACACAGGACTCAAGCTGTGGCCTCCCCAGGGCTGAGCACAGGGGCAGAATCCCTTCCCTGGACCTGCTGGCCACGCTGTTCCTGAGCCAGCCCAGGATGCCATTGGCCTTCTTGGCCACCTGGGCACACTGCTGCCTCCTCTTCAGCTTCCTGGCAATCCAGACTCCCAGCTCCCTTTCTGCCACTCTGTGCCCAGCCTGGAGCTCCCCATGGGGTTGTTGTGTTGAACCTCATCCCGTTGGGATCAGCCCAACTCTCCAGTCTCTCCAGGTCCCTCTGCAGAGCCCTCCTGCCTTCCAGCTGATCCACATCCCCCCAGCTTGGTGTCATCTGCAAATTTGCTGCTGATGGACTCAATCCCCTCATCTAAATCCTCACTAAAGATATTGAACAGCACTGGGCCCAGCACTGATCCCTGGGGACACCACTGGTGAGCAGCCCCCAGCTGGATGCAGCACCCCTCTTACCTGGGGAGGCTTTGCCTTTCAGCACCAGCAGCTCCAGCCCGTTGGAGGTGACACTCAGGCTGGTGCTGTGTCCCGTGTACCTGGTGACCCCCGAGGGGCCCGTCCTCAGTTTGCTTTGCAGGAAGGAGAGGCCCCGGAGCACTGCGTGGCACCGATCTTCCACAGCAGCCAGGGGGAGCAGCACCATGACCAGGGATGCCAGGAGCAGCACCAGCACGGCTGCCCACCTGATGCGGCCCCACAGGCTCAGCCATTTCAGCTCGGGGGCCGCGGCCGTGGGCACGAGATTCATCCTGCTCCCCCCAGGAACATCTCCTTCCCTCCTGCTCACACCTGCGAAGAGAAACAGCTTTACCAGGAGCTCTGTCTCACACTGCTGAGGTGGGGGATGTGTGTGTGTGTGCTCTGGGGTTCAATCCCGGCTGTCTGGGGGGCATCCCAAGCCCCCAATCTTCCCGGCCCCCTCTCAGGACTATGGGGCAGAGTGTGCAGGGCTCAGGGTCACACAGATCCTTAGGGATCTGCTCTGCTCAGCAGCACCACGGCCACCTGGACCTATGGCCCCCTCAGACCCCTGCCCTCCCTCAGCCCCCAACCAATGTTCCCCTTTACCCACCGCTCCTCCCCCAGCCCCTTTTTCCCCTCCTCCCCCAGCCCCTTTTTCCCTCCTCCCCCAGCCCCTTTTTCCCTCCTCCCCCAGCCCCCTTTTTCCCTCCCCTAGCCCCCTTCCCTCGTCCTCCAGCCCCCTTCTTCCCCCCCCACCTCCCTCTTTCCCTCCCTCAGCCCCCTTTTTTCCCTCCTCCCCCAGCCCCCTTTTTTCCCTCCTCCCCCAGCCCCCTTCTTCCCTCCCCCAGTCCCCTTCCCCCCCCTCCATCCCCCTTTTTCCCCCCCAACCCTCAGGCTCTCCCCTCACCCCCAGTCCCGTCCCCCCCCCAACCCCCTCTCTCCTTCCCCTCAGGCCGCATCCCCCTCACCCCCGGGCCCGACTCCCCGCAGCCCCCAACCTCCGGTCGAGCCGGGGTCCCCTGCACCCCAATAACCCCCCGGGGTCCCCCTCACCCCATGTCCCCCCCCTCACCCCGTGTCCCCCTCCCCACCTTTGCCGCTTCTCGCAGCTCCCGGTTGCCGGCTGCAGTGGCCCCGCCCCCCGGCAGCTCCGCGCCCTGCGATTGGCTGAGCCGTCCGCCTCCTCTTTTCCTATTGGCTCTCACAGCCGGGCTCTTCCTCCGCTCTTCCGCCTTCGCTTTCCGCGGCGTCTTCCGGGTAGGGCCACGCCCCCGGCGCGGGGTGAGGCTCGTGGAGGGCGGCAACTGGTCAGTGCTCACGCCAATCATAGGAGGAGCAGCCAATGAGGAGGGGAAGGGGAGGAGGGGGCGGGTCCAAGCGGTCTGTGAGGAGGGGGAGCCGTTGCTAAGCGACGGCAGCGGCCTAGGGGGGCAGTGCGGCCCCTCCTATGGAGACTCCAGGAAAAATCCTCCTTTTCTCGCTCGTTTTTTACCGGGAAAGGCTCTGTGGGTGCTGAGGCTGCTCTCAGGTGTTCATTGGTTTTACCGAGCGTTGATAAAAGCAGCCTGAGGAGCTCGGTTCCGCCACTGCCCCTAGAAAGAGCCTGACAGCACCTCAGCACTCAGCAGCAAATGGAGCCCAAGGCAACGCAAAATCACCACGTCCTCCAGACACCTGGAGCCTGCAGAGCCCCTTAAGCTGGGGGGATAATTAACAGCTGAAGGCCGAGCAAATTTTCTTGCCCTTCAGCAGAAAGCCTTGACAGAAACGGGGATTTTCCTCCCGTGGCACCCAAACCTCCCGTGTCAGGGACAGCAAAAGGAGCTCTCAGGGCAGATGAGGGGACAGAGGAGGCTGAGAGAGGCTGCACCCCCATTTTGGGGTTCTCTGGCAGGGGGTTGGACGTGCCCAGAGTTGTGGTTGTGCTGAGGGAGTTCCACCAACTCTGCCCTTGGTTGCAGCTGGAACAGGGGGTGTGGGGTGAGGCTGTGTCAGGGGTTGTGGGGTTGTTCCCCAAGCTCTGAGGCAGGACAGGGGGACAGTGGCAGCAGGAGGGGCCCTGCAGCCACCAGATGGCACTGAGTGCTCCAGAGAAACCTCCCCAGGACCCTCAGAGCTGCTGCTGTCAGAGGCAGTGACCACGCTAAAACTGTTTAAAAGTTGAGTGAGGCTTTGGTTTCCTTTTGGGAGGCCTCACAGGGGGATAAAAATCACCTTTTCTCTGCGCCCTCAGGTTTCTGGGGTCTGCTGGGGCTGAGCCTGGTGCTAATCCTGCCTGAAGTGTGTCTGGGAGATGGGATGAGGCAGAAACATCCCTGGTGGTTATTTCCAGCTTTCCAGGGCCACATCTTTGCCAAAGGCAGGACATGGAGGACGTGTCTGCCCTCCCCTTCCAGCTGGGGAGAGGCTGGAGGTTGCCTTACATCATGGGGGGGTTGGTGACCTCCTTTTGTCCCCCTCCAGCCTGGCTTTCAGAGGTCAAAATAACCCAGCAGCTGCTAAAGCCAAACCAGTGACTTGCCTCATGTCTAACAGGGCTGTTTACTGGTGTTCTAAGAGTGGAGAAACTGCTGGGTAGATGTGAATGTTTTGTAGGAGCTGTGTCCTTCCATGAGCTGGTGGCTTTTCCTTGCAGGATGCTGTGTTCCTGGTGCCTGGCTGGGGGAGAAGGTGACAAAAGCATCAGGGAGGAACACCTGATTGTGGTGAGATGGCATTTGTGATCCAGGACTGTGTTTGGAGGATGCAGGGATGAAGATGGAGCACCTGAAAGGTGAATATTGAATATCTTGAATATTTCCTCTTGGGAGAGAAGTGAAAAAACTTCAGAGTTTTCAGAACCTGGCTTTCAAAGGTCAAAATACCTCAGCAGCTGCTAAAGCCAAA
Source organism: Heliangelus exortis (assembly GCF_036169615.1). Lineage (NCBI taxonomy): Eukaryota > Metazoa > Chordata > Aves > Apodiformes > Trochilidae > Heliangelus > Heliangelus exortis. Next base: position 12,459,913 of record NC_092440.1, on the reverse strand, counting down.
GCAGTGACTTGCCTCATGTCTAACAGGGCTGTTTACTGGTGTTCTAAGAGTGGAGAAGCTGCTGGGTAGATGTGAATGTTTTGTAGGAGCTGGGTCCTTCCATGAGCTGGTGGCTTTTCCTTGCAGGATGTGGTGTTCCTGGTGCCTGGCTGAGGGAGAAGGTGACAAAAGCATCAGGGAGGAACATCTGATTGTGGTGAGATGGCATTTGTGATCCAGGACTGTGTTTGGAGGATGCAGGGATGAAGATGGAGAACCTGAAAGGTGAATATTGAATATCTTGAATATTTCCTGTTGGGAGAGAAGTGAAAAAACCCACTGCATCTCAAGGAGAGAGTGCTGAGGAGGCATCCATCCTGCTGGGATGATGGATGCCTTGGAGCAGAGCTCTTGGAAGGAGTTACTGGGACAAAGAAAGGGCTCAGGTTTGTTGATGTGTCCACAGGGAGTTCAGATCCAGACAGCAGAGGAGGGGGATGCTGGGGCAGAGTTGCTGGAAGCAGACTGGTGGGACTGGGCTGGGCAACACGTATCCCAGTGGGCTCCCAGCAGCAGGAGCACGAGTCAGGAATGCTGAAGTTCAAGGGAGTGCTTGGCTGGTTCTCTTCTCATGTTCTGCACCAAAGATCTTGGTGTCATGCAGAGCCCAGCCCCTTGGGACCCATCTCCTTTTTGGGCAGAGCCTGGGGTGGTGAGAGGCTCAGAGCATCCCTGCTGCCCTGGCTCTGGGGGCTCTGCTGGAAAAGAGGCAGAAGGCAGAGGCAGGGAGTGGGTTTGGGAAGAGCAGAGCAGTGTCTGGGGTTGAGCTGGAACTGCAAACCTTGTGAATCCAGTGGTGAGAAAAGAGGAAAGTGCAGAGAGCTCTGCAGTTGGCTCTCTGGGAGGTCTGACCTTTCAGAGCTTGAAATTCAGGACTGAGACAGCAGAATCCCAGCTTTCTGCCAAAGGAGATGAGTTTTCCTCCAGACCGTCTGGAATGGGGTTTGAGGTTTTTTTTTTTTCTTTTTTTTCTTTGCTTTCAAGTGTCTTTCATTTAGCAGGGAAGACAGCTAGAGACTGGGTGAGGAATCAGGGAGGGGCAGGAAAAGCAGGAGGCCTCCTGCTTGTGTAGAAGCTCTAAAGAGGAGCTGAGGGGTCCTTGCCTGTTCTCCTGCAGCAGCAGGGCCAGAGGGAGCTCTGTCCTCTCCCTGCCACCCACCAAGCACCCAAGTTTGCCTTTTGCAGACCTGGCTTGGAAGGGTGCCCATCACTTGGTGCTCCCAAACAACCTGGGGGCTGAGCTGCACCTGGGTGGGACCAAAGGGAGGTGGTGGGAGCAGAAAAGGAGCCAAGAGGATGCTCAGTCTTCTTTGTGGAGGGAGAAGAGGTCCTAGGAGAGCTGGGCTGTGCCTCTGTGTCACCCGGGATGTGGGGGGGTCCTGTTTCCTGGCATTTTTGGTACTGTCCTGGGAAGCCCTGGGGTATTTGCTGGAATTTCCTAGTGCTGGCCTGGGAAGCCCTGGGGTAAATAAAGCTCTTGGCTCAGGGTGGGGCTCATAGGAGGAAACCAGTTCCATTAAACTGGAGTGGCTGGGGGTGCAGTGTGGGGCTAAATCCTGCTCCCTGCAGCTGCCCCTCTGCTTTCAATCTCTGTCACTGAAATCAGCTCCTTTTCCAGCTCCTTCCCTTGTCCTTGCTTCTCTCCTCCAGGAGGAGAGGAGGTTGGGCATGGAGCAGACAAATCCTTGCTGTGTTTTGCAGGAAGCTGCTTCACCTGCCCGAGGAGTCAGCCCCATGGAGAGCTCCTTGCCTCACTCTGAAGAAACAGGAACTTGCCAGAGGGAATTTATTTATTTTATCCCTGGGGTTTGCAGACAGGTTGGTCCCAGCTGGATTTGAATGCAGCTTCCCAGCTGGTTTGGGCTGCTGGGGGTGGGATCCCTGCTCCAGCAGGGCTGAACAAAACCCCACACAGAGCTTTGGGGTTAAGGAGATTAAAGGTATCCAGTGGAACATCTCCATGTGTCTGGAATGTGCTTCTTCTCCAGGCACTGTTTCAATCTGGGTTTGAAGATGCAAGGGTTGGCAAATCCACCTCCCAGGGCCACATTCCCTACGTTTTGGTCTGAAATGGGGTAGAAATTTTCTCCTGAGGCTCGTGGAAGCCTTGCCCTGGCAGCAGGGAGCCCCCAGGCTGATCCCTCAGCCCCAGGGACACCACTTTTGATGCCACCAGCAGCTCCCTGTTTGCTGAACAGGAGAGGGAAGGAGGATTTTAAAATAAACACAGCAGGCTGAGAAAACCCAACCCCTGATCTAAAGCAAGCAAGCAAAATCTCATTTTCTCCTTGAATTTCAGAGGGCTGAGCAGCAAACAAACAATTATTTCCCCTCGACTTGGCTGGGCAGATCCCTAATTCCTGGGTGATGGATAATGGGGGTGATGGCACTGAGAGCTCCCTCCTCCTCCTCCTGCTGGGTAAATCCAAGCTCCTGGGGGGTGGGGAGCTGCCTCCAGCCCTTGCTGAGCTTGGGAGGTGCAAAGCCAAGGTGGGATCCAGCACTGCTGGGAAGCAAAGCCTGGAAGGAACAAGGAATTCCGTGGGGGAGGTTTCGCCCCCTCGGCTCACAGAGTTTTCTCTGCTGTGAAATCTGTTCTGTTCTTGGGAACATTTTGGCTGGGGTTGGTACAAGAGAGTGCTGCTAAATATAAATTAAAAGGCAATTGTTATTTCTTGCAGGCAGAGCTTTAATTTTTCTCTTGTCCCACGGCCCGGAAATTCAGACCCTGCTCTTTTATGGGGACTGAAGGTGCTGCTTTCCCTGCCTCTCAGCAATCATTTTATAAAGTGAGGGATTCCAACTGGTCCTGGGGGGGGGCAGGTTGGGAGCAGGGCTGTGCTCAGGTCCCAGAGGTGGCTCCAGCTCCCTGCTGTAGCCAGCTGCACTTTCCATTTCCATTGAGCCTCAGCAGAAGCCTCACTGCAGCCCAATGGGGTATTCCAGTGATGTTCATCTCAGTCCTTTGCCTAATTAGCTTGTAAATATTCCTACAAGATGGGGTTTTTTTCCCTTCTTTTTAGGCTGAGCACACCACATTAGACAGTAAGTGGAAGGAGAAATGCATTCTGCACCCCACAAGGGACAAGCATCTGTTCCTTCTCTCCCAATCCCAGAGCCACCTGCTGCTCCAGTGCTACAAGGCACAGCTCTGAACCACCTCATCTTGTTAGGTGAGAGCCAGAGACACTTCCAAGTGTCAATATTGAAGCTTTTCTGAAGGCTCATGCAGCTGGGGCACGAAATTTTAGGGGGAAATGGGGCAGAGAGGGACTAAAAATCCCCTTGCTGTTAGCAAAGGGGATGCTGCCTGGGTGCACGGGGCTGAAATCCCCCAGGAATCCTCCAGCTTTAGTCCAAAGTGTTTGGTGGTCACAATCCAGCAGGATTTAGGGAGGTGTCCCTGTGCCAGCTGAGTTCTCTGTGCCTGGTGGTGCTGGAGAACAGAGCTGTGTCCCCTGAGTGTCCCCTGAGTGTCCCCTGCTCACGCAGAGCATCCCGAGCTGCTGCCCCAGGCATGGGGCTTTCACTGGGGAGCTGCTGAAAACACCTTTGGCAGGGGACAGCTCAGCAGGGCTGGGCAATTTTACACCTGATTAAACACGATTCTAATTAAAATGACTTCAGAGGGTGGAGAAGGGACCTTGGCAGGGCCAGGGCTGGCACTGAACCCTCCGTGGGGCAGGCAGGGACAAAGCGTGGCCTCCAACTCTGCTGCCCTCCTGCTCCCTTCCCATTTCAGTTTTGATTTGGGCAGCTCTTGGTTTCTGAAGTCATAGGAGAAGCTGTGGTATTTCTTGTTTTTAAGCTGAAAATAGCCTGGACTCAGCTCTTTGTGTTTCCTGGAGTCTGCTTTGCTTTTCCCAACGTAAGCAGTGCAGGCAGGAGTGAAAAAAGCTGTTGCAGGCTCTGGGTTGAAATCCATGTGTATTTTATGGGCCTGTGACAGCTGAGGCAGGAGCTGCTCCCCTGATACCCATTTTCTGGGATCCCAATAAAAGCCAGATCAGATCAAGGCTTTTGCTGAGACTCATTTTATGGTGGTTATTAAAGGCTGAAGTGAGCTGCTTGGGGATGGGCCCCCGGGTGCATCAGTAAAGAGAGAATGCAGAGGATCAAATAAAATGAAACAAGTTTTGGGGGCTCTGAAAACCACCTTTAGAAAATGCTTGGCATTGTTATTGTTATTTTCAGCCTAATGTTTGCTGCTTAAGTGATGTTGGGGAAGTGTCTTGAACAGCTTCCTAATTTGAGAGGGTCCCAAAGGCAAAACATTGGGAAGGAACTGGATTAACACTTATGAAAAATAAATTACAGGCTGAGTGCTCGTTAGATGACTCTGAATTAATTTATTGATCTGAGGCTGGAGTGTTAGAAAAGAGAGGGGTAAAATAACTGACAGCACTTGATCCCCAGGCACACAGGACAAACAGAGGGATTGAGCAGCATTTTCCTGGCACCTCTTTGATTTGAGATCACTGAATTCCATGGAGGGGCAGAGCTGCTGGACTCAGGTCACCCACGGCCCTCTCGGGGCAGGAGGAAAAACTGGAGGGACTTTCCTGGCTTGAGCAGCCTGCCAGGGGCCAGGGGAGGAGCTGAGTGCTGTGGGATGCTGTGCCCTGCCCCAGCAGTGGGAAATCTCCCTCCTGAAGGTGCTGTTGAAAGAAAAAAAAGCCCTTTGCAGGGTGGGGAGGAACATCCCTGGGCCAGGGCTCAGGGTGCTGGGGGGGTCTCCATCCTAGGAGGTGCTCAGAGCTTGTCTGGGGAAGGTCCTGAGCTGCCTGATGGACTGAGAGCCTGGCTCTGCTTTGAGCTGGGGCTCAGCCCAGAACATCCTCATGGTCCCTCCCAACCTCACTTCACCTGAAATTAATGCAGATAACTCCAGACACAAGAGAGCTTTTACTCCACCTTGCCTGTCCAAGCAGGGCAGGAGCAGTGCTGGGAGCCCCTGAGTACAAACCATCAGTGGCCTTGTGCAAAAAGCACCCCTGAAAGGTTGGCTTGAACAATTTATTTCTTTTTTTTTTTGGCCAAATATTTGTAGAAACTGCAAAGGGCATTTGCCATTTCCTTTTTTATTGCAAGCTGTGCCCTCCCTCAAGGTGCTCTCTTGCCCTTTTGCAAGCCTGCTCTGGTGAAACAAGTTCCAGTGAAACTTGGCAGACTTCAGCAGTAGAAAGTGAAACTGGGGTTTCTTTTTAAAGGCTGAAAGCAAATCCAGCTCAGGAGTGGCCAGGCCACTAAAAACAAAGATATCAGAGTCCCTGGGTGCCTCTCCCTGCCTTGTCTCCTTCCTTGATAATGAGCTGGCTGGGGCAGCAGGCACCCACAGCTCAAAACATCCCAGGGACCTCATCCACCAGGCTCTGGGTTAATAGGGTTTGGGGAAAAATGATCCCTAGGGTGAGCTCAGAGAATCCCACTGCTTGGGTTTGAACAGAAAGCAGGATCTGAAGCACTGGGCTGAGTAAATGAAGAGCTGCCCTAACGAGGGGCTCATCACAGAGCTCAGGGTGAGGCTTTCCACTCTGGTCAGTGTGGGTGTGCTCTTACTGGTGTTACTGGTGCTGCTTTTGGTGTCGTGGCATTCCTTGGCACAGGTCAGCACTGCCCACCCAGCCTCAGCACCATCCTGGAAGCAGTGGGATGGGGTTGCTGGGATGCCTGTTGCAACCCTGGATGGAGGAAGGGAAGAGCTTGGGGGGATTTCTTTGCCCTGAAGGCTCCTGTGGCAACCATCTGGGTGTTGATGATTGGGTCAAAACTTTTCTTTCCTTTTTAAATTTTTTTTTCCCTTATTTCTTTCCTGGAGACAGGTTTGGGGTTGGTGCAGCAGCTCAGCTCCAGGATCTCATCCTCTCCCTCCACACTGGACATAAATCCTCCCAGAGGAAGGAGAAATCCACTGGTGAGGAGCAGGGTGAGCATCACTGGCAGGGGGGAGCCTGGGTGGGAGGCAGAGGACGGGGGTCCTAAAGCAGGAGCAGTTCTTCAGATTAAAGGCTTTGCTGATGTCTACTGAAACAAGAGCCTCCAGGCTTCCATTAATTAACAAATTAGCTCATCAAGAGTCTCCCTAATTTGTCAAATATAATGCTGCCCTATTAATTAAACAAGAGGAGGGATTTTAATTTGCCAGGCAAAATTGCACATTCAATTGATAAATGACTCGTTTAAACCCTTCTTAGATCCCAGAATCAGTGACAGGGACAAGTGAGGCCTCAGCACTGGGCTCCTCCAACCCCTCCTTGTCCCCTGCCACTGGTCCCAGCACCTCTGTAGCACCAGATTCTCCTTGTGTTTAATTGACCCATCTGCTAATTGGGTCTGATCACATCCAGCTGCTTGTTCTTCATCCCCTGCATCCCCTTAGCTCCCTGGTTTCTGCTCCTGGCAATGATTTGGCTGTCCTGGGCTTTTTCTGGCCTTGGGAGATGCTGAGCTGGGGGTGCTTCACCCCCAGATGTGCCAGAGAAGCAGCATCAAGCCAGGGTACCTCAGATTCCCCTTTCCCAACCCATTTTATTTTATTTTTTTCCCCTAAATTAAAGAGAATTCTTAACAGGGGAGCAGGTGAATTCATGTGGAGTCCTGCCCTGAGTTTTCAATTTAGCTGCATTGATTTATAAGGGCTTGGAAATGACTGAATCCTCCTCAGAGGCAGCACCTCTACGTGAGCTTCATTCCCCAGCAGGCCAGGCCTTGTGGCAGGGACCTTCTGTGTCTCCCCCAAGGCACCAGTAATGAGGATTTTCTCTGCAACCTGCAGTAAATAAAGATCAGGAATTCATTAGCACAAGAATTTGTCATATATGGAGCAAGGACTGGAGGAAAATGGGGAGTGTGGGAGTTATCATGAACATAATATATGAAGCAATTTGGATTCAGGAGAAGGCACTTTGAAATTTTATTGAATTTTCTTTTTTTTTTTTTCTTTATTGTGTAGGCATGGTTGGGTGATTTCTGAGGGAGCTGGAGATTAAAAAATACACAGGCAAGAAGAAGTGACCTTCCTTTGCTGCTGCTCCCTGTTGCCTTGAAGCTCACAGACACAATGAACCAGGAGCCTGAAAAGCTCTGAAATCCACCCAAAACCAGAGCAGCCCACGTTGGATCATTTCACTTTCTCTTCCCAGTGAGTGCTGGTGTATAAATTACCTTTTGGTGTAAAATTGCATTATGGCACCACAGGACATAAAGCAGAGACAAACCTTATTCAATTACTCATAATTAACTTGCTGGCCCCTCCAGGAAAGCTGGGGAGAGGCAGTTGGTCCCTCCAGCTTTGCAAGGATGCAGCTAAGGTGATGTCCAGCCCTACATCCCTCTTTTCTCCCTAATTGCTCCATGGATTTACACCATGGAGCTGGGGAATGACATTTCTCTCCTTCTTGGACTTCCAGCCCTGGGAAATAAACAGCAGCTCCTTGAGGAACAACTCAGGAGATAATTACAAGGAATGGCTGATAAGCCCCATGCTCCCTGGGGAGTGGTGTCTGGGAGAGGTGCCCAAGGCCACCGTGTCACCAGGGCTGGCTCCAGAGGCAGTTCCTGAAGGCTCCCAAAGTGTTCCTGCTGGATCCCAGGTGGGTGTTTGCTTTATGGAACATCTTGTCCCTTGTCAGAGGGAGCTGGGCTGTCCTCTGCTTTCTCTCTGATGCCATCTTCGAAGTAAATTGCCAACCATTTATCTATTTTTAAAATATTTATATCTATTAATATCTATATTAATATCTATTTTATTTATTAATGCATTATATGCAATATTTTTATATGTGTATATAGAATTATTTTCATTTATATCATCTCAATATAGCAGGAAAGCTGCTGGGTCACCCCACTCAGCACCCAGTGCTCACATCCTGGGATGATGGGTACAGGGACACCCCACCCATCCAGGCTTCTCACCCTTTTTGGGCACCCTGAGGGGGCTGATCCTGCCCTGAGGGTGCCCCAGGGGGGACTGTGCTGGTGCAGCCCATGGCAGGAGATGCTCCTGCTTCCCCCATCACTCCAGTTTTTAGGTAGCTGTGAACCTGAGCAATGGTGTTGTACCTGGGGATCCCATTTTTTGCCCCAAGTTTTCATGGGGATGGGAACTGCAGCTCCTGGGTTACCCAGGGTTCATGTCAGGCCCTTTCTTTTGAGGTTAAAAAAGGATAATAAGCAAAATGGAAGTAATTTAAACAGACACTTTGTGCTGTCTGTGTTCCAGCAGCTCAGTTCAGTGCAGTATGTATTATTTATGGCATTTTATTAATATGCAAATCAGCACCACTTGATTGGCTCTCCTGGCCTGCTGCCAAGATCCTTATAAATTATCAAAGTGCCTGGATGGCTGGAACAAAGTGGGGGAGCCCTGGAGGTCCCTTCCTGGAGAGGAGGAGTGGGAAAAAAAATCCTCAAAAAAGGGGAGGTGAGCACTGGTACTGGGTGGTTTCTCTCCCAGTCCCTGCCTTTAACTGGGAGCAAAAAGTGACAGGGATGGATTTCTGTGCCCCTGGGGCTGAGGTGTAAATCACACACAGGAGTTTTCTGAGTTTTGATGTGGTTTGGGACGGGTGGGTTTGAAATTTTCTGCAGACTAATGACAAGTTAATAATAGCCTGGCAGAGAGAAAATTAGCAGAGGGGGGTTGGGTGTTTTTTTTCTTTTTTGCTTCTTATAAAGCCAAAGCTGCTGCTTCTGGCCTCATCTTGGTCTCTTACGTGGAGGGAAATCCCTGGTGGGGTTGGATGAAATGCTGCTGAGCTGCTTCCCCTGAGGGCCACCAAATGTCACCAGCGTGTCACCAGCCCTGTTAGGAACCAGCACATCCATTGGCTCATGGAAAAACTCTCCAGTATCTGAGAAGCTGTCAATTTATGAATGTTTTATGTGCCCTCTGGTGTCACCATGGCACAGCCTTGCTCTGTGCCTCAACAAGGCCAAGTGCTGGGTCCTGCACTTTGGCCACAACAACCCCATGGGGAGCTCCAGGCTGGGCACAGAGTGGCAGAAAGGGAGCTGGGAGTCTGGATTGCCAGGAAGCTGAAGAGGAGGCAGCAGTGTGCCCAGGTGGCCAAGAAGGCCAATGGCATCCTGGGCTGGCTCAGGAACAGCGTGGCCAGCAGGTCCAGGGAAGGGATTCTGCCCCTGTGCTCAGCCCTGGGGAGGCCACAGCTTGAGTCCTGTGTCCAGTTCTGGGCCCCTCAGCTCAGGAAGGAGCTTGAGGTGCTGGAGCAGGTCCAGAGAAGAGCAAGGAGGCTGGGAAGGGATCCAGCACAAGTCCTGTGAGGAAGGGCTGAGGGAGCTGGGGGTGTTGAGGCTGGAGAAGAGGAGGCTCAGGGGAGACCTCATCACTCTCTCCAACTCCCTGAAAGGAGGTTGGAGCCAGGGGGGGGTTGGGCTGATATCAGTGGGACAAGAGGGCATGGATTAAAGAATTTTTTCCTAATATCCAACCTAAACCTCCCCTGGCAGAGCTGAAGCTCTGCCAGGGGAGGTTTAGGTTGGATATTAGGAAAGAATTTCTTTACTGAGAGGGTGCTCAGGCATTGGAATGGGCTGCCCAGGGAAGGGGTGGATTCTCCATCCCTGGAGATATTTCAAAAGAGCCTGGATGTGGCACTCAGTGCCATGGGCTGGGAACCACGGGGGGAGTGGAGCAAGGGTTGGACTTGATGAGCTCTGAGGTCCCTTCCAACCCAGCCCATTCTGGGATTCCATGATCTCTGGGTTCCCCTTCCTTGGCTGGAGGTGACAAACTCCTGGAGCTGTGACACGTGGCAGGGATTATGGCTGCTCCAGAGGGAGGCAAGGGGCTGAGCTCCCCCCAGAGCCCCCCCCCGGGTTAGATTAGGCTGTCTGTGAAGAAACTTAATTGATTCTTTAGGTTTAAAGCCTTTTCATCTGCAGAGCCAAGCCCTGCTGCTGGTAATTCTCTGTGATGTGACAGGGAACATTTGCCTGCAGCTCCATGGTGCAGCTTTCCCAGCCCCCTGCTCCCCTTTGGGCTCTGATTTGTTTTCTTTCCAAAGCAAATTTGGGATCTGGCTTCCATCAACAGCACTAATTAATCTCTTTCAAGATATCCCAACGTCTATTTATTTATTTATTTATTTACTTATTGTAACAGTCCCCAGCTAAAGGGTATCCTGGGCATCCCTGACAGTCCCCGGGAGGAGGTTTTTGCATCCAGTTTGGGGCTGAGTTTTGGATATCTGGCTATCCAAATCCTCACCCAGCTGTAGGAAGAAGCTGATGGAGCCCCCAGCAAGGACACAGGTATCCCAGCACCACCAAGCAGCTCTCTCATTGCTCCAGAAATAGTCCCACTGCTGGCACAGGCTCGGGAAGAAAATGTCTTTTGCTGTTATTTTTAACGGGGTGGGGGGAACAAAGCCCCTGGGGACCTGCACCAGGGCCACTCCCTGGCCAAAACCAGACCCAAAATGGCATTGCTTGCTTGGAGGGGTGCTGAGCAGGGATGCTGAGCTTTCCTGCAGGGAAACAGCAAGATGCTTCCCAGCCCAGAACCCCCCAGCCCCTGCACCCATCCCTGGGGGTGAAGGGAAGCAGGATGAGGCCACTGGCAAAACCAGAGCACCAAGCAAGCTCCCAAACACTTGTGTCTGCAAAGCCATGCTCTGTGGGGTGGGGATAGCCCAGAAATCCTTTTTCCTGGACAACTGGACTGATATATTTGGGGTGATGCTGAGCTTCTGGCAAATTTAATAACCTGGGGGTAAATTTAGGCTGCAGAGCATTCCCATTCCCTCCTGCCTGAACAGCTGGGGGATAAAAATCCTTCAGATGAGCTACAGGCTCTGAAGTGAAAAAGCAGAACCATTCCTGGGAATTCAGCTTCCTGGTCCTCATGTTCCCAACCCACCTTGCAGGAGGGGAAGAGCCCAGAGGGGTTGGCTGCACCCCACCAGCCTTCCCAGGGAATTCCTCTGGGAGTCTGAATCCCAAAGGATTCAACCCAGCTCTCAGTCATTAAATCTTTCTGAGCAAGTGTTCCAGATTTATAGCAATGTCCCGAGAGGAAAAATGTAATTTTATATTCCCCATTAATCTCACACAACAAAACAGATGGAGAGGATCCATCAGGGAATTCTAATTAATTAATGGAGGCGATGAGGACTGGCATGGAACTCCCAGAAAGGAGCTGGAATTGCTCTTGGTTTAATCCCTTACTTGGTGGCCTGGCTGTGTGGTCTTCCCCTCATCCCTGTGGCCTCAGCTGGGTGAGGGATCCAGCAGCAGGATGGAGGGAAGCATCTCCTGGGGGATGCAGAGCATCTTGGAGCTCTGCCCCTGGAGCAGGAATGGCCCCATCCTGGCACTGGGGTCGGGTGGGATATGGTGGGATGGGGCTGGATATGGTTGGGATAAGGTGGAATGGGGCTGGATATGGTGGGATGGGGTAGGATATGGTGGGATGAGGCTGGATATGGTTGGGATGGGGTAGGATATGGTCGGGATGGAGCTGGATATGGTTGGTATGAGGTGGGATGGGGTGGGATATGGTTGATATAAGGTGGGATGAGATGGGATATGGTGGGATGGGGTGGGATATGGTTGGTATAAGGTGGAATGTGGTGGGATGAGGCTGGATATGGTTGGGATGAGGTGGGATGTGGTGGGATGAGGCTGGATATGGTTGGGATGAGGTGGGATGGGGTGGGATATGGTTGGGATGAGGTGGGATGAGCTGGATATGGTTGATACAAGGTGGGATGAGATGGGATATGGTGGGATGGGGGGGATATGGTTGGGATAAGGTGGGATGGGGCTGGATATGGTGGGATGGGATGGGATATGGTTGGTATAAGGTGGGATGTGGTGGGATGAGGCTGGATATGTTTGGTATGAGGTGGGATGGGGTGGGATATGGTTGGGATGGAGCTGGGTATGGTTGGTATGAGGTGGGATGGAGCTGGATATGGTGGGATGGAGTGGGATATGGTTGGTATGAGGTGGGATGGAGCTGGATATGGTTGGATGGGGTGGGATATGGTTGGGATGGAGCTGGATATGGTTGGTATGAGGTGGGATGAGGTGGGATGAGATGTTTCCAGCCCCAGCATCCCCCCAGGTTTGGCTCTGCAGGGTTCTGCCCCCTTCCCAGGCCACGTTGCTATTTATAAGCCTGGAGTTGCACAAGGCTGGGGATGGGTTTTGAGGTTTTTCCATGATTGTATCAAATCAGCAAAACGGGGCAAGCTCGGGGCTGGCATCCTGGATGTGGGCAGGGAGGTTTCGTTTCCACTCAGCTGGTGAGGCAGGGCTGGGCTGGGCTGTGCAGCCGAGAGCAGGAGGGATGAGTTTCCTGCAGCCTGGAGAGACCCAGCCAGGATGATCCCTGGGGATAACCCTGCTCCTGGGCTGGGGCAGGCTCGGGCTGTGTCCTTGATGCTCATTTTCCGACCATTTTTTTCTCCAAGGCTGAGCCCGGGTGAGGGAAAGCATTGCTGAAGGATGGAGAAAGCTCCCCCAGAGAGGGAAAAAAGCTTCCTGCAATTTCTTCCCCATGACATCTGCTTCAGGATGACTCAGGCAGGTTCCCACCACCCCCACACAGAGGAGAGGAGGGTGAAGACCCGCCACAGCTGGGCTAGACCTGCTGGGCTCCCCCCTGCCACCCACCTGGGCTGGGATGTGGGTTTTTTGGTTTTTTTTTTTTTGTTTTTTTTTGGGGGGGGGGGGGTCATAATAAACCCAGATCAACCATTTCCCCCATCCCACTGAATTTAGAGCTGCTCAGCATGGGTGGCACTGGATGGGGGTGGCACTGGGTGTGTTTGCCAGGGATGTGGTGGATGCCAAGGACTCCTCTGGGGTGGGGGAGGTCAGTGGTTTGCTGAGCAGGCTGTGCCCCAAAAAGGGAAACCCCAAACCACAGCTCAGGGCTGTGACATTTCAGCCCCTCTCAGCATCTTTCTCACTTCACTGTCTTGCTGAGCACGGGGTCAGCACCCCTGGGCTGCCTCCTGCCCCCTGCAGCACCCTGCACCCTGCCCCCTGCCCCCTGCCCTGCCCAGGGGGGAGCAGGAGGTCCCTGGGGAAGGTCTGGGAGGCAAAGGGATGGATTGATCCTGCCCAGCTCCTGCCCCAGTGCTGGGGGCTGTGAGGCTCAGCATTGCTGGGGAAACTGAGGCTCAGGACCCCTGGGCCCTGGGGAGCATCCGTGGCCAAACCCCAACTCCTTGGGATGGTTTTTTTCTTTTGTTTTTTTTTTTTTTTTTTGGGATCCTTCCCGGGCTGTCCGTACAGCTATGGAGAATTAATTATCCTTAATACAGAAAAATCTTTCTGCTGGGGAGAGAGGTGGTGACAAGCCCAGAGCTGCTCTGTCCTGAAGGGATGGATCCTGCTCCTTCCTCCCTGCTTCCTGCTGCCAGGAGGAGGTGAGGGGGGGTGGGAAATGGGGGCATCACCCCCGAACCCCCTCGTACTTCCCAGGCACTGGGTTGATCCACAGGGCTGAGGGAAGCGTGGGGAGGGACACGGGGAGGGACACGGGATGTCCCCGGTGCCACATCAAGGCACTGGGAGTTCTCCCAACCTCCTGCTCGGCGTGGGTGGGGGCTGCTCAGCTGTCCCAGCGCGGGGGCTGTCCCGGAAAACCTCCCCCTCTCCTCTCCCTGGATCCCCCCTGAGCCCCATCCCCTCCTCCGGCCCCGTCCGGTGCCCCCCCGGTGTTCTTGGGGTTTGGGGTGTGGGGTGGTGACGGAGCTGCCACCGCATCCTGGCGGTAATGAAACCCATCGGGGAGCAGAGCCCGCGGTTTGGGAGCCAGATTTGGGGAAGGGAAATGACTCAACGGCTTGGAAGGAGTCGGGGGTGGTTGTGAAAAAGAAGGGGGGGTGGTGACGGTGGGCAGCGGGTGACCCGGGATGGGGACAACACAGCCACCTGCCTTCCCGTGGGGACCGGCATCGCTCCGGAGCCCTCTGGGCTTCGTTGTCCCTCCTTAGGGCAGCGTGTTCCCGGCTGGGGGGTTGCGGAAACCGGGACAGGAAAGGAGGTCCCTTGGGAAGCAGCTTGTTGCTTCCTCACGCTGGGTCGTGGCAAGATCCGGGCCAGCGTTCCCAGCTCCCGGCGTCACACCCTCTTCCAGCTGTTGCTGGCGGAGGGAGCATCGTGCTGCCAAGAAATTCCCGGTGATGGATGTGGCCGCAACTCCTTCCCCCTCCCCTCGCCCTTAAATCCGTCCGGGAGCAGCTCGGTCCCCTTCTCCCCAGCCTCGGGATGCGATCCCGTTCCTCCCCGCTGAGCCGTCGGGGCTGGGCTCAGCACCTCCTTCCTCATCCTCGCCGGGCACCCCGGCCCCGGAGAGCCTGGCACCACAGCAGGTACCCGAGGAGCTGGAAAAATGGATATGGGAAGAGGGGAGAGAGGGGGAGCCTTGAAGGGGGAGCTGGGGTGAGGGTGGGTGCTGCAGGATGGGGCAGAGCCCACCCGGGCGACCTGTCCCACCAGGAGCCTCCTGGGTGGGAGGCTCCCACGGGTGCCTCCCACGGGTGTTTGTGGAGCCTTCCCACGGGTGTTTGTGGCTTTTGGAAAGGAATTGCAGCTCTGGGTGCCAGGAGGAGGTGGCTTCAGCAGGGGACAGAGGGTTGGCATCCCTTGGGGACCTGCCATCTGCCACCAAGGCCACAAACGTGGTGTCACCCGGGTCACCGCTGGCACCTGCGGAGCTGCGGCTCCGACCTGGGGGTCCCACGGAGCAGGGACCCCAAAGCGTGTCAGGGTTGGCACCTCCCTGCCTGGTGCAGACCTCAGGGGTTTTTTTGTCTCCCTTCTCCATTCTCCGAAGCAGCCGATCCGGGCACATCAGCAAAATTTCTCCTGATTCAGCCCCGGGGATGTTGTGACACCGAGTTGTGCAAAGAGGCTTCGGAATCCACCACCGGTTCCTCTTCTGCTGCTCCTGCACCCCTGTGGTGGGACTTGATGTCCCCACGTCCCCAGAGGCATCACCTGCTGTCCCCTGGGTTGGGTTTGGTGGCAGTTTTCCCATGACGGTGCCACCGGCTCTGAGGAAATTGGGATTTCCTCCTGCTGGAAGAGCCAGAGTTTGGATCTTGGTTCTTTGGATCTCCGGCTCTTGGCTTTGCCCTGCTCGCTGCTGCCCGGGCTGGAGGGGATGTCCCTGGTGCAGGTGTTCTGCTCCAGCTCCTACGTGTCCATGAATTTTAAGTATTTCCCTCGGGATCAACTTCCCTGGCCCCAGCTGGAGGTTTGTGGCCCCCGTTGGATCACGGGGTGCTGCCCCTCTGCCCAGGGTCCTGCTGCATCCATCCCTGGATCCCAACCCAGCACAGCATGTGGGATGAGCAGCTGGGAAGAGGCAGGACCTGGTGAGCAGTGGTGGGAAGGGGGTGGCAAAGCCAAGGGGGGGACACGGTGTCCTCCAGGGATGGCTTTGGGGTCCTGCATTTTCCAGGGCAGGAACGTCCCGGGTGCTGGGACTGGGATATGGGGAGCTGGGACCTGAGAGTCCTGGGAAGCTGGGACAGGATGGTCCTGGGAAGCTGGGACATGGGGCTCCTGGAAAGCTGGGACATGGGTGTCCTGGGACATGGGTGTCCTGGGACATGGGTGTCCTGGGACATGGGGCTCCTGGGGATCTGGAATACCAGGGGTCCTGGAGAGCAGGTGCCCCTCATTCCCCTCTCCCTGGGGACAACACGACCATGGCTTTTTGCATCAGTGAGAGCTGCCCAAACCCTGCCTGAGGGATGGATCCCAGGGGAATCCCGGGCTGGGACACATCCCCCAGGACACCCAGCTCTCCTCTCCCCTCTCCATGTCCAGCCAAACCCCCTCTACCCACAGTCCCAAGTCCCCACATCCTGCCCCCGAGGATCGCTTCCCCCTTCCCAGGCACTGCCCAGCTCTGCTCTGAGCCCAGCAGCTGCTTTATACCACCAGCTGCAGTTATATTTTCTTTTTTTTTTCCTTTTTTTTTTATTCACCCTCCCATCAACAACTCAGTTGCATCCTTCCTGGCATGAGGGAGCTCAGCCAGACCCTCAGCACCCTCTGCTCGGGTGCTGAAACCATTTAACCCCCAGGTTGGCTGCGTGCGAGCCCCAGGGAGCTTCTGGAAGGAGCAAGGACGTTTAATCCAGCTCTCAAACCCCCAGGGATTTATCAAACTCAGGTAAATACTTGTTTCATTTTGTTTTTTTAAATAGCAATGTATTATTTTATATCTATCTGGGAGGGAGGGTGTTGCTGCAGCTGTCTGAAAATCATCGCTTTGCTCAAGGGGGTTGTGTCCAGTTGAGGTTTTTTGCTCCTCTCTTATTTTAAAGTGGGTTTAGGGTTTGGCAGCCTGGGTGGGGGTGACCTCCAGGGTCCCGACGTGCAGCACACATTGGTCACCACCACCCAAAACCTCAATTTTTTTCCGATTTTCCATAAAATCTGCAACTTTTGGGGGTTCGCAGCCTGCGCTGCCGGGAGCCCCCGCGGTGGCTTTGCAGGTGGGAAAGCAGCAGAGAGAGGAGAGGAACTGGGTGGGAATTTGGAAGGGGGTTGGGAGAAGGGGAGGGGGGGGACATCCTTATGAGTGTGGCAGTGTCACCTCGGTGGGGACAAGGGGACAAGGAGCTTTTCTTTGCCAGGCTGATCAACATGCAGGGAACGTGGCACGCAGCTGCCAGCCGGGAGCTGGAGGATGCTCCAGGAGGGATCCAGGGTGACTTTCCCACCTCTGGGGGGGACAATTTGTCCCCCATCCCCAGCCACGGTCACGTCCAAGCCTCTGGCAGCAGGAGGGACAGAATTTTATTTCCTTTTTCTTGGTTTCCTTCCTCTTTGCACTCAAAAAATCCCGAGCAGCCTCGCAGGTGGCACCTGAGCCTCTCTCCTCACCAGTGGTGTCCCCAAAGCTTCTGGTGGCTTTGTCCCCAAGCAGATGGGGTTGGGGACGTTCTCACAGGGTTGTGGCAGGTTTGGGAGCCCTAAAGAGGATGGAAATTCCTTGGGATTGCAGTGGTTTGTGCCCTGTCCCACTCGCCTGGGCTGGTGGGATGCAGGGGGGAGGATGCTCAGGAAAAAAGGACTTTTCTTGGCTTTGTGATGCCTGCAAAGTGCCAGGAGAGCCTTGGGTTAATAGCAACCTATATATATATATATTTAAAAAAAAAAAAAAGAGAGGAGATGAAGAAACTTTTATGATCTTGGAAGCAGCTTGAGTCATCCTGAGCAGCCCAGACACACAAACTGCCCTTTTTAAAGGAAATCTTTGCCCGGGGAGCTGCAAACACCCAAGATTTTCCCTTTTTCGTGCTCAGCCCTTCACAGGCACAGAGAGGGTGGGAGCAAAGGGAGGGAACAGCTCCATCCAGGCTCCTGCTTCACAGCTTGGGCACTTTCTGTCCCTTTGCTGACTCCTGCAGCAGTTTCCCCCTGGGAAGAGCTGGCTGGGGGGGTTCTGAGGTTCCCCACCAGGGCCTGGAGGGCTCAGGGTGCCCTCTGCAGGGGGGTGACCCCAAACCATGCCTGGGGACAGCCCACAGAGCCCTGTCCCATCCCCACCCCCCTGCCCTGCTGGGTTCTGCCCAGACAAACACTGACTCAGGCTGTTATTCAGTCCCACCCTGGGCACAGCTGCTTTTTTTAAGGCTGCCTTTTCCAGACAGCCTTTTTTTTTCTTTTTTTTTTTTTTTTTTTTCCTTTTTTTCCTTTTCATCTCCCTGTTCACACGGGGGGAGGATGAAGCCTTAGCCAGGGGGTGCCAAAAGCTCCAGGGAAAGTGAGGAGAGGATGTGTCTGGATGCAGTGGCTGCAGGCAGAGCTTCCCCACCACCCTGCAGAGCTCTGTGCCTCAGTTTCCCCTATTTCCCTCCTCCTCAGGGGTGTGGGGAGCAGCTCCTCACTGTGCACAGCATCCTGCTGCTGCCATCCTGCATCCCTGTCCCCTCCTCACCCAGCTGGAGGGTTGGGGGGGATGGGGGGGGTGGCAGGGCTGGGACCACATCCAGAGGCAGCTTTTGGGCAGACTGGAGCTGGAGAGGGATTTGGGGCTGAGCTGTTCATTCCTGGGCACGTTTTGGGGTGGTTGGTTCACCTCGGGGGTTTGGGACTCCATCCCAATAATCCTGCAGGGCCCGGGATGCTGTGCAGCATCTGTCCCCGTTGCCATGGCAACCGGGGTCTAAAATCAGGGTGAGCTGGAGCTGGGACCCCCCGAGCTGCTTTCCCATTCCTTCTGCTTCCTTGTTTTTCCCCCTGGAAATCCCTGGCAGGGGTCTGGATCCCGGTGGGGATCCAGGGGGGATCCAGGGGGGATCCAGGGGGGATCCAGAGGGGATCCCCCCCTCTCCCTGTGGAACCCCAGGCTGGAAAAATGTGGGTGCTGGAAAAAAAAAAATGGGACTTGGGATGGAGCCTGCACCCCCCAGCCCCACAGTGGGGGGGTGGGACAGGAGGGGATATCCCTCTGGAACTGGGAATTCCGGGGAGTGGGGTTTGTGGGGTTTTCCAGAGTCCTGCAGCATCAGGAGGTGCTCAGGGGCTGCTCTGCTGCCTTTACCTGGCTTTGTTTGGGTTCAGTTTGTTGCTTTTCTTTGGGTTTAGTCAGATTTATTCAGGTTAATTCAGTTTTTCCCAATTTTCTTTGGGTTTGTTTGGGTTTAGTTTGTTGCTTTTCTTTGGGTTTATTCAGATTTATTCAAGTTAATTCAGTTTTTCCCATTTTTTGGGGGGTTTATTCAGATTTATTCAGGTTAATTCAGTTTTTCCCATTTTTGTTTGGATTTATTCAGCTTTATTCAGGCTAATTCCGTTTTACCCATTTTTCTTTGGGTTTAGTTTGTTGCTTTTCTTTAGGTTTATTCAGATTTATTCAGGTTAATTCAGTTTTACCCACTTTTCTTTGGGTTTATTCAGATTTATTCAGGTTAATTCAGTTTTTCCCACTTTTCTTTTGGTTTAGTCAGGTTTATTCAGGTTAATTCAGTTTTTCCCATTTTTCTTTGGGTTTAGTTTGTTGCTTTTCTTTTGGTTTATTCAGATTTATTCAGGTTAATTCAGTTTTACCCACTTTTCTTTTGGTTTAGTCAGATTTATTCAGGTTAATTCAGTTTTACCCACTTTTCTTTTGGTTTAGTTTGTTGCTTTTCTTTGGGTTTATTCAGCTTTATTCAGGTTAATTCAGTTTTTCCCACTTTTCTTTGGGTTTATTTGATTCTCTTCCAGTTGATCGGGTCGGATTTGGGTTTCTTTGATTTCCCCCCAGTATATACCAGTTCCTCCAGTCCAACCCTGCCCAGAGGCACTGGGGGAGGCAGAAGGCAGCCCTGGCATCCATGCCCAGAGCTGGATTTCTGGGCATCCCCTTCCCTCCCTCGGGCTTCTCCATCCCCGGATCCGGCTCAGTTTCCCTCCCACCCCTCCCCCCGCCCGTCTGGGGCAGCCACGGAGGAGTTTTTGCCCAGAAAAATATGGATTTGAACATTTTCTGCTTTTCCAGCCGTTTCCTGGTGCCTTCCCAAGAACAACAGCCCTGACCTCATCCTCCCCTGCAGGATGCTGGCGTTGGGAGCTCCCGTTGGGAATCCCACCCTGCATCCCAAGGATCCCAGATCCCAGGGATCCCATCCCAGATCCCGTGGGCTCAGCCTTCCCAGCCCCCCTGCTGTGGGAATGATGGGGCTGTTGGGAGATAAAAGGAATTTTTTTTATTTTTTTGGGGTAGATCCCACGCAGGCTCCGTGCTGGGGGGGTGGGAGGACAGAACAGATGCTGAGCAAAGTGGGGTTGGCTCCAGCCAGAATTTTTGGGGTTTTTTTTCAAAGAGGAGTCCTGAGAGACGTTGGTGGTTTTGTGGATTTTTTTTTTTAATTACTTCTTGCCAAATTTTGGAGGTTTTTTTTTTTTAATTTTTCCTTGCCAAATTTTGGACTTTTTTTAAAAAAATTTTCTTGCCAAATTTTGGATGATTGTTTTTTTCTTAATTGTTTACTGCCAAATTTTGAAGGTGTTTTTTTTTTTTTTCTTGCCAAATTTTGGAGGTGTTTTTTTTAAATTTTTTCTTGCCAAATTTTGGAGGGGTTTTTTTTTTAATTTTCCCTTGCCAAATTTTGGAGGTGTTTTTTTAAAATTTTTTCTTGCCAAATTTTGGAGACTTTTTTTTTTTTAATTTTCCCTTGCCAAATTTTGGAGGTTGGTTTTTTAAATTTTTTCCTGCCAAATTTTGGAGGTGTTTTTTTTAATTTTTTTCTTGCCAAATTTTGGATGATTGGTTTTTTTTTAATTTTTTCCTGCCAAATTTTGGAGGGTTTCTTTTTTAATTTTTTCTTGCCAAATTTTGGAGGTTGTTTTTTTTTAAATTTTTTCTTGCCAAATTATGGAGGTTTTTTTGTTGCTTTTTTTTTAATGAGGTTTCCCTGCAGCCACCCCTCAGGTTCCTGGAGCCAATCCCATCACCTGCTGAAGCCGAGCCCTGATGTCCCCTTCGGTGCTGAACGGGGCTGCATCCAGCTGGGGGCTGCTCACCAGTGGTGTCCCCAGGGATCAGTGTTGGGCCCAGTGCTGTTCAATATCTTTAGTGAGGATTTAGATGAGGGGATTGAGTCCATCAGCAGCAAATTTGGAGATGACACCAAGCTGGGGGGAGTGTGGATCAGCTGGAAGGCAGGAGGGCTCTGCAGAGGGACCTGGACAGACTGGAGAGTTGGGCTGATCCCAAGGGGATGAGGTTCAACACAAGAACCCCATGGGGAGCTCCAGGCTGGGCACAGAGTGGCAGAAAGGGAGCTGGGAGTCTGGATTGCCAGGAAGCTGAAGAGGAGGCAGCAGTGTGCCCAGGTGGCCAAGAAGGCCAATGGCATCCTGGGCTGGCTCAGGAACAGCGTGGCCAGCAGGTCCAGGGAAGGGATTCTGCCCCTGTGCTCAGCCCTGGGGAGGCCACAGCTTGAGTCCTGTGTCCAGTTCTGGGCCCCTCAGCTCAGGAAGGAGCTTGAGGTGCTGGAGCAGGTCCAGAGAAGAGCAAGGAGGCTGGGAAGGGATCCAGCACAAGTCCTGTGAGGAAGGGCTGAGGGAGCTGGGGGTGTTGAGGCTGGAGAAGAGGAGGCTCAGGGGAGACCTCATCACTCTCTGCAACTCCCTGAAAGGAGGTTGGAGCCAGGGGGGGGTCAGGCAGATATCAGTAGGATAAGAGGGCACAGACTAAAGAATTTTTTCCTAATATCCAACCTAAACCTCCCCTGGCAGAGCTTCAGCTCTGCCAGGGGAGGTTTAGGTTGGATATTAGGAAAGGATTCTTTGCAGAGAGGGTGCTCAGCCATTGGAATGGGCTGCCCAGGGAAGGGGTGGATTCTCCATCCCTGGAGATATTTCCAAAGAGCCTGGATGTGGCACTCAGTGCCATGGGCTGGGAGCCACGGGGGGAGTGGAGCAAGGGTTGGACTTGAGGAGCTCTGAGGTCCCTTCCAACCCAGCCCATTCCAGGATTCTAGATGATTCCTCCTGAGCAGGGACCAGGGGCACCCAGCACCCAACCCAGCACCCAAACTCTGGTTCCTTCTCCTTCACCTGCCCAGCTGCCTGGGAAGGGCAAACCCAAGAGAAGGGAGCAGATGGGGGAGGGAGGAAAGGAAAAGAACAGAGGGGATTCAGACAAATAATCCATTAAATACAGCTTAGAAATGTCAGGCTGAATGTCCTGGGCCTGGCTGGGCTCAGCAATTAAAAAAAAAAAAATTAAAATAAAGAGGTGATTTAGTGTTAAAAATAGATGAGTGGGCTGGAAAGCCACAGGAAAGCCTCCCCAAACCCCAAGCTGGCAGGGGAGCAGTGGGGACAGCAGCCACCAGGGGCTGAGGGACAGTTCTCTGTCCCCTGGAGCTCAGCCCCTGGTGACACCAGGGGGCAGCTGGCAGGGGGGACATTTCCTGGGGGGGCTTCTCTCTCCCTGCTGGTAGAGCAACGTCTGGGCTTTTTTGGGGCTCTCCAGCTGAGGGTGGGATGGAGCAGGATGGGATAATGGGATGGGGTGGGGTACAGTGGGATGGGATGCAGTGGGATGCAGGGAGATGGGATGCAGGGTGGGATGCAATGGGATGGGATGCAGTGGGATGGGATGCAGGGTGGGATGCAGTGGGATGGGATGCAATGGGATGCAGTGGGGTGGGATGCAATGGGGTGGGATGCAATGGGATGCAATGGGGTGGGATGCAATGGGATTCAATGGGGTAGGATGCAGTGGGATGCAACAGGGGGGATGCAATGGGGTGGGATGCAATGGGATGGGATGCAATGGAGTAGGATGCAGTGGGGTGGGATGCAATGGGATGCAACGGGGTGGGGTGAAAGGTGGTGGTCCAGCCATGGAGCCGTAGGCTCCCCCATCTTTCTGCAGCTTTGCCTTTGGGAAGGTGATGACCTTCTGGGACAAAGCACTGGGTTGTGGTGGCTGTGACTGGGATGGCTCAGTGCCCAGGAACATGAGCACTCAGCAGGGTTCCAGTTCCAGCCCATTTTCTGAGCCCCTTCCTTCCACCAGCTTCAATTCAGCCTTTTGACCATCAAAGCTTCTCCAGCCTCCTTCCAGCTCCCAACTCATTCCCAGGCTTTGTGCTAAATTCTTATTTATTCCAGCTGCTGATAGGGAAGGGGGGAGTTGGGGCTGGGATTTAAGCCCCAGCTGGGACCTTTGCAGGAACTGCAGGAAGGAAGAGGAGGAAAAGCCCAGGGAGAAACAATGGGTTACAGCAAATCCCAGTGGGGATTTCAGAGCTGGGCTGGGGGGGAGGAGAGTCCAGGCTGGGTGGGCAGAACCAGGTCCCCTTCCCCCACATGGCCAGGTTCTAAGCTCTGGGCCTTTGATTAGAGCAAAGGTGTCCCTTCATTATCATAATGAACCTTTTCAAACACCATTTAATCAGAGAAAGAACCATCTGGGAGTCCAGGCCCTTCATGAATATTTATGGCATCAGCCACTGCTGAGAACTTGGCTGGGGAGGTCCTCAGGGTCCCACAAACCAAGTGCTGGGTGGTGTTGGGGCAGGATCCCTGCATGGGATCATCCTGACAGATCCCACCAGAACTCCCAGTCCCACGTGGGGATGTCTCCTGCCCAACCCAACCCAACCCAGCCTCTCAGGGTGGCTGCAGAGGGCTAAATCCTGGTGGCCAAGTCTCTGTTTCCTCCCTTCCCCTCCCCCCTGTCCCAGGGTGATGGATTCTGTTTGAGCTCTGCTTTGATATTCCAGCTCCATCCTTAGATCCACTGGAAACTGAGCCCCACATCCCACCAGGAATCCCCCCGTGGAGCTGAGTGAGGTGAGAGAGCCCAGGAGCAGGGTTGGAGCTGTGAGAGGTGAGAAGGTCCCACACCAGGTTCTTGGTGTCACTTGGGGACCTGGTGAGCCACGTCCTGGAGTTTCAACCCAATTTGCTCAGGAGAAAAAAAAAAAAAAAATAGAAAAATGCTAATATTGTGGAGCTGGGAAGGTCTCCAAGCTGTTAATGAGCTGTCAATGAGCCTCACTCCACATTTCCCCTGGAAGCCAGGGGGTAATAAAGCAGTTTTTGGCAGGATGAGGCTACAGCCACATCCTGGGGGAGACCAGGGACAGAAGCCTGGGGACAGAACCTGGGGCTGGTGGCTGTGGTCAGGGTGAGGAGCTGCAGGAGCATCTTCCTCTGGGGTCCCCAGGGATCCCCAGACCTGTGTGCTCTGTCCCTGTCCTGGTCTGGGCCAGGATAAAGGTGATTTTACTTTTGCTTTCAGCTCAGTCTCTTGTCTCTTGCATCCTTGTTAAACCGTGACAGTCCCCTCTTCCTGTGGCTCCTCTTCCACACGGGTCCCGGTGTCCCCCCCAAACCTGGTGATTAACCCCACGAGTTTCCTCAGCAGAAAGACCCAGAAAACAACCAGGCTGCCTCTTGTTTGCAGACCATGGCCTTGTCCAACTGGTCGGGTTCCCTGTTTGATGTGGATAACTACAGCGACTACTCAGACTACTCCTACGAGGAGATGAGCAACGTGTGGACGGAGCCATCCCACGACCCCAAAGACGTTGCCAGGATCCTCTCAGTCATCATCTACAGCCTGTCCTGCATCCTGGGCATCCTGGGCAACGGCCTGGTCATTGCCATCATCACCCTGAAGATGAAGAAGTCTGTCAACGCTGTCTGGTTCCTCAACTTGGCTGTGGCTGACTTCCTCTTCAACATCTTCCTCCCCATCAACATCGCCTACACGGCCATGAGCTACAACTGGATCTTTGGGACTGTCATGTGCAAGCTCAACTCCTTCCTCCTCATCCTCAACATGTACACCAGCGTCCTGCTGCTCACCACCATCAGCTTCGACCGTTACATCTCTGTCGTTTTTCCCGTTTGGTCCCAAAACCATCGTTCCACCAACCTGGCCTGCACGGTCTCCGGGATCATCTGGACCCTTGGGATCATCATGAGCTGCCCCTCCCTCGTCTTCCGAGACACGGCCCGGGACAGGGACTCCGTGGTTTGTTTCAGCAACTTCTCCCTCTCCAGGAACAAGTCCCACCAGGCCCTGGCACTGGTGAGGCACCAGACAGTGAACGTCACCAGGTTCCTGGCCGGCTACATCCTCCCCATCACCATCATCACCTCCTGCTACGTCGCCATCGTCCTCAACCTGCGCCGGAACCGCCTCGCCAAGTCCAAGAAACCCTTCAGGATCATTGTCACCATCATAGTCACCTTCTTCCTCTGCTGGAGTCCCTACCACCTCCTCAACCTGCTGGAGATAGAGCCCCAAATGGTCCCGCGCTCCGTCTTTGAGGTCGGGATCCCCCTCACCACGGCCCTGGCTGCCTCCAACAGCTGCATGAACCCCGTGCTCTACGTCTTCATGGGCCAGGACTTCAAGAAGTTCAAGGTCACCGTCCTGTCCAGACTGGTGAATGCCCTCAGTGAGGACACAGCTCACTCCAGCATCGTCCACAGGAGCTTCTCCAAGATTTCTTCCGTGACCGAGAAGGAGACCACGGTCCTCTAAACTCTAAACTGGTGGCCGCCACTGGGACCGGCAGCAGCAGAACTGGTGATGGGTGCTCTGCTGGTGTCCTCTGCCCCCCAGCCCTGTGTTAAAGCCCCCCAGCCTCGAGGGACGGGGACATTTCTGGGCCTTCTGAGTTGCCAGGGTGGCAACTGGGCTGGGGCACAAGGTCACGGATGTGGAAAAGTGGGAGAAAAGAGAGGGAAAGCTCCAGTGTCCTGCTCTGATGGGCACCTTGCACCCCTGGTGCCTTTGGCAGAGGGGTTTTGTTGGTTGGGATTCTGAGTCCCCAGGACTCCAAGCCGAGTGCTAGGGAGCTGGAAAGGCTTTGGGATGAGGATGGGAACTTCCAGTTGCTGCCCCCTGCCACCCCCCCGATCCAATTCTCCTGGGATCACAGAAATTCCTTTTCCCACCTCCTGGCAGCTGAACCAACACAACCCACTCAAAATGCATCCCTACAAACCAGAACCAGGGCAGGGTCCTCAGGGCAGGTGCCACCTTCTCAGGGGGGTTCCCCTCCTCCTCTCAACCCCACCAGGAATCACCCCAACCCCTGGGACACCGTGGGACACCGTGGGACACGTCACCTCCCTCCCCCTCTCTGGGTTTTTTAGCAGTGACAGAGGTTTTGTTGGCCCCGAACAGGGAGCAGGGTGTTGGCTGCAGCCCCCACAGGGATGGGAAGGTCCAAGATGTTGAGTTGTGGTGTCCCTGCTGCCTCCCTCCTCCTCTTCATCAATGTCACCAGGGGGTTAATGACACCCCAGCCACCTCCATGTGACAATTGCAGTGTCCAGAGATGGGGCCTTAGGGCCACCCCCTGTGTCCAGCCCTGAGACCCCAACCCCAGCCCAGCACTCCCAGCCCCACCCCTTGCACCCCACCACCCATCCCTAGGACCCTGATTCCAGGCCAGGGCCCCCCGAGCCCCCCAACCCTCAGCCCATCACCCCCAGCTCCATCCCCAGGACCTTCACCTCCATCCCAGGATCCCATTTTTTCATCCTTAGGATGCTGACCCCAACCCTGCCCCCCCTCATCACAGCCAGCCCTCCTCCTTTGGGACCCACAGACCCCAAATTCTGGAGGCTCAGCACCCCCAGAGCCAAAGCCCCAAGTGCCAAACTCCCTCTGTGCCCCCTCCCCAGCACCAGCAGCTGGGAAATGATGCCAGAAGAGAAAAAATTCCAGAAAAAAAAAAGAATAATTTCTGTGGAGCACATTCCTGTCCTTTGCCACTTTTCTTTTTCAATTAATTAATTGCCTGAAATGGAGCTGTGTTTGCCTTCTCCAGTCAATCCCTTCCCTTTAGCTGGAATTAAGGAGGAAAAATAAAAATAAATAATAATAATAAAAAAAATGAGCATGTTCCCCTTTCCTCAGGGGCAGGGGGGGGGGGGGGCAGCCAAGGTTGAATCCTCTGCTCTGCACTCAGGGAGCTCCTGGGCTGTGAATTTGATGGAAAAAGAATCAAGTTGATAAAGAAGCAGGGATTTGGTGCCAGGGAGGGCTGTGACTCCCAGCTCCTCTGCTGCTGCTGCTGGGGGATTTCCCTCTCCTGTACCCAGGAACCTCCAGTGGGATTGAACTGGGGAAGCAGGGGAGGAAATTTAATTTTCATCCCTTGGGTCATTGCCTGGAACCCCCTGAATTCACCCCAAAGGGGGGCACCAATAATCTGAGCTGCTCTCTGTCATCATTTTCCCCAGAATCACCCCATTTCCCCCCAGAATCACATTTCCCCCAGTATTACCCCATTTCCCCCCAGAATCACTCCATTTCCCCCAGAATCACCCCACTTCCCCCAGAATCACCCCATTTTCCCCAGAATCACCCCATTTCCCTCCAGAATCACCCCATTCCACCCAGAATCACCCCATTTCCCCCAGAATCACCCCATTTCCCCCCAGAATCACCCCATTTTCCCCAGAATCACCCCATTTCCCCCAGAATCACCCCATTTCCCCCCAGAATCACCCCATTTTCCCCAGAATCACCCCATTCCACCCAGAATCACCCCAATTCCCCCAGAATCACCCCATTTCCCCACTCACCCCAATTCCCCCAGAATCACCCCATTTCCCCCCAGAATCACCCCATTCCACCCAGAATCACCCCATTTCCCCCAGAATCACCCCATTCCACCCAGAATCACCCCACTTCCCCCAGAATCGCCCCATTTCCCCCCAGAATCACCCCATTTCCCCCCAGACTCACCCCATTCCACCCAGAATCACCCCAATTCCCCCAGAATCACCCCATTTCCCCACTCACCCCAATTCCCCCAGAATCACCCCATTTCCCCCCAGAATCATCCCATTTCCCCACTCACCCCAATTCCCCCAGAATCACCCCATTTCCCCCCAGAATCACCCGAATTCCCCCAGAATCACCCCAACTCCCCCAGAATCACCCCAAGATTACTCCATTTCCCCCCAGAATCACCCCATTCCCTCTGAGAATCACCCCAATTCCCCCAGACTCACCCCAATTCCCCCAGACTCACCCTATTTCCCCCAGAATCACCCCATTTTCCCCCAGAATCACCCCTTTTTTCCCCAGAATCATCCCAATCACCCCATTTTCCCCAGAATCACCCCATTTCCCCCCAGAATCACCCCATTTCCCCCAGACTCACCCTAATTCCCCCAGAATCACCCCATTTCCCCCAGAATCACCCCATTTCCCCACTCACCCCACTTCCCCCAGAATCACCCCATTTCCCCCCAGAATCACCCCAATTCCCCCAGAATCACCCCATTTCCCCCCAGAATCACCCCAATTCCCCCAGAATCACCCCATTCCCCCCAAAATTACCCCATTTTCCCCCAGAATCACCCTATTCCCCCCAGTATA